>NC_074666.1:11340754-11638254 GCF_029448725.1 Salvelinus fontinalis | reverse complement strand
GAGAAAGAGGGATGCAGGGAGAGAGGGAGGGAGGAAGAGAGTAGAGGGGAGAGAAAGAGGGATGCAGGGAAAGATGGATGAGGGAGAGAGTAGAGGGGAGAGAAAGATGGATCCAGGGAGAGAGTGAGGGAGGAAGAGAGTAGAGGGGAGAGAAAGAGGGATCCAGGGAGAGAGTGAGGGAGGAAGAGAGTAGAGGGGAGAGAAAGAGGGTTCCAGGGAGAGAGGGAGGGAGGAAGAGAGTAGAGGGGAGAGAAATAGGGATCCAGGGAGAGAGCCCTGCAGACATATGGGTCAGAAACCATACTTCACTCCTTTCGAAGTTCAAACTGGCAGAAAGATAGAAACATTATTTGTAGTAGCATCAGCAGCAGTACAGTGGCAAGCAAAAACTCCCTAGAAGGAAGAAATCTCAAGAGGAATCAGACACAGGGGGGCTGAGAAGTGGAGGAGGGAACAGATTTAGGAGGGAGGGAAGCAGAGAAAGATGGAAAGATCTCCCCTCTCCCTTATCCCCCTCTCCTTTGTGTCCACCTCCCTGGTCCCCCCTCTCTGTCAGCTAGTCTGGCCTGGCAGGCAGACAGAGTTGATGGCCCTTATGAAAATATGATCAATTCAATCGGGCTGCAAATTTTATGAGCCGGCCGTGTCAAAACAATCTCTTCTGTGACGTCTGACACAGCATGGCGGGCACTGAATCAGAAAATATGACGAGCAATGACCTGGCCTGAAACCCTCTCCTCCTCACTAATATTATGTATGACCGCCTCTCATGCTTATTGAACACCCCCTCATCCTTCTCACATCCTCACATTCTCACCCCCTCACACGCCTCATCCCCTCACACCCCTCATCCCCCTCACATTCTCACACACCTCATCCCCTCACACCCCTCAAATCCTCACCCCTCACACCCCTCACCTCCTCACATCCTGATCCCCTCACACCCCTCATCCCTCCATCCCCTCTCCTCCTCTATTCTGTAGTCATTTTGCTAGGCCAGTGCAGATAAACTACTACGTCTGCCCGACATCATTCTATTATCACTACCCCCACTTTCTATAATTACATTTCTATATTCAATACAGAGTCCAGCAGAGAGAACTCCGTTTTTTATTTACGCCCTTATCTCGTTGCAGGGCACACTGGGTAATGGGACTAGATATGCCTGGATGGGGAGGAGAGGGGGAGGGGAGGGTCATCGGTGGCCAAATTCTCATCTCTCCACTCAACCAAAAGAAAACATTAAAATTTCAAATGGATGCAAATATCATTAAATGGGTAATAATTGCCCAAAAATCGAAATGAAATTACGGTTAAACGCTGATTGAAAATAGGTGAATCATTTCAATGTCTCTGAGAGATGCAGCCTTAAGTGGGAGTGAGTGGCACACAGAGACGGTGAACTAAAGAAACACTTTTCACACTGGATGAAAGCAACCAATTAATCTTCCAAATGTTGATTTTCTGAACAAGAACCTACCTTCCAGTACTACCCAGGACCTAGCTGTCTGGGTTTCTAGGACCTAGCTGTCTGGGTTTCTAGGACCTAGCTGTCTGGGTTTCTAGTACCTAGCTGTCTGGGTTTCTAGTGCCTAGCTGTCTGGGTTTCTAGTGCCTAGCTGTCTGGGTTTCTAGTACCTAGCTGTCTGGGTTGCTAGTACCTAGCTGTCTGGGTTTCTAGGACCTAGCTGTCTGGGTTTCTAAGACCTAGCTGTCTGGGTTTCTAGGACCTAGCTGTCTGGGTTTCTAGGACCTAGCTGTCTGGGTATCTAGTACCCAGCTGTCTGGGATTCTAGTACCTAGCTGTCTGGGTTTCTAGTACCTAGCTGTCTGGGTTTCTAGTACCTAGCTGTCTGTCTATCTAGTACTTAGATGTATGTGTTTCTAGTGCCTAGCTGTCTGGGTTTCTAGTGCCTAGGTGTCTGGGTTTCTAGTGCCTAGCTGTCTGGGTTTCTAGTGCCTAGTTGTCTGGGTTTCTAGTGCCTAGTTGTCTGGGTTTCTAGTACCTAGCTGTCTGGGTTTCTAGGACCTAGCTGTCTGTGTATCTAGTACTTAGATGTATGTGTTTCTAGTGCCTAGCTGTCTGGGTTTCTAGTACCTAGTTGTCTGGGTTTCTAGTGCCTAGTTGTCTAGGTTTCCGGGGCCTATTTGTCTGGGTTTCTAGTGCCTAGTTGTCTGGGTATCTAGTACCTAGCTGTCTGGGTTTCTAGTACCTAGCTGTCTAGGTTTCTAGTGCCTAGTTGTCTGGGTTTCTAGTGCCTAGTTGTCTGGGTTTCTAGTACCTAGCTGTCTGGGTTTCTAGGACCTAACTGTCTGGGTTTCTAGTGCCTAGTTGTCTAAGGTATCTAGTACCTAGCTGTCTGGGTTTCTAGTGCCTAGTTGTCTGGGTTTCTAGTGCCTAGCTGTCTGTGTATCTAGTACCTAGATGTATGTGTTTCTAGTGCCTAGCTGTCTGGGTTTCTAGTGCCTAGTTGTCTGGGTTTCTAGTGCCTAGTTGTCTGGGTTTCTAGTGCCTAGCTGTCTGGGTTTCTAGTGCCTAGTTGTCTGGGTTTCTAGTACCTAGCTGTCTGGGTTTCTAGTACCTAGCTGTCTGGGTTTCTAGTGCCTAACTGTCTAGGTTTCTAGGACCTAGCTGTCTGGGTTTCTAGTGCCTAGTTGTCTGGGTTTCTAGTACCTAGCTGTCTGGGTTTCTAGTGCCTAGTTGTCTGGGTTTCTAGTACCTAGTTGTCTGGGTTTCTAGTGCCTAGTTGTCTGGGTTTCTAGTGCCTAGTTGTCTGGGTTTCTAGTGCCTAGTTGTCTGGGTTTCTAGTGCCTAGTTGTCTGGGTTTCTAGTGCCTAGCTGTCTGGGTTTCTAGTGCCTAGCTGTCTAGGTTTCTAGGACCTAGCTGTCTGGGTTTCTAGGACCTAGTTGTCTGGGTTTCTAGTGCCTAGTTGTCTAAGGTATCTAGTACCTAGCTGTCTGGGTTTCTAGTGCCTAGTTGTCTGGGTTTCTAGTGCCTAGCTGTCTGTGTATCTAGTACCTAGATGTATGTGTTTCTAGTGCCTAGCTGTCTGGGTTTCTAGTGCCTAGTTGTCTGGGTTTCTAGTGCCTAGTTGTCTGGGTTTCTAGTGCCTAGCTGTCTGGGTTTCTAGTGCCTAGTTGTCTGGGTTTCTAGTACCTAGCTGTCTGGGTTTCTAGTACCTAGCTGTCTGGGTTTCTAGTGCCTAACTGTCTAGGTTTCTAGGACCTAGCTGTCTGGGTTTCTAGGACCTAGTTGTCTGGGTTTCTAGTGCCTAGTTGTCTGGGTATCTAGTACCTAGCTGTCTGGGTTTCTAGTGCCTAGCTGTCTGTGTATCTAGTACCTAGATGTATGTGTTTCTAGTGCCTAGCTCTCTGGGTTTCTAGTGCCTAGTTGTCTGGGTTTCTAGTGCCTAGTTGTCTGGGTTTCTAGTGCCTAGCTGTCTGGGTTTCTAGTGCCTAGTTGTCTGTGTTTCTAGTACCTTGCTGTCTGGGTTTCTAGTACCTAGCTGTCTGGGTTTCTAGTACCTAGCTGTCTGGGTATCTAGTACCTAGCTGTCTGGGTTTCTAGTGCCTAGTTGTCTGGGTTTCTAGTACCTAGCTGTCTGGGTTTCTAGTACCTAGCTGTCTGGGTTTCTAGTACCTAGCTGTCTGGGTTTCTAGGACCTAGCTGTCTGGGTTTCTAGAACCTAGCTGTCTGGGTTTCTAGTACCTAGCTGTCTGTGTATCTAGTACTTAGATATATGTGTTTCTAGTGCCTAGCTGTCTGGGTTTCTAGGACCTAGCTGTCTGGGTTTCTAGGACCTAGCTGTCTGGGTTTCTAGGACCTAGCTGTCTGGGTTTAAGGTTCCTAGCTGTCTGGGTTTCTAGTACCTAGCTGTCTGGGTTTCTAGTACCTAGCTGTCTGGGTTTCTAGTGCCTAGTTGTCTGGGTTTCTAGTGCCTAGTTGTCTGGGTTTCTAGTGCCTAGCTGTCTGTGTTTCTAGTGCCTAGCTGTCTGTGTATCTAGTACTTAGATGTATGTGTTTCTAGTGCCTAGCTGTCTGGGTTTCTAGTGCCTAGCTGTCTGGGTTTCTAGTGCCTAGTTGTCTGGGTTTCTAGTGCCTAGCTGTCTGGGTTTCTAGTACCTAGCTGTCTGGGTATCTAGTACCTAGCTGTGTGGGTTTCTAGTACCTAGCTGTCTGGGTTTCTAGTACCTAGCTGTCTGGGTATCTAGTACCTAGCTGTGTGGGTTTCTAGTACCTAGCTGTCTGAGTTTCTAGTACCTAGCAGTCTGGGTTTCTAGTACCTAGATGTATGTGTATCTAGTGCCTAGCTGTCTGGGTTTCTAGTGCCTAGTTGTCTGGGTTTCTAGTGCCTAGTTGTCTGGGTTTCTAGTGCCTAGCTGTCTGGGTTTCTAGTGCCTAGCTGTCTAGGTTTCTAGGACCTAGCTGTCTGGATTTCTAGGACCTAGTTGTCTGGGTTTCTAGTGCCTAGTTGTCTGGGTATATAGTACCTAGCTGTCTGGGTTTCTAGTGCCTAGTTGTCTGGGTTTCTAGTGCCTAGCTGTCTGTGTATCTAGTACCTAGATGTATGTGTTTCTAGTGCCTAGCTGTCTGGGTTTCTAGTGCCTAGTTGTCTGGGTTTCTAGCGCCTAGTGTCTGGGTTTCTAGTACCTAGCTGTCTGGGTTTCTAGTGCCTAGTTGTCTGGGTTTCTAGTATCCAGCTGTCTAGGTTTCTAGTGCCTAGTTGTCTGGGTTTGTAGTACCTAGCTGTCTGGGTATCTAGTACCTAGCTGTCTGGGTTTCTAGTACCTTGCAGTCTGGGTTTCTAGTACCTAGCTGTCTGGGTTTCTAGTACCTAGCTGTCTGGGTATCTAGTACAAAGCTGTCTGGGTTTCTAGTGCCTAGTTGTCTGGGTTTCTAGTACCTAGCTGACTGGGTTTCTAAGACCTAGCTGTCTGGGTTTCTAGGACCTAGCTGTCTGGGTTTCTAGGACCTAGCTGTCTGGGTTTCTAGTACCTAGCTGTCTGGGTTTCTAGTACCTAGCTGTCTGGGTTTCTAGTGCCTAGTTGTCTGGGTTTCTAGTACCTAGCTGTCTGGGTTTCTAGTGTCTAGTTGTCTGTGTTTCTAGTGCCTAGCTGTCTGTGTTTCTAGTGCCTAGCTGTCTGTGTATCTAGTACTTAGATGTATGTGTTTCTAGTGCCTAGCTGTCTGGGTTTCTAGTGCCTAGCTGTCTGGGTTTCTAGTGCCTAGCTGTCTGGGTTTCTAGTGCCTAGTTGTCTGGGTTTCTAGTGCCTAGCTGTCTGGGTTTCTTGTACCTAGCTGTCTGGGTATCTAGTACCTAGCTGTGTGGGTTTCTAGTACCTAGCTGCCTGGGTTTCTAGTACCTAGCTGTCTGGGTATCCAGTACCTAGCTGTGTGGGTTTCTAGTACCTAGCTGTCTGGGTTTCTAGTACCTAGCTGTCTGGGTTTCTAGTACCTAGATGTATGTGTTTCTAGTGCCTAGCTGTCTGGGTTTCTAGTGCCTAGTTGTCTGGGTTTTTAGTGCCTAGCTGTCTGGGTTTCTAGTGCCTAGCTGTCTAGGTTTCTAGGACCTAGCTGTCTGGGTTTCTAGGACCTAGGTGTCTGGGTTTCTAGTGCCTAGTTGTCTGGGTATCTAGTATCTAGCTGTCTGTGTTTCTAGTACCTAGTTGTCTGGGTTTCTAGTGCCTAGCTGTCTGTGTATCTAGTACCTAGATGTATGTGTTTCTAGTTTCTAGCTGTCTGGGTTTCTAGTGCCTAGTTGTCTGGGTATATAGTACCTAGCTGTCTGGGTTTCTAGTGCCTAGTTGTCTGGGTTTCTAGTGCCTAGCTGTCTGTGTATCTAGTACCTAGATGTACGTGTTTCTAGTGCCTAGCTGTCTGGGTTTCTAGTGCCTAGTTGTCTGGGTTTCTAGCGCCTAGTGTCTGGGTTTCTAGTACCTAGCTGTCTGGGTTTCTAGTGCCTAGTTGTCTGGGTTTCTAGTATCCAGCTGTCTAGGTTTCTAGTGCCTAGTTGTCTGGGTTTGTAGTACCTAGCTGTCTGGGTATCTAGTACCTATCTGTCTGGGTTTCTAGTACCTAGCAGTCTGGGTTTCTAGTACCTAGCTGTCTGGGTTTCTAGTACCTAGCTGTCTGGGTATCTAGTACCTAGCTGTCTGGGTTTCTAGTGCCTAGTTGTCTGGGTTTCTAGTACCTAGCTGTCTGGGTTTCTAAGACCTAGCTGTCTGGGTTTCTAGGACCTAGCTGTCTGGGTTTCTAGGACCTAGCTGTCTGGGTTTCTAGTACCTAGCTGTCTGGGTTTCTAGTGCCTAGCTGTCTGGGTTTCTAGTGCCTAGCTGTCTGGGTTTCTAGTGCCTAGTTGTCTGGGTTTCTAGTGCCTAGTTGTCTGGGTTTCTTGTACCTAGCTGTCTGGGTATCTAGTACCTAGCTGTTTGGGTTTCTAGTACCTAGCTGCCTGGGTTTCTAGTACCTAGCTGTCTGGGTATCCAGTACCTAGCTGTGTGGGTTTCTAGTACCTAGCTGTCTTGGTTTCTAGTACCTAGCTGTCTGGGTTTCTAGTACCTATATGTATGTGTTTCTAGTGCCTAGCTGTCTGGGTTTCTAGTGCCTAGTTGTCTGGGTTTCTAGTGCCTAGCTGTCTGGGTTTCTAGTGCCTAGCTGTCTAGGTTTCTAGGACCTAGCTGTCTGGGTTTCTAGGACCTAGGTGTCTGGGTTTCTAGTGCCTAGTTGTCTGGGTATCTAGTATCTAGCTGTCTGTGTTTCTAGTACCTAGTTGTCTGGGTTTCTAGTGCCTAGCTGTCTGTGTATCTAGTACCTAGATGTATGTGTTTCTAGTGCCTAGCTGTCTGGGTTTCTAGTGCCTAGTTGTCTGGGTTTCTAGTGCCTAGTTGTCTGGGTTTCTAGTGGCTAGCTGTCTGGGTTTCTAGTGCCTAGTTGTCTGGGTTTCTAGTACCTAGCTGTCTAGCTTTCTAGTGCCTAGTTGTCTGGGTTTCTAGTACCTAGCTGTCTGGGTATCTAGTACCTAGCTGTCTGGGTTTCTAGTACCTAGCAGTCTGGGTTTCTAGTACCTAGCTGTCTGGGTTTCTAGTACCTAGCTGTCTGGGTATCTAGTACCTAGCTGTCTGGGTTTCTAGTGCCTAGTTGTCTGGGTTTCTAGTACCTAGCTGTCTGGGTTTCTAGTGCCTAGCTGTCTGGGTTTCTAGGACCTAGCTGTCTGGGTTTCTAGAACCTAGCTGTCTGGGTTTCTAGTACCTAACTGTCTATGTATCTAGTACTTAGATGTATGTGTTTCTAGTGCCTAGCTGTCTGGGTTTCTAGGACCTAGCTGTCTGGGTTTCTAGGACCTAGCTGTCTGGGTTTCTAGGACCTAGCTGTCTGGGTTTCTAGGACCTAGCTGTCTGGGTTTCTAGGACCTAGCTGTCTGGGTTTCTAGTAGCTAGCTGTCTGGGTTTCTAGTACCTAGCTGTCTGGGTTTCTAGTGCCTAGTTGTCTGGGTTTCTAGTATCTAGCTGTCTGGGTTTCTAGTGCCTAGTTGTCTGGGTTTCTAGTGCCTAGCTGTCTTTGTTTCTAGTGCCTAGCTGTCTGTGTATCTAGTACTTAGATGTATGTGTTTCTAGTGCCTAGCTGTCTGGGTTTCTAGTGCCTAGCTGTCTGGGTTTCTAGTACCTAGCTGTCTGGGTTTCTAGTGCCTAGTTGTCTGGGTTTCTAGTGCCTAGTTGTCTGGGTTTCTAGTGCCTAGCTGTCTGGGTTTCTAGTACCTAGCTGTCTGGGTTTCTAGTGCCTAGTTGTTTGGGTTTCTAGTGCCTAGTTGTCTGGGTTTCTAGTACCTAGCTGTCTGGGTATCTAGTACCTAGCTGTGTGGGTTTCTAGTACCTAGCTGTCTGGGTTTCTAGTACCTAGTTGTCTGGGTTTCTAGTACCTAGCTGTCTGGGTTTCTAGTACCTAGCTGTCTGGGTATCTTGTACCTAGCTGTCTGGGTTTCTAGTACCTAGCTGCCTGGGTTTCTAGTACCTAGCTGTCTGGGTTTCTAGTGCCTAGCTGTCTGGGTTTCTAGTGCCTAGCTTTCAGGGTATCTAGTGCCTAGCTGTCTGGGTATCTAGTACCTAGCTGTCTGGGTATCTAGTGCCTAGTTGTCTGGGTTTCTAGTGCCTAGTTGTCTGGGTTTCTAGTACCTAGCTGTCTGGGTATCTAGTACCTAGCTGTGTGGGTTTCTAGTACCTAGCTGTCTGGGTTTCTAGTACCTAGCTGTCTGGGTTTCTAGTACCTAGCTGTCTGGGTTTCTAGTACCTAGCTGTCTGGGTATCTAGTACCTAGCTGTCTGGGTTTCTAGTACCTAGCTGTCTGGGTTTCTAGTACCTAGCTGTCTGGGTTTCTAGTACCTAGCTGTCTGGGTTTCTAGTGCCTAGCTTTCAGGGTATCTAGTGCCTAGTTGTCTGGGTATCTAGTACCTAGCTGTCTGGGTATCTAGTACCTAGCTGTCTGGGTTTCTAGTGCCTAGCTGTCTGGGTATCTAGTACCTAGCTGTCTGGGTATCTAGTACCTAGCTGTCTGGGTTTCTAGGACCTAGCTGTCTGGGTTTCTAGGACCTAGCTGTCTGGGTTTCTAGGACCTAGCTGTCTGTGTATCTAGTACTTAGATGTATGTGTTTCTAGTGCCTAGCTGTCTGCGTTTCTAGTGCCTAGCTGTCTGGGTTTCTAGGACCTAGCTGTCTGGGTTTCTAGGACCTAGCTGTCTGGGTTTCTAGGACCTAGCTGTCTGGGTTTCTAGTACCTAGCTGTCTGGGTTTCTAGTGCCTAGCTGTCTGGGTTTCTAGTGCCTAGCTGTCTAGGTTTCTAGGACCTAGCTGTCTGGATTTCTAGGACCTAGTTGTCTGGGTTTCTAGTGCCTAGTTGTCTGGGTATATAGTACCTAGCTGTCTGGGTTTCTAGTGCCTAGTTGTCTGGGTTTCTAGTGCCTAGCTGTCTGTGTATCTAGTACCTAGATGTATGTGTTTCTAGTGCCTAGCTGTCTGGGTTTCTAGTGCCTAGTTGTCTGGTTTTCTAGCGCCTAGTGTCTGGGTTTCTAGTACCTAGCTGTCTGGGTTTCTAGTGCCTAGTTGTCTGGGTTTCTAGTATCCAGCTGTCTAGGTTTCTAGTGCCTAGTTGTCTGGGTTTGTAGTACCTAGCTGTCTGGGTATCTAGTACCTAGCTGTCTGGGTTTCTAGCACCTAGCAGTCTGGGTTTCTAGTACCTAGCTGTCTTGGTTTCTAGTACCTAGCTGTCTGGGTATCTAGTACCTAGCTGTCTGGGTTTCTAGTGCCTAGTTGTCTGGGTTTCTAGTACCTAGCTGTCTGGGTTTCTAGTACCTAGCTGTCTGGGTTTCTAGTGCCTAGTTGTCTGGGTTTCTAGTACCTAGCTGTCTGGGTTTCTAGTGCCTAGTTGTCTGGGTTTCTAGTGCCTAGCTGTCTGGGTTTCTAGTGCCTAGCTGTCTGGGTTTCTAGTGCCTAGTTGTCTGGGTTTCTAGTGCCTAGCTGTCTGGGTTTCTTGTACCTAGCTGTCTGGGTATCTAGTACCTAGCTGTGTGGGTTTCTAGTACCTAGCTGCCTGGGTTTCTAGTACCTAGCTGTCTGGGTATCCAGTACCTAGCTGTGTGGGTTTCTAGTACCTATCTGTCTGGGTTTCTAGTACCTAGCTGTCTGGGTTTCTAGTACCTAGATGTATGTGTTTCTAGTGCCTAGCTGTCTGGGTTTCTAGTGCCTAGTTGTCTGGGTTTCTAGTGCCTATCTGTCTGGGTTTCTAGTGCCTAGCTGTCTGGGTTTCTAGTGCCTAGCTGTCTAGGTTTCTAGGACCTAGCTGTCTGGGTTTCTAGGAACTAGGTGTCTGGGTTTCTAGTGCCTAGTTGTCTGGGTATCTAGTATCTAGCTGTCTGGGTTTCTAGTACCTAGTTGTCTGGGTTTCTAGTGCCTAGCTGTCTGTGTATCTAGTACCTAGATGTATGTGTTTCTAGTGCCTAGCTGTCTGGGTTTCTAGTGCCTAGTTGTCTGGGTTTCTAGTGCCTAGTTGTCTGGGTTTCTAGTGCCTAGCTGTCTGGGTTTCTAGTGCCTAGTTGTCTGGGTTTCTAGTACCTAGCTGTCTAGCTTTCTAGTGCCTAGTTGTCTGGGTTTCTAGTACCTAGCTGTCTGGGTATCTAGTACCTAGCTGTCTGGGTTTCTAGTACCTAGCAGTCTGGGTTTCTAGTACCTAGCTGTCTGGGTTTCTAGTACCTAGCTGTCTGGGTATCTAGTACCTAGCTGTCTGGGTTTCTAGTGCCTAGTTGTCTGGGTTTCTAGGACCTAGCTGTCTGGGTTTCTAGGACCTAGCTGTCTGGGTTTCTATGACCTAGCTGTCTGGGTTTCTAGTACCTAGCTGTCTGGGTTTCTAGTACCTAGCTGTCTGGGTTTCTAGTACCTAGCTGTCTGGGTTTCTAGTGCCTAGTTGTCTGGGTTTCTAGTATCTAGCTGTCTGGGTTTCTAGTGCCTAGTTGTCTGGGTTTCTAGTGCCTAGCTGTCTGTGTTTCTAGTGCCTAGCTGTCTGTGTATGTAGTACTTAGATGTATGTGTTTCTAGTGCCTAGCTGTCTGGGTTTCTAGTGCCTAGCTGTCTGGGTTTCTAGTACCTAGCTGTCTGGGTTTCTAGTGCCTAGTTGTCTGGGTTTCTAGTGCCTAGTTGTGTGGGTTTCTAGTGCCTAGCTGTCTGGGTTTCTAGTACCTAGCTGTCTGGGTTTCTAGTGCCTAGTTGTTTGGGTTTCTAGTGCCTAGTTGTCTGGGTTTCTAGTACCTAGCTGTCTGGGTATCTAGTACCTAGCTGTGTGGGTTTCTAGTACCTAACTGTCTGGGTTTCTAGTACCTAGCTGTCTGGGTTTCTAGTACCTAGCTGTCTGGGTTTCTAGTACCTAGCTGTCTGGGTATCTAGTACCTAGCTGTCTGGGTTTCTAGTACCTAGCTGCCTGGGTTTCTAGTACCTAGCTGTCTGGGTTTCTAGCACCTAGCTGTCTGGGTTTCTAGTGCCTAGCTTTCAGGGTATCTAGTGCCTAGCTGTCTGGGTATCTAGTACCTAGCTGTCTGGGTATCTAGTGCCTAGTTGTCTGGGTTTCTAGTGCCTAGTTGTCTGGGTTTCTAGTACCTAGCTGTCTGGGTATCTAGTACCTAGCTGTGTGGGTTTCTAGTACCTAGCTGTCTGGGTTTCTAGTACCTAGCTGTCTGGGTTTCTAGTACCGAGCTCTCTGGGTTTCTAGTACCTAGCTGTCTGGGTATCTAGTACCTAGCTGTCTGGGTTTCTAGTACCTAGCTGCCTGGGTTTCTAGTGCCTAGCTGTCTGTGTATCTAGTACCTAGATGTATGTGTTTCTAGTGCCTAGCTGTCTGGGTTTCTAGTGCCTAGTTGTCTGGTTTTCTAGCGCCTAGTGTCTGGGTTTCTAGTACCTAGCTGTCTGGGTTTCTAGTGCCTAGTTGTCTGGGTTTCTAGTATCCAGCTGTCTAGGTTTCTAGTGCCTAGTTGTCTGGGTTTGTAGTACCTAGCTGTCTGGGTATCTAGTACCTAGCTGTCTGGGTTTCTAGTACCTAGCAGTCTGGGTTTCTAGTACCTAGCTGTCTGGGTTTCTAGTACCTAGCTGTCTGGGTATCTAGTACCTAGCTGTCTGGGTTTCTAGTGCCTAGTTGTCTGGGTTTCTAGTACCTAGCTGTCTGGGTTTCTAGTACCTAGCTGTCTGGGTTTCTAGTGCCTAGTTGTCTGGGTTTCTAGTACCTAGCTGTCTGGGTTTCTAGTGCCTAGTTGTCTGGGTTTCTATTGCCTAGCTGTCTGGGTTTCTAGTGCCTAGCTGTCTGGGTTTCTAGTGCCTAGTTGTCTGGGTTTCTAGTGCCTAGCTGTCTGGGTTTCTTGTACCTAGCTGTCTGGGTATCTAGTACCTAGCTGTGTGGGTTTCTAGTACCTAGCTGCCTGGGTTTCTAGTACCTAGCTGTCTGGGTATCCAGTACCTAGCTGTGTGGGTTTCTAGTACCTAGCTGTCTGGGTTTCTAGTACCTAGCTGTCTGGGTTTCTAGTACCTAGATGTATGTGTTTCTAGTGCCTAGCTGTCTAGGTTTCTAGTGCCTAGTTGTCTGGGTTTCTAGTGCCTAGCTGTCTGGGTTTCTAGTGCCTAGCTGTCTGGGTTTCTAGTGCCTAGCTGTCTAGGTTTCTAGGACCTAGCTGTCTGGGTTTCTAGGAACTAGGTGTCTGGGTTTCTAGTGCCTAGTTGTCTGGGTATCTAGTATCTAGCTGTCTGGGTTTCCAATACCTAGTTGTCTGGGTTTCTAGTGCCTAGCTGTCTGTGTATCTAGTACCTAGATGTATGTGTTTCTAGTGCCTAGCTGTCTGGGTTTCTAGTGCCTAGTTGTCTGGGTTTCTAGTGCCTAGTTGTCTGGGTTTCTAGTGCCTAGCTGTCTGGGTTTCTAGTGCCTAGTTGTCTGGGTTTCTAGTACCTAGCTGTCTAGCTTTCTAGTGCCTAGTTGTCTGGGTTTCTAGTACCTAGCTGTCTGGGTATCTAGTACCTAGCTGTCTGGGTTTCTAGTACCTAGCAGTCTGGGTTTCTAGTACCTAGCTGTCTGGGTTTCTAGTACCTAGCTGTCTGGGTATCTAGTACCTAGCTGTCTGGATTTCTAGTGCCTAGTTGTCTGGGTTTCTAGGACCTAGCTGTCTGGGTTTCTAGGACCTAGCTGTCTGGGTTTCTAGGACCTAGCTGTCTGGGTTTCTAGTACCTAGCTGTCTGGGTTTCTAGTACCTAGCTGTCTGGGTTTCTAGTACCTAGCTGTCTGGGTTTCTAGTGCCTAGTTGTCTGGGTTTCTAGTATCTAGCTGTCTGGGTTTCTAGTGCCTAGTTGTCTGGGTTTCTAGTGCCTAGCTGTCTGTGTTTCTAGTGCCTAGCTGTCTGTGTATGTAGTACTTAGATGTATGTGTTTCTAGTGCCTAGCTGTCTGGGTTTCTAGTGCCTAGCTGTCTGGGTTTCTAGTACCTAGCTGTCTGGGTTTCTAGTGCCTAGTTGTCTGGGTTTGTAGTGCCTAGTTGTGTGGGTTTCTAGTGCCTAGCTGTCTGGGTTTCTAGTACCTAGCTGTCTGGGTTTCTAGTGCCTAGTTGTTTGGGTTTCTAGTGCCTAGTTGTCTGGGTTTCTAGTACCTAGCTGTCTGGGTATCTAGTACCTAGCTGTGTGGGTTTCTAGTACCTAGCTGTCTGGGTTTCTAGTACCTAGCTGTCTGGGTTTCTAGTACCTAGCTGTCTGGGTTTCTAGTACCTAGCTGTCTGGGTATCTAGTACCTAGCTGTCTGGGTTTCTAGTACCTAGCTGCCTGGGTTTCTAGTACCTAGCTGTCTGGGTTTCTAGCACCTAGCTGTCTGGGTTTCTAGTGCCTAGCTTTCAGGGTATCTAGTGCCTAGCTGTCTGGGTATCTAGTACCTAGCTGTCTGGGTATCTAGTGCCTAGTTGTCTGGGTTTCTAGTGCCTAGTTGTCTGGGTTTCTAGTACCTAGCTGTCTGGGTATCTAGTACCTAGCTGTGTGGGTTTCTAGTACCTAGCTGTCTGGGTTTCTAGTACCTAGCTGTCTGGGTTTCTAGTACTGAGCTCTCTGGGTTTCTAGTACCTAGCTGTCTGGATATCTAGTACCTAGCTGTCTGGGTTTCTAGTACCTAGCTGCCTGGGTTTCTAGTACCTAAATGTCTGGGTTTCTAGTACTTAGCTGTCTGGGTTTCTAGTGCCTAGCTTTCAGGGTATCTATTGCCTAGTTGTCTGGGTATCTAGTACCTAGCTGTCTGGGTATCTAGTACCTAGCTGTCTGGGTTTCTAGTGCCTAGCTGTCTGGGTTTCTAGTACCTAGCTGTCTGGGTTTCTAGTGCCTAGTTGTCTGGGTTTCTAGTATCTAGCTGTCTGGGTTTCTAGTGCCTAGTTGTCTGGGTTTCTAGTGCCTAGCTGTCTGTGTTTCTAGTGCCTAGCTGTCTGTGTATCTAGTACTTAGATGTATGTGTTTCTAGTGCCTAGCTGTCTGGGTTTCTAGTGCCTAGCTGTCTGGGTTTCTAGTACCTAGCTGTCTGGGTTTCTAGTGCCTAGTTGTCTGGGTTTCTAGTGCCTAGTTGTCTGGGTTTCTAGTGCCTAGCTGTCTGGGTTTCTAGTACCTAGCTGTCTGGGTTTCTAGTGCCTAGTTGTTTGGGTTTCTAGTGCCTAGTTGTCTGGGTTTCTAGTACCTAGCTGTGTGGGTTTCTAGTACCTAGCTGTCTGGGTTTCTAGTACCTAGTTGTCTGGGTTTCTAGTGCCTAGTTGTCTGGGTTTCTAGTACCTAGCTGTCTGGGTATCTAGTACCTAGCTGTGTGGGTTTCTAGTACCTAGCTGTCTGGGTTTCTAGTACCTAGCTGTATGGGTTTCTAGTACCTAGCTCTCTGGCTTTCTAGTACCTAGCTGTCTGGGTATCTAGTACCTAGCTGTCTGGGTTTCTAGTGCCTAGCTGCCTGGGTTTCTAGTACCTAGCTGTCTGGGTTTCTAGTACCTAGCTGTCTGGGTTTCTAGTTACTAGCT
This sequence comes from Salvelinus fontinalis, assembly GCF_029448725.1. Taxonomy (NCBI): domain Eukaryota; kingdom Metazoa; phylum Chordata; class Actinopteri; order Salmoniformes; family Salmonidae; genus Salvelinus; species Salvelinus fontinalis. The sequence goes on along the minus strand of NC_074666.1, from coordinate 11,623,709 downwards.
TTCAGGGTATCTAGTGCCTAGTTGTCTGGGTATCTAGTACCTAGCTGTCTGGGTATCTAGTACCTAGCTGTCTGGGTTTCTAGTGCCTAGCTGTCTGGGTATCTAGTACCTAGCTGTCTGGGTATCTAGTACCTAGCTGTCTGGGTTTCTAGTACCTAGCTGTCTGTGTATCTAGTACTTAGATGTATGTGTTTCTAGTGCCTAGCTGTCTGGGTATCCAGTACCTAGCTGTGTGGGTTTCTAGTACCTAGCTGTCTGGGTTTCTAGTACCTAGCTGTCTGGGTTTCTAGTACCTAGATGTATGTGTTTCTAGTGCCTAGCTGTCTGGGTTTCTAGTGCCTAGTTGTCTGGGTTTCTAGTGCCTAGCTGTCTGGGTTTCTAGTGCCTAGCTGTCTGGGTTTCTAGTGCCTAGCTGTCTAGGTTTCTAGGACCTAGCTGTCTGGGTTTCTAGGAACTAGGTGTCTGGGTTTCTAGTGCCTAGTTGTCTGGGTATCTAGTATCTAGCTGTCTGGGTTTCTAGTACCTAGTTGTCTGGGTTTCTAGTGCCTAGCTGTCTGTGTATCTAGTACCTAGATGTATGTGTTTCTAGTGCCTAGCTGTCTGGGTTTCTAGTGCCTAGTTGTCTGGGTTTCTAGTGCCTAGTTGTCTGGGTTTCTAGTGCCTAGCTGTCTGGGTTTCTAGTGCCTAGTTGTCTGGGTTTCTAGTACCTAGCTGTCTAGCTTTCTAGTGCCTAGTTGTCTGGGTTTCTAGTACCTAGCTGTCTGGGTATCTAGTACCTAGCTGTCTGGGTTTCTAGTACCTAGCAGTCTGGGTTTCTAGTACCTAGCTGTCTGGGTTTCTAGTACCTAGCTGTCTGGGTATCTAGTTCCCTAGCTGTCTGGGTTTCTAGTGCCTAGTTGTCTGGGTTTCTAGGACCTAGCTGTCTGGGTTTCTAGGACCTAGCTGTCTGGGTTTCTAGGACCTAGCTGTCTGGGTTTCTAGTACCTAGCTGTCTGGGTTTCTAGTACCTAGCTGTCTGGGTTTCTAGTACCTAGCTGCCTGGGTTTCTAGTGCCTAGTTGTCTGGGTTTCTAGTATCTAGCTGTCTGGGTTTCTAGTGCCTAGTTGTCTGGGTTTCTAGTGCCTAGCTGTCTGTGTTTCTAGTGCCTAGCTGTCTGTGTATGTAGTACTTAGATGTATGTGTTTCTAGTGCCTAGCTGTCTGGGTTTCTAGTGCCTAGCTGTCTGGGTTTCTAGTACCTAGCTGTCTGGGTTTCTAGTGCCTAGTTGTCTGGGTTTGTAGTGCCTAGTTGTGTGGGTTTCTAGTGCCTAGCTGTCTGGGTTTCTAGTACCTAGCTGTCTGGGTTTCTAGTGCCTAGTTGTTTGGGTTTCTAGTGCCTAGTTGTCTGGGTTTCTAGTACCTAGCTGTCTGGGTATCTAGTACCTAGCTGTGTGGGTTTCTAGTACCTAGCTGTCTGGGTTTCTAGTACCTAGCTGTCTGGGTTTCTAGTACCTAGCTGTCTGGGTTTCTAGTACCTAGCTGTCTGGGTATCTAGTACCTAGCTGTCTGGGTTTCTAGTACCTAGCTGCCTGGGTTTCTAGTACCTAGCTGTCTGGGTTTCTAGCACCTAGCTGTCTGGGTTTCTAGTGCCTAGCTTTCAGGGAATCTAGTGCCTAGCTGTCTGGGTATCTAGTACCTAGCTGTCTGGGTATCTAGTGCCTAGTTGTCTGGGTTTCTAGTGCCTAGTTGTCTGGGTTTCTAGTACCTAGCTGTCTGGGTATCTAGTACCTAGCTGTGTGGGTTTCTAGTACCTAGCTGTCTGGGTTTCTAGTACCTAGCTGTCTGGGTTTTTATTACCGAGCTCTCTGGGTTTCTAGTACCTAGCTGTCTGGGTATCTAGTACCTAGCTGTCTGGGTTTCTAGTACCTAGCTGCCTGGGTTTCTAGTACCTAGCTGTCTGGGTTTCTAGTACCTAGCTGTCTGGGTTTCTAGTGCCTAGCTTTCAGGGTATCTATTGCCTAGTTGTCTGGGTATCTAGTACCTAGCTGTCTGGGTATCTAGTACCTAGCTGTCTGGGTTTCTAGTGCCTAGCTGTCTGGGTTTCTAGTACCTAGCTGTCTGGGTTTCTAGTGCCTAGTTGTCTGGGTTTCTAGTATCTAGCTGTCTGGGTTTCTAGTGCCTAGTTGTCTGGGTTTCTAGTGCCTAGCTGTCTGTGTTTCTAGTGCCTAGCTGTCTGTGTATCTAGTACTTAGATGTATGTGTTTCTAGTGCCTAGCTGTCTGGGTTTCTAGTGCCTAGCTGTCTGGGTTTCTAGTACCTAGCTGTCTGGGTTTCTAGTGCCTAGTTGTCTGGGTTTCTAGTGCCTAGTTGTCTGGGTTTCTAGTGCCTAGCTGTCTGGGTTTCTAGTACCTAGCTGTCTGGGTTTCGAGTGCCTAGTTGTTTGGGTTTCTAGTGCCTAGTTGTCTGGGTTTCTAGTACCTAGCTGTCTGGGTATCTAGTACCTAGCTGTGTGGGTTTCTAGTACCTAGCTGTCTGGGTTTCTAGTACCTAGTTGTCTGGGTTTCTAGTGCCTAGTTGTCTGGGTTTCTAGTACCTAGCTGTCTGGGTATCTAGTACCTAGCTGTGTGGGTTTCTAGTACCTAGCTGTCTGGGTTTCTAGTACCTAGCTGTATGGGTTTCTAGTACCTAGCTCTCTGGGTTTCTAGTACCTAGCTGTCTGGGTATCTAGTACCTAGCTGTCTGGGTTTCTAGTACCTAGCTGCCTGGGTTTCTAGTACCTAGCTGTCTGGGTTTCTAGTACCTAGCTGTCTGGGTTTCTAGTTACTAGCTTTCAGGGTATCTAGTGCCTAGTTGTCTGGGTATCTAGTACCTAGCTGTCTGGGTATCTAGTACCTAGCTGTCTGGGTTTCTGGTGCCTAGCTGTCTGGGTATCTAGTACCTAGCTGTCTGGGTATCTAGTACCTAGCTGTCTGGGTTTCTAGTACCTAGCTGTCTGTGTATCTAGTACTTAGATGTATGTGTTTCTAGTGCCTAGCTGTCTGGGTTTCTAGTGCCTAGCTGTCTGGGTTTCTAGGACCTAGCTGTCTGGGTTTCTAGGACCTAGCTGTCTGGGTTTCTAGGACCTAGCTGTCTGGGTTTCTAGTACCTAGCTGTCTGGGTTTCTAGTGCCTAGCTGTCTGGGTTTCTAGTGCCTAGCTGTCTGGGTTTCTAGTACCTAGCTGTCTGGGTTTCTAGTACCTAGCTGTCTGGGTTTCTAGGACCTAGCTGTCTGGGTTTCTAAGACCTCGCTGTCTGGGTTTCTAGGACCTAGCTGTCTGGGTTTCTAGGACCTAGCTGTCTGGGTATCTAGTACCCAGCTGTCTGGGTTTCTAGTACCTAGCTGTCTGGGTTTCTAGTACCTAGCTGTCTGGGTTTCTAGTACCTAGCTGTCTGTCTATCTAGTACTTAGATGTATGTGTTTCTAGTGCCTAGCTGTCTGGGTTTCTAGTGCCTAGTTGTCTGGGTTTCTAGTGCCTAGCTGTCTGGGTTTCTAGTGCCTAGTTGTCTGGGTTTCTAGTGCCTAGTTGTCTGGGTTTCTAGTACCTAGCTGTCTGGGTTTCTAGGACCTAGCTGTCTGTGTATCTAGTACTTAGATGTATGTGTTTCTAGTGCCTAGCTGTCTGGGTATCTATTACCTAGTTGTCTGGGTTTCTAGTGCCTAGTTGTCTGGGTTTCCGGGGCCTAGTTGTCTGGGTTTCTAGTGCCTAGTTGTCTGGGTATCTAGTGCCTAGCTGTCTGGGTTTCTAGTACCTAGCTGTCTAGGTATCTAGTGCCTAGTTGTCTGGGTTTCTAGTGCCTAGTTGTCTGGGTTTCTAGTACCTAGCTGTCTGGGTTTCTAGGACCTAACTGTCTGGGTTTCTAGTACCTAGCTGTCTGGGTTTCTAGTACCTAGCTGTCTGGGTTTCTAGTGCCTAGTTGTCTGGGTTTCTAGTACCTAGCTGTCTAGGTTAATAGTGCCTAGTTGTCTGGGTTTGTAGTACCTAGCTGTCTGGGTATCTGGTACCTAGCTGTCTGGGTTTCTAGTACCTAGCAGTCTGGGTTTCTAGTACCTAGCTGTCTGGGTTTCTAGTACCTAGCTGTCTGGGTATCTAGTACCTAGCTGTCTGGGTTTCTAGTGCCTAGTTGTCTGGGTTTCTAGTACCTAGCTGTCTGGGTTTCTAGGACCTAGCTGTCTGGGTTTCTAGGACCTAGCTGTCTGGGTTTCTAGGACCTAGCTGTCTGGGTTTCTAGTACCTAGCTGTCTGGGTTTCTAGTACCTAGCTGTCTGGGTTTCTAGTGCCTAGTTGTCTGGGTTTCTAGTACCTAGCTGTCTGGGTTTCTTTTGCCTAGTTGTCTGGGTTTCTAGTGCCTAGCTGTCTGTGTTTCTAGTGCCTAGCTGTCTGTGTATCTAGTACTTAGATGTATGTGTTTCTAGTGCCTAGCTGTCTGGGTTTCTAGTGCCTAGTTGTCTGGGTTTCTAGTGCCTAGCTGTCTGGGTTTCTTGTACCTAGCTGTCTGGGTATCTAGTACCTAGCTGTGTGGGTTTCTAGTACCTAGCTGCCTGGGTTTCTAGTACCTAGCTGTCTGGGTATCCAGTACCTAGCTGTGTGGGTTTCTAGTACCTATCTGTCTGGGTTTCTAGTACCTAGCTGTCTGGGTTTCTAGTACCTAGATGTATGTTTTTCTAGTGCCTAGCTGTCTGGGTTTCTAGTGCCTAGTTGTCTGGGTTTCTAGTGCCTAGTTGTCTGGGTTTCTAGTGCCTAGCTGTCTGGGTTTCTAGTGCCTAGCTGTCTAGGTTTCTAGGACCTAGCTGTCTGGGTTTCTAGGACCTGGTTGTCTGGGTTTCTAGTGCCTAGTTGTCTGGGTATCTAGTATCTAGCTGTCTGGGTTTCTAGTACCTAGTTGTCTGGGTTTCTAGTGCCTAGCTGTCTGTGTATCTAGTACCTAGATGTATGTGTTTCTAGTGCCTAGCTGTCTGGGTTTCTAGTGCCTAGTTGTCTGGGTTTCTAGTGCCTAGTTGTCTGGGTTTCTAGTGCCTAGCTGTCTGGGTTTCTAGTGCCTAGTTGTCTGGGTTTCTAGTACCTAGCTGTCTAGCTTTCTAGTGCCTAGTTATCTGGGTTTCTAGTACCTAGCTGTCTGGGTATCTAGTACCTAGCTGTCTGGGTTTCTAGTACCTAGCAGTCTGGGTTTCTAGTACCTAGCTGTCTGGGTTTCTAGTACCTAGCTGTCTGGGTATCTAGTACCTAGCTGTCTGGGTTTCTAGTGCCTAGTTGTCTGGGTTTCTAGTACCTAGCTGTCTGGGTTTCTAGTACCTAGCTGTCTGGGTTTCTAGGACCTAGCTGTCTGGGTTTCTAGGACCTAGCTGTCTGGGTTTCTAGAACCTAGCTGTCTGGGTTTCTAGTACCTAACTGTCTATGTATCTAGTACTTAGATGTATGTGTTTCTAGTGCCTAGCTGTCTGGGTTTCTAGGACCTAGCTGTCTGGGTTTCTAGGACCTAGCTGTCTGGGTTTCTAGGACCTAGCTGTCTGGGTTTCTAGGACCTAGCCCTCTGGGTTTCTAGTACCTAGCTGTCTGGGTATCTAGTACCTAGCTGTCTGGGTTTCTAGTACCTAGCTGCCTGGGTTTCTAGTACCTAGCTGTCTGGGTTTCTAGTACCTAGCTGTCTGGGTTTCTAGGGCCTAGCTTTCAGGGTATCTAGTGCCTAGTTGTCTGGGTATCTAGTACCTAGCTGTCTGGGTATCTAGTACCTAGCTGTCTGGGTTTCTAGTGCCTAGCTGTCTGGGTATCTAGTACCTAGCTGTCTGGGTATCTAGTACCTAGCTGTCTGGGTTTCTAGTACCTAGCTGTCTGTGTATCTAGTACTTAGATGTATGTGTTTCTAGTGCCTAGCTGTCTGGGTTTCTAGTTCCTAGCTGTCTGGGTTTCTAGGACCTAGCTGTCTGGGTTTCTAGGACCTAGCTGTCTGGGTTTCTAGGACCTAGCTGTCTGGGTTTCTAGTACCTAGCTGTCTGGGTTTCTAGTGCCTAGCTGTCTGGGTTTCTAGTGCCTAGCTGTCTGGGTTTCTAGTACCTAGCTGTCTGGGTTTCTAGTACCTAGCTGTCTGGGTTTCTAGGACCTAGCTGTCTGGGTTTCTAAGACCTCACTGTCTGGGTTTCTAGGACCTAGCTGTCTGGGTTTCTAGGACCTAGCTGTCTGGGTATCTAGTACCCAGCTGTCTGGGTTTCTAGTACCTAGCTGTCTGGGTTTCTAGTACCTAGCTGTCTGGGTTTCTAGTACCTAGCTGTCTGTCTATCTAGTACTTAGATGTATGTGTTTCTAGTGCCTAGCTGTCTGGGTTTCTAGTGCCTAGTTGTCTGGGTTTCTAGTGCCTAGCTGTCTGGGTTTCTAGTGCCTAGTTGTCTGGGTTTCTAGTGCCTAGTTGTCTGGGTTTCTAGTACCTAGCTGTCTGGGTTTCTAGGACCTAGCTGTCTGTGTATCTAGTACTTAGATGTATGTGTTTCTAGTGCCTAGCTGTCTGGGTATCTAGTACCTAGTTGTCTGGGTTTCTAGTGCCTAGTTGTCTGGGTTTCCGGGGCCTAGTTGTCTGGGTTTCTAGTGCCTAGTTGTCTGGGTATCTAGTGCCTAGCTGTCTGGGTTTCTAGTACCTAGCTGTCTAGGTTTCTAGTGCCTAGTTGTCTGGGTTTCTAGTGCCTAGTTGTCTGGGTTTCTAGTGCCTAGTTGTCTGGGTTTCTAGTGCCTAGCTGTCTGGGTTTCTAGTGCCTAGTTGTCTGGGTTTCTAGTACCTAGCTGTCTAGCTTTCTAGTGCCTAGTTGTCTGGGTTTCTAGTACCTAGCTGTCTGGGTATCTAGTACCTAGCTGTCTGGGTTTCTAGTACCTAGCAGTCTGGGTTTCTAGTACCTAGCTGTCTGGGTTTCTAGTACCTAGCTGTCTGGGTATCTAGTACCTAGCTGTCTGGGTTTCTAGTGCCTAGTTGTCTGGGTTTCTAGTACCTAGCTGTCTGGGTTTCTAGTACCTAGCTGTCTGGGTTTCTAGGACCTAGCTGTCTGGGTTTCTAGGACCTAGCTGTCTGGGTTTCTAGAACCTAGCTGTCTGGGTTTCTAGTACCTAACTGTCTATGTATCTAGTACTTAGATGTATGTGTTTCTAGTGCCTAGCTGTCTGGGTTTCTAGGACCTAGCTGTCTGGGTTTCTAGGACCTAGCTGTCTGGGTTTCTAGGACCTAGCTGTCTGGGTTTCTAGGACCTAGCCCTCTGGGTTTCTAGTACCTAGCTGTCTGGGTATCTAGTACCTAGCTGTCTGGGTTTCTAGTACCTAGCTGCCTGGGTTTCTAGTACCTAGCTGTCTGGGTTTCTAGTACCTAGCTGTCTGGGTTTCTAGGGCCTAGCTTTCAGGGTATCTAGTGCCTAGTTGTCTGGGTAGCTAGTACCTAGCTGTCTGGGTATCTAGTACCTAGCTGTCTGGGTTTCTAGTGCCTAGCTGTCTGGGTATCTAGTACCTAGCTGTCTGGGTATCTAGTACCTAGCTGTCTGGGTTTCTAGTACCTAGCTGTCTGTGTATCTAGTACTTAGATGTATGTGTTTCTAGTGCCTAGCTGTCTGGGTTTCTAGTTCCTAGCTGTCTGGGTTTCTAGGACCTAGCTGTCTGGGTTTCTAGGACCTAGCTGTCTGGGTTTCTAGGACCTAGCTGTCTGGGTTTCTAGTACCTAGCTGTCTGGGTTTCTAGTGCCTAGCTGTCTGGGTTTCTAGTGCCTAGCTGTCTGGGTTTCTAGTACCTAGCTGTCTGGGTTTCTAGTACCTAGCTGTCTGGGTTTCTAGGACCTAGCTGTCTGGGTTTCTAAGACCTCGCTGTCTGGGTTTCTAGGACCTAGCTGTCTGGGTTTCTAGGACCTAGCTGTCTGGGTATCTAGTACCCAGCTGTCTGGGTTTCTAGTACCTAGCTGTCTGGGTTTCTAGTACCTAGCTGTCTGGGTTTCTAGTACCTAGCTGTCTGTCTATCTAGTACTTAGATGTATGTGTTTCTAGTGCCTAGCTGTCTGGGTTTCTAGTGCCTAGTTGTCTGGGTTTCTAGTGCCTAGCTGTCTGGGTTTCTAGTGCCTAGTTGTCTGGGTTTCTAGTGCCTAGTTGTCTGGGTTTCTAGTACCTAGCTGTCTGGGTTTCTAGGACCTAGCTGTCTGTGTATCTAGTACTTAGATGTATGTGTTTCTAGTGCCTAGCTGTCTGGGTATCTAGTACCTAGTTGTCTGGGTTTCTAGTGCCTAGTTGTCTGGGTTTCCGGGGCCTAGTTGTCTGGGTTTCTAGTGCCTAGTTGTCTGGGTATCTAGTGCCTAGCTGTCTGGGTTTCTAGTACCTAGCTGTCTAGGTTTCTAGTGCCTAGCTGTCTGGGTTTCTAGTGCCTAGTCGTCTGGGTTTCTAGTGCCTAGTTGTCTGGGTTTCTAGTGCCTAGCTGTCTGGGTTTCTAGTGCCTAGTTGTCTGGGTTTCTAGTACCTAGCTGTCTAGCTTTCTAGTGCCTAGTTGTCTGGGTTTCTAGTACCTAGCTGTCTGGGTATCTAGTACCTAGCTGTCTGGGTTTCTAGTACCTAGCAGTCTGGGTTTCTAGTACCTAGCTGTCTGGGTTTCTAGTACCTAGCTGTCTGGGTATCTAGTACCTAGCTGTCTGGGTTTCTAGTGCCTAGTTGTCTGGGTTTCTAGTACCTAGCTGTCTGGGTTTCTAGTACCTAGCTGTCTGGGTTTCTAGGACCTAGCTGTCTGGGTTTCTAGGACCTAGCTGTCTGGGTTTCTAGAACCTAGCTGTCTGGGTTTCTAGTACCTAACTGTCTATGTATCTAGTACTTAGATGTATGTGTTTCTAGTGCCTAGCTGTCTGGGTTTCTAGGACCTAGCTGTCTGGGTTTCTAGGACCTAGCTGTCTGGGTTTCTAGGACCTAGCTGTCTGGGTTTCTAGGACCTAGCTGTCTGGGTTTCTAGTACCTAGCTGTCAGGGTTTCTAGTACCTAGCTGTCTGGGTTTCTAGTACCTAGCTGTCTGGGTTTCTAGTGCCTAGTTGTCTGGGTTTCTAGTATCTAGCTGTCTGGGTTTCTAGTTCCTAGTTGTCTGGGTTTCTAGTGCCTAGCTGTCTGTGTTTCTAGTGCCTAGCTGTCTGTGTATCTAGTACTTAGATGTATGTGTTTCTAGTGCCTAGCTGTCTGGGTTTCTAGGACCTAGCTGTCTGGGTTTCTAGGACCTAGCTGTCTGGGTTTCTAGGACCTAGCTGTCTGGGTTTCTAGGACCTAGCCCTCTGGGTTTCTAGTACCTAGCTGTCTGGGTATCTAGTACCTAGCTGTCTGGGTTTCTAGTACCTAGCTGCCTGGGTTTCTAGTACCTAGCTGTCTGGGTTTCTAGTACCTAGCTGTCTGGGTTTCTAGGGCCTAGCTTTCAGGGTATCTAGTGCCTAGTTGTCTGGGTATCTAGTACCTAGCTGTCTGGGTATCTAGTACCTAGCTGTCTGGGTTTCTAGTGCCTAGCTGTCTGGGTATCTAGTACCTAGCTGTCTGGGTATCTAGTACCTAGCTGTCTGGGTTTCTAGTACCTAGCTGTCTGTGTATCTAGTACTTAGATGTATGTGTTTCTAGTGCCTAGCTGTCTGGGTTTCTAGTTCCTAGCTGTCTGGGTTTCTAGGACCTAGCTGTCTGGGTTTCTAGGACCTAGCTGTCTGGGTTTCTAGGACCTAGCTGTCTGGGTTTCTAGTACCTAGCTGTCTGGGTTTCTAGTGCCTAGCTGTCTGGGTTTCTAGTGCCTAGCTGTCTGGGTTTCTAGTACCTAGCTGTCTGGGTTTCTAGTACCTAGCTGTCTGGGTTTCTAGGACCTAGCTGTCTGGGTTTCTAAGACCTCGCTGTCTGGGTTTCTAGGACCTAGCTGTCTGGGTTTCTAGGACCTAGCTGTCTGGGTATCTAGTACCCAGCTGTCTGGGTTTCTAGTACCTAGCTGTCTGGGTTTCTAGTACCTAGCTGTCTGGGTTTCTAGTACCTAGCTGTCTGTCTATCTAGTACTTAGATGTATGTGTTTCTAGTGCCTAGCTGTCTGGGTTTCTAGTGCCTAGTTGTCTGGGTTTCTAGTGCCTAGCTGTCTGGGTTTCTAGTGCCTAGTTGTCTGGGTTTCTAGTGCCTAGTTGTCTGGGTTTCTAGTACCTAGCTGTCTGGGTTTCTAGGACCTAGCTGTCTGTGTATCTAGTACTTAGATGTATGTGTTTCTAGTGCCTAGCTGTCTGGGTATCTAGTACCTAGTTGTCTGGGTTTCTAGTGCCTAGTTGTCTGGGTTTCCGGGGCCTAGTTGTCTGGGTTTCTAGTGCCTAGTTGTCTGGGTATCTAGTGCCTAGCTGTCTGGGTTTCTAGTACCTAGCTGTCTAGGTTTCTAGTGCCTAGCTGTCTGGGTTTCTAGTGCCTAGTCGTCTGGGTTTCTAGTGCCTAGTTGTCTGGGTTTCTAGTGCCTAGCTGTCTGGGTTTCTAGTGCCTAGTTGTCTGGGTTTCTAGTACCTAGCTGTCTAGCTTTCTAGTGCCTAGTTGTCTGGGTTTCTAGTACCTAGCTGTCTGGGTATCTAGTACCTAGCTGTCTGGGTTTCTAGTACCTAGCAGTCTGGGTTTCTAGTACCTAGCTGTCTGGGTTTCTAGTACCTAGCTGTCTGGGTATCTAGTACCTAGCTGTCTGGGTTTCTAGTGCCTAGTTGTCTGGGTTTCTAGTACCTAGCTGTCTGGGTTTCTAGTACCTAGCTGTCTGGGTTTCTAGGACCTAGCTGTCTGGGTTTCTAGGACCTAGCTGTCTGGGTTTCTAGAACCTAGCTGTCTGGGTTTCTAGTACCTAACTGTCTATGTATCTAGTACTTAGATGTATGTGTTTCTAGTGCCTAGCTGTCTGGGTTTCTAGGACCTAGCTGTCTGGGTTTCTAGGACCTAGCTGTCTGGGTTTCTAGGACCTAGCTGTCTGGGTTTCTAGGACCTAGCTGTCTGGGTTTCTAGTACCTAGCTGTCAGGGTTTCTAGTACCTAGCTGTCTGGGTTTCTAGTACCTAGCTGTCTGGGTTTCTAGTGCCTAGTTGTCTGGGTTTCTAGTATCTAGCTGTCTGGGTTTCTAGTTCCTAGTTGTCTGGGTTTCTAGTGCCTAGCTGTCTGTGTTTCTAGTGCCTAGCTGTCTGTGTATCTAGTACTTAGATGTATGTGTTTCTAGTGCCTAGCTGTCTGTGTTTCTAGTGCCTAGCTGTCTGGGTTTCTAGTACCTAGCTGTCTGAGTTTCTAGTGCCTAGTTGTCTGGGTTTCTAGTGCCTAGTTGTCTGGGTTTCTAGTGCCTAGCTGTCTGAGTTTCTAGTACCTAGCTGTCTGGGTTTCTAGTGCCTAGTTGTTTGGGTTTCTAGTGCCTAGTTGTCTGGGTTTCTAGTACCTAGCTGTCTGGGTATCTAGTACCTAGCTGTGTGGGTTTCTAGTACCTAGCTGTCTGGGTTTCTAGTACCTAGCTGTCTGGGTTTCTAGTACCTAGCTGTCTGGGTTTCTAGTACCTAGCTGTCTGGGTATCTAGTACCTAGCTGTCTGGGTTTCTAGGACCTAGCTGCCTGGGTTTCTAGTACCTAGCTGTCTGGGTTTCTAGTACCTAGCTGTCTGGGTTTCTAGTGCCTAGCTTTCAGGGTATCTAGTGCCTAGCTGTCTGGGTATCTAGTACCTAGCTGTCTGGGTATCTAGTGCCTAGTTGTCTGGGTTTCTAGTGCCTAGTTGTCTGGGTTTCTAGTACCTAGCTGTCTGGGTATCTAGTACCTAGCTGTGTGGGTTTCTAGTACCTAGCTGTCTGGGTTTCTAGTACCTAGCTGTATGGGTTTCTAGTACCTAGCCCTCTGGGTTTCTAGTACCTAGCTGTCTGGGTATCTAGTACCTAGCTGTCTGGGTTTCTAGTACCTAGCTGCCTGGGTTTCTAGTACCTAGCTGTCTGGGTTTCTAGTACCTAGCTGTCTGGGTTTCTAGGGCCTAGCTTTCAGGGTATCAAGGGCCTAGTTGTCTGGGTATCTAGTACCTAGCTGTCTGGGTATCTAGTACCTAGCTGTCTGGGTTTCTAGTGCCTAGCTGTCTGGGTATCTAGTACCTAGCTGTCTGGGTATCTAGTACCTAGCTGTCTGGGTTTCTAGTACCTAGCTGTCTGTGTATCTAGTACTTAGATGTATGTGTTTCTAGTGCCTAGCTGTCTGGGTTTCTAGTTCCTAGCTGTCTGGGTTTCTAGGACCTAGCTGTCTGGGTTTCTAGGACCTAGCTGTCTGGGTTTCTAGGACCTAGCTGTCTCGGTTTCTAGTACCTAGCTGTCTGGGTTTCTAGTGCCTAGCTGTCTGGGTTTCTAGTGCCTAGCTGTCTGGGTTTCTAGTACCTAGCTGTCTGGGTTTCTAGTACCTAGCTGTCTGGGTTTCTAGGACCTAGCTGTCTGGGTTTCTAAGACCTCGCTGTCTGGGTTTCTAGGACCTAGCTGTCTGGGTTTCTAGGACCTAGATGTCTGGGTATCTAGTACCCAGCTGTCTGGGTTTCTAGTACCTAGCTGTCTGGGTTTCTAGTACCTAGCTGTCTGGGTTTCTAGTACCTAGCTGTCTGTCTATCTAGTACTTAGATGTATGTGTTTCTAGTGCCTAGCTGTCTGGGTTTCTAGTGCCTAGTTGTCTGGGTTTCTAGTGCCTAGCTGTCTGGGTTTCTAGTGCCTAGTTGTCTGGGTTTCTAGTGCCTAGTTGTCTGGGTTTCTAGTACCTAGCTGTCTGGGTTTCTAGGACCTAGCTGTCTGTGTATCTAGTACTTAGATGTATGTGTTTCTAGTGCCTAGCTGTCTGGGTATCTAGTACCTAGTTGTCTGGGTTTCTAGTGCCTAGTTGTCTGGGTTTCCGGGGCCTAGTTGTCTGGGTTTCTAGTGCCTAGTTGTCTGGGTATCTAGTGCCTAGCTGTCTGGGTTTCTAGTACCTAGCTGTCTAGGTTTCTAGTGCCTAGTTGTCTGGGTTTCTAGTGCATAGTTGTCTGGGTTTCTAGTACCTAGCTGTCTGGGTTTCTAGGACCTAACTGTCTGGGTTTCTAGTACCTAGCTGTCTGGGTTTCTAGTACCTAGCTGTCTGGGTTTCTAGTGCCTAGTTGTCTGGGTTTCTAGTACCTAGCTGTCTAGGTTTCTAGTGCCTAGTTGTCTGGGTTTGTAGTACCTAGCTGTCTGGGTATCTGGTACCTAGCTGTCTGGGTTTCTAGTACCTAGCAGTCTGGGTTTCTAGTACCTAGCTGTCTGGGTTTCTAGTACCTAGCTGTCTGGGTATCTAGTACCTAGCTGTCTGGGTTTCTAGTGCCTAGTTGTCTGGGTTTCTAGTACCTAGCTGTCTGGGTTTCTAGGACCTAGCTGTCTGGGTTTCTAGGACCTAGCTGTCTGGGTTTCTAGGACCTAGCTGTCTGGGTTTCTAGTACCTAGCTGTCTGGGTTTCTAGTACCTAGCTGTCTGGGTTTCTAGTGCCTAGTTGTCTGGGTTTCTAGTACCTAGCTGTCTGGGTTTCTTTTGCCTAGTTGTCTGGGTTTCTAGTGCCTAGCTGTCTGTGTTTCTAGTGCCTAGCTGTCTGTGTATCTAGTACTTAGATGTATGTGTTTCTAGTGCCTAGCTGTCTGGGTTTCTAGTGCCTAGCTGTCTGGGTTTCTAGTGCCTATTTGTCTGGGTTTCTAGTGCCTAGCTGTCTGGGTTTCTTGTACCTAGCTGTCTGGGTATCTAGTACCTAGCTGTGTGGGTTTCTAGTACCTAGCTGCCTGGGTTTCTAGTACCTAGCTGTCTGGGTATCCAGTACCTAGCTGTGTGGGTTTCTAGTACCTAGCTGTCTGGGTTTCTAGTACCTAGCTGTCTGGGTTTCTAGTACCTAAATGTATGTGTTTCTAGTGCCTAGCTGTCTGGGTTTCTAGTGCCTAGTTGTCTGGGTTTCTAGTGCCTAGTTGTCTGGGTTTCTAGTGCCTAGCTGTCTGGGTTTCTAGTGCCTAGCTGTCTAGGTTTCTAGGACCTAGCTGTCTGGGTTTCTAGGACCTGGTTGTCTGGGTTTCTAGTGCCTAGTTGTCTGGGTATCTAGTATCTAGCTGTCTGGGTTTCTAGTACCTAGCTGTCTGGGTTTCTAGTACCTAAATGTATGTGTTTCTAGTGCCTAGCTGTCTGGCTATCTAGTACCCAGCTGTCTGGGTTTCTAGTGCATAGCTGTCTGTGTATCTAGTACCTAGATGTATGTGTTTCTAGTGCCTAGCTGTCTGGGTTTCTAGTGCCTAGTTGTCTGGGTTTCTAGTGCCTAGTTGTCTGGGTTTCTAGTGCCTAGCTGTCTGGGTTTCTAGTGCCTAGTTGTCTGGGTTTCTAGTACCTAGCTGTCTAGCTTTCTAGTGCCTAGTTGTCTGGGTTTCTAGTACCTAGCTGTCTGGGTATCTAGTACCTAGCTGTCTGGGTTTCTAGTACCTAGCAGTCTGGGTTTCTAGTACCTAGCTGTCTGGGTTTCTAGTACCTAGCTGTCTGGGTATCTACTACCTAGCTGTCTGGGTTTCTAGTGCCTAGTTGTCTGGGTTTCTAGTACCTAGCTGTCTGGGTTTCTAGTACCTAGCTGTCTGGGTTTCTAGGACCTAGCTGTCTGGGTTTCTAGAACCTAGCTGTCTGGGTTTCTAGTACCTAACTGTCTATGTATCTAGTACTTAGATGTATGTGTTTCTAGTGCCTAGCTGTCTGGGTTTCTAGGACCTAGCTGTCTGGGTTTCTAGGACCTAGCTGTCTGGGTTTCTAGGACCTAGCTGTCTGGGTTTCTAGGACCTAGCTGTCTGGGTTTCTAGTACCTAGCTGTCTGGGTTTCTAGTACCTAGCTGTCTGGGTTTCTAGTACCTAGCTGTCTGGGTTTCTAGTGCCTAGTTGTCTGGGTTTCTAGTATCTAGCTGTCTGGGTTTCTAGTTCCTAGTTGTCTGGGTTTCTAATGCCTAGCTGTCTGTGTTTCTAGTGCCTAGCTGTCTGTGTATCTAGTACTTAGATGTATGTGTTTCTAGTGCCTAGGTTTCTGGGTTTCTAGTGCCTAGCTGTCTGAGTTTCTAGTACCTAGCTGTCTGAGTTTCTAGTGCCTAGTTGTCTGGGTTTCTAGTGCCTAGTTGTCTGGGTTTCTAGTGCCTAGCTGTCTGGGTTTCTAGTACCTAGCTGTCTGGGTTTCTAGTGCCTAGTTGTTTGGGTTTCTAGTGCCTAGTTGTCTGGGTTTCTAGTACCTAGCTGTCTGGGTATCTAGTACCTAGCTGTGTGGGTTTCTAGTACCTAGCTGTCTGGGTTTCTAGTACCTAGCTTTCTGGGTTTCTAGTGCCTAGCTGTCTGGGTTTCTAGTACCTAGCTGTCTGGGTATCTAGTACCTAGCTGTCTGGGTTTCTAGTACCTAGCTGCCTGGGTTTCTAGTACCTAGCTGTCTGGGTTTCTAGTACCTAGCTGTCTGGGTTTCGAGTGCCTAGCTTTCAGGGTATCTAGTGCCTAGCTGTCTGGGTATCTAGTACCTAGCTGTCTGGGTATCTAGTGCCTAGTTGTCTGGGTTTCTAGTGCCTAGTTGTCTGGGTTTCTAGTACCTAGCTGTCTGGGTATCTAGTACCTAGCTGTGTGGGTTTCTAGTACCTAGCTGTCTGGGTTTCTAGTACCTAGCTGTCTGGGTTTCTAGTACCTAGCTGTCTGGGTTTCTAGTACCTAGCTGTCTGGGTATCTAGTACCTAGCTGTCTGGGTTTCTAGTACCTAGCTGCCTGGGTTTCTAGTACCTAGCTGTCTGGGTTTCTAGTACCTAGCTGTCTGGGTTTCTAGTACCTAGCTGTCTGGGTTTCTAGTACCTACCTGTCTGGGTATCTAGTACCTAGCTGTCTGTGTTTCTAGTACCTAGCTGCCTGGGTTTCTAGTACCTAGCTGTCTGGGTTTCTAGTACCTAGCTGTCTGGGTTTCTAGTGCCTAGCTTTCAGGGTATCTAGTGCCTAGCTGTCTGGGTATCTAGTAGCTAGCTGTCTGGGTATCTAGTGCCTAGTTGTCTGGGTTTCTAGTGCCTAGTTGTCTGGGTTTCTAGTACCTAGCTGTCTGGGTATCTAGTATCTAGCTGTCTGGGTTTCTAGTACCTAGTTGTCTGGGTTTCTAGTGCCTAGCTGTCTGTGTATCTAGTACCTAGATGTATGTGTTTCTAGTGCCTAGCTGTCTGGGTTTCTAGGACCTAGCTGTCTGGGTTTCTAGGACCTAGCTGTCTGGGTTTCTAGGACCTAGCTGTCTGGGTTTCTAGGACCTAGCTGTCTGGGTTTCTAGTACCTAGCTGTCTGGGTTTCTAGTACCTAGCTGTCTGGGTTTCTAGTACCTAGCTGTCTGGGTTTCTAGTGCCTAGTTGTCTGGGTTTCTAGTATCTAGCTGTCTGGGTTTCTAGTTCCTAGTTGTCTGGGTTTCTAGTGCCTAGCTGTCTGTGTTTCTAGTGCCTAGCTGTCTGTGTATCTAGTACTTAGATGTATGTGTTTCTAGTGCCTAGCTGTCTGGGTTTCTAGTGCCTAGCTGTCTGGGTTTCTAGTACCTAGCTGTCTGAGTTTCTAGTGCCTAGTTGTCTGGGTTTCTAGTGCCTAGTTGTCTGGGTTTCTAGTGCCTAGCTGTCTGGGTTTCTAGTACCTAGCTGTCTGGGTTTCTAGTGCCTAGTTGTTTGGGTTTCTAGTGCCTAGTTGTCTGGGTTTCTAGTACCTAGCTGTCTGGGTATCTAGTACCTAGCTGTGTGGGTTTCTAGTACCTAGCTGTCTGGGTTTCTAGTACCTAGCTGTCTGGGTTTCTAGTACCTAGCTGTCTGGGTTTCTTGTACCTAGCTGTCTGGGTATCTAGTACCTAGCTGTCTGGGTTTCTAGTACCTAGCTGCCTGGGTTTCTAGTACCTAGCTGTCTGGGTTTCTAGTACCTAGCTGTCTGGGTTTCGAGTGCCTAGCTTTCAGGGTATCTAGTGCCTAGCTGTCTGGGTATCTAGTACCTAGCTGTCTGGGTATCTAGTGCCTAGTTGTCTGGGTTTCTAGTGCCTAGTTGTCTGGGTCTCTAGTACCTAGCTGTCTGGGTATCTAGTACCTAGCTGTGTGGGTTTCTAGTACCTAGCTGTCTGGGTTTCTAGTACCTAGCTGTCTGGGTTTCTAGTACCTAGCTGTCTGGGTTTCTAGTACCTAGCTGTCTGGGTATCTAGTACCTAGCTGTCTGGGTTTCTAGTACCTAGCTGCCTGGGTTTCTAGTACCTAGCTGTCTGGGTTTCTAGTACCTAGCTGTCTGGGTTTCTAGTACCTAGCTGTCTGGGTTTCTAGTACCTAGCTGTCTGGGTATCTAGTACCTAGCTGTCTGTGTTTCTAGTACCTAGCTGCCTGGGTTTCTAGTACCTAGCTGTCTGGGTTTCTAGTACATAGCTGTCTGGGTTTCTAGTGACTAGCTTTCAGGGTATCTAGTGCCTAGCTGTCTGGGTATCTAGTAGCTAGCTGTCTGGGTATCTAGTGCCTAGTTGTCTGGGTTTCTAGTGCCTAGTTGTCTGGCTTTCTAGTACCTAGCTGTCTGGGTATCTAGTATCTAGCTGTCTGGGTTTTTAGTACCTTGTTGTCTGGGTTTCTAGTGCCTAGCTGTCTGTGTATCTAGTACCTAGATGTATGTGTTTCTAGTGCCTAGCTGTCTGGGTTTCTAGTGCCTAGTTGTCTGGGTTTCTAGTGCCTAGTTGTCTGCGTTTCTAGTGCCTAGCTGTCTAGGTTTCTAGGACCTAGCTGTCTGGGTTTCTAGGACCTAGTTGTCTGGGTTTCTAGTGCCTAGTTGTCTGGGTATCTAGTATCTAGCTGTCTGGGTTTCTAGTACCTAGTTGTCTGGGTTTCTAGTGCCTAGCTGTCTGTGTATCTAGTACCTAGATGTATGTGTTTCTAGTGCCTAGCTGTCTGGGTTTCTAGTGCCTAGTTGTCTGGGTTTCTAGTGCCTAGTTGTCTGGGTTTCTAGTGCCTAGCTGTCTGGGTTTCTAGTGCCTAGTTGTCTGGGTTTCTAGTACCTAGCTGTCTAGCTTTCTAGTGCTTAGTTGTCTGGGTTTCTAGTACCTAGCTGTCTGGGTATCTAGTACCTAGCTGTCTGGGTTTCTAGTACCTAGCAGTCTGGGTTTCTAGTACCTAGCTGTCTGGGTTTCTAGTACCTAGCTGTCTGGGTATCTAGTACCTAGCTGTCTGGGTTTCTAGTGCCTAGTTGTCTGGGTTTCTAGTACCTAGCTGTCTGGGTTTCTAGTACCTAGCTGTCTGGGTTTCTAGGACCTAGCTGTCTGGGTTTCTAGAACCTAGCTGTCTGGGTTTCTAGTACCTAACTGTCTATGTATCTAGTACTTAGATGTATGTGTTTCTAGTGCCTAGCTGTCTGGGTTCCTAGGACCTAGCTGTCTGGGTTTCTAGGACCTAGCTGTCTGGGTTTCTAGGACCTAGCTGTCTGGGTTTCTAGGACCTAGCTGTCTGGGTTTCTAGTACCTAGCTGTCTGGGTTTCTAGTACCTAGCTGTCTGGGTTTCTAGTGCCTAGCTGTCTGGGTTTCTAGTGCCTAGTTGTCTGGGTTTCTAGTATCTAGCTGTCTGGGTTTCTAGTGCTTTTTTGTCTGGGTTTCTAGTGCCTAGCTGTCTGTGTTTCTAGTGCCTATCTGTCTGTGTATCTAGTACTTAGATGTATGTGTTTCTAGTGCCTAGCTGTCTGGGTTTCTAGTGCCTAGCTGTCTGAGTTTCTAGTACCTAGCTGTCTGAGTTTCTAGTGCCTAGTTGTCTGGGTTTCTAGTGCCTAGCTGTCTGGGTTTCTAGTACCTAGCTGTCTGGGTTTCTAGTGCCTAGTTGTTTGGGTTTCTAGTGCCTAGTTGTCTGGGTTTCTAGTGCCTAGCTGTCTGGGTATCTAGTACCTAGCTGTGTGGGTTTCTAGTACCTAGCTGTCTGGGTTTCTAGTACCTAGCTGTCTGGGTTTCTAGTACCTAGCTGTCTGGGTTTCTAGTACCTAGCTGTCTGGGTATCTAGTGCCTAGTTGTCTGGGTTTCTAGTACCTAGCTGTCTGGGTTTCTAGTGCCTAGTTGTTTGGGTTTCTAGTGCCTAGTTGTCTGGGTTTCTAGTACCTAGCTGTCTGGCTATCTAGTACCTAGCTGTGTGGGTTTCTAGTACCTAGCTGTCTGGGTTTCTAGTACCTAGCTGTCTGGGTTTCTAGTGCCTAGCTTTCAGGGTATCTAGTGCCTAGCTGTCTGGGTATCTAGTACCTAGCTGTCTGGGTATCTAGTGCCTAGTTGTCTGGGTTTCTAGTGCCTAGTTGTCTGGGTTTCTAGTACCTAGCTGTCTGGGTATCTAGTAACTAGCTGTGTGGGTTTCTAGTACCTAGCTGTCTGGGTTTCTAGTACCTAGCTGTCTGGGTTTCTAGTACCTAGCTGTCTGGGTTTCTAGTACCTAGCTGTCTGGGTATCTAGTACCTAGCTGTCTGGGTTTCTAGTACCTAGCTGCCTGGGTTTCTAGTACCTAGCTGTCTGGGTTTCTAGTACCTAGCTGTCTGGGTTTCTAGTACCTAGCTGTCTGAGTTTCTAGTACCTAGCTGTCTGGGTATCTAGTACCTAGCTGTCTGGGTTTCTAGTAACTAGCTGCCTGGGTTTCTAGTACCTAGCTGTCTGGGTTTCTAGTACCTAGCTGTCTGGGTTTCTAGTGCCTAGCTTTCAGGGTATCTAGTGCCTAGCTGTCTGGGTATCTAGTACCTAGCTGTCTGGGTATCTAGTGCCTAGTTGTCTGGGTTTCTAGTGCCTAGTTGTCTGGGTTTCTAGTACCTAGCTGTCTGGGTATCTAGTATCTAGCTGTCTGGGTTTCTAGTACCTAGTTGTCTGGGTTTCTAGTGCCTAGCTGTCTGTGTATCTAGTACCTAGATGTATGTGTTTCTAGTGCCTAGCTGTCTGGGTTTCTAGTGCCTAGTTGTCTGGGTTTCTAGTGCCTAGTTGTCTGGGTTTCTAGTGCCTAGCTATCTGGGTTTCTAGTGCCTAGTTGTCTGGGTTTCTAGTACCTAGCTGTCTAGCTTTCTAGTGCCTTGTTGTCTGGGTTTCTAGTACCTAGCTGTCTGGGTATCTAGTACATAGCTGTCTGGGTATCTAGTACCTAGCAGTCTGGGTTTCTAGTACCTAGCTGTCTGGGTTTCTAGTACCTAGCTGTCTGGGTATCTAGTACCTAGCTGTCTGGGTTTCTAGTGCCTAGTTGTCTGGGTTTCTAGTACCTAGCTGTCTGGGTTTCTAGTACCTAGCTGTCTGGGTTTCTAGGACCTAGCTGTCTGGCTTTCTAGAACCTAGCTGTCTGGGTTTCTAGTACCTAACTGTCTATGTATCTAGTACTTAGATGTATGTGTTTCTAGTGCCTAGCTGTCTGGGTTTCTAGGACCTAGCTGTCTGGGTTTCTAGGACCTAGCTGTCTGGGTTTCTAGGACCTAGCTGTCTGGGTTTCTAGGACCTAGCTGTCTGGGTTTCTAGTACCTAGCTGTCTGGGTTTCTAGTACCTAGCTGTCTGGGTTTCTAGTACCTAGCTGTCTGGGTTTCTAGTGCCTAGTTGTCTGGGTTTCTAGTATCTAGCTGTCTGGGTTTCTAGTGCCTAGTTGTCTGGGTTTCTAGTGCCTAGCTGTCTGTGTATCTAGTACTTAGATGTATGTGTTTCTAGTGCCTAGCTGTCTGGGTTTCTAGTGCCTAGCTGTCTGGGTTTCTAGTACCTAGCTGTCTCAGTTTCTAGTGCCTAGTTGTCTGGGTTTCTAGTGCCTAGTTGTCTGGGTTTCTAGTGCCTAGCTGTCTGGGTTTCTAGTACCTAGCTGTCTGGGTTTCTAGTGCCTAGTTGTCTGGGTTTCTAGTATCTAGCTGTCTGGGTTTCTAGTGCCTAGTTGTCTGTGTTTCTAGTGCCTAGCTGTCTGTGTATCTAGTACTTAGATGTATGTGTTTCTAGTGCCTAGCTGTCTGGGTTTCTAGTACCTAGTTGTCTGGGTTTCTAGTGCCTAGTTGTCTGGGTTTCTAGTGCCTAGCTGTCTGGGTTTCTAGTGCCTAGTTGTCTGGGTTTCTAGTACCTAGCTGTCTAGCTTTCTAGTGCTTAGTTGTCTGGGTTTCTAGTACCTAGCTGTCTGGGTATCTAGTACCTAGCTGTCTGGGTTTCTAGTACCTAGCAGTCTGGGTTTCTAGTACCTAGCTGTCTGGGTTTCTAGTACCTAGCTGTCTGGGTATCTAGTACCTAGCTGTCTGGGTTTCTAGTGCCTAGTTGTCTGGGTTTCTAGTACCTAGCTGTCTGGGTTTCTAGTACCTAGCTGTCTGGGTTTCTAGGACCTAGCTGTCTGGGTTTCTAGAACCTAGCTGTCTGGGTTTCTAGTACCTAACTGTCTATGTATCTAGTACTTAGATGTATGTGTTTCTAGTGCCTAGCTGTCTGGGTTCCTAGGACCTAGCTGTCTGGGTTTCTAGGACCTAGCTGTCTGGGTTTCTAGGACCTAGCTGTCTGGGTTTCTAGGACCTAGCTGTCTGGGTTTCTAGTACCTAGCTGTCTGGGTTTCTAGTACCTAGCTGTCTGGGTTTCTAGTACCTAGCTGTCTGGGTTTCTAGTGCCTAGTTGTCTGGGTTTCTAGTATCTAGCTGTCTGGGTTTCTAGTGCCTAGTTGTCTGGGTTTCTAGTGCCTAGCTGTCTGTGTTTCTAGTGCCTATCTGTCTGTGTATCTAGTACTTAGATGTATGTGTTTCTAGTGCCTAGCTGTCTGGGTTTCTAGTGCCTAGCTGTCTGGGTTTCTAGTACCTAGCTGTCTGAGTTTCTAGTGCCTAGTTGTCTGGGTTTCTAGTGCCTAGCTGTCTGGGTTTCTAGTACCTAGCTGTCTGGGTTTCTAGTGCCTAGTTGTTTGGGTTTCTAGTGCCTAGTTGTCTGGGTTTCTAGTGCCTAGCTGTCTGGGTATCTAGTACCTAGCTGTGTGGGTTTCTAGTACCTAGCTGTCTGGGTTTCTAGTACCTAGCTGTCTGGGTTTCTAGTACCTAGCTGTCTGGGTTTCTAGTACCTAGCTGTCTGGGTATCTAGTGCCTAGTTGTCTGGGTTTCTAGTGCCTAGCTGTCTGGGTTTCTAGTACCTAGCTGTCTGGGTTTCTAGTGCCTAGTTGTTTGGGTTTCTAGTGCCTAGTTGTCTGGGTTTCTAGTACCTAGCTGTCTGGCTATCTAGTACCTAGCTGTGTGGGTTTCTAGTACCTAGCTGTCTGGGTTTCTAGTACCTAGCTGTCTGGGTTTCTAGTGCCTAGCTTTCAGGGTATCTAGTGCCTAGCTGTCTGGGTATCTAGTACCTAGCTGTCTGGGTATCTAGTGCCTAGTTGTCTGGGTTTCTAGTGCCTAGTTGTCTGGGTTTCTAGTACCTAGCTGTCTGGGTATCTAGTAACTAGCTGTGTGGGTTTCTAGTACCTAGCTGTCTGGGTTTCTAGTACCTAGCTGTCTGGGTTTCTAGTACCTAGCTGTCTGGGTTTCTAGTACCTAGCTGTCTGGGTATCTAGTACCTAGCTGTCTGGGTTTCTAGTACCTAGCTGCCTGGGTTTCTAGTACCTAGCTGTCTGGGTTTCTAGTACCTAGCTGTCTGGGTTTCTAGTACCTAGCTGTCTGAGTTTCTAGTACCTAGCTGTCTGGGTATCTAGTACCTAGCTGTCTGGGTTTCTAGTAACTAGCTGCCTGGGTTTCTAGTACCTAGCTGTCTGGGTTTCTAGTACCTAGCTGTCTGGGTTTCTAGTGCCTAGCTTTCAGGGTATCTAGTGCCTAGCTGTCTGGGTATCTAGTACCTAGCTGTCTGGGTATCTAGTGCCTAGTTGTCTGGGTTTCTAGTGCCTAGTTGTCTGGGTTTCTAGTACCTAGCTGTCTGGGTATCTAGTATCTAGCTGTCTGGGTTTCTAGTACCTAGTTGTCTGGGTTTCTAGTGCCTAGCTGTCTGTGTATCTAGTACCTAGATGTATGTGTTTCTAGTGCCTAGCTGTCTGGGTTTCTAGTGCCTAGTTGTCTGGGTTTCTAGTGCCTAGTTGTCTGGGTTTCTAGTGCCTAGCTATCTGGGTTTCTAGTGCCTAGTTGTCTGGGTTTCTAGTACCTAGCTGTCTAGCTTTCTAGTGCCTTGTTGTCTGGGTTTCTAGTACCTAGCTGTCTGGGTATCTAGTACATAGCTGTCTGGGTATCTAGTACCTAGCAGTCTGGGTTTCTAGTACCTAGCTGTCTGGGTTTCTAGTACCTAGCTGTCTGGGTATCTAGTACCTAGCTGTCTGGGTTTCTAGTGCCTAGTTGTCTGGGTTTCTAGTACCTAGCTGTCTGGGTTTCTAGTACCTAGCTGTCTGGGTTTCTAGGACCTAGCTGTCTGGCTTTCTAGAACCTAGCTGTCTGGGTTTCTAGTACCTAACTGTCTATGTATCTAGTACTTAGATGTATGTGTTTCTAGTGCCTAGCTGTCTGGGTTTCTAGGACCTAGCTGTCTGGGTTTCTAGGACCTAGCTGTCTGGGTTTCTAGGACCTAGCTGTCTGGGTTTCTAGGACCTAGCTGTCTGGGTTTCTAGTACCTAGCTGTCTGGGTTTCTAGTACCTAGCTGTCTGGGTTTCTAGTACCTAGCTGTCTGGGTTTCTAGTGCCTAGTTGTCTGGGTTTCTAGTATCTAGCTGTCTGGGTTTCTAGTGCCTAGTTGTCTGGGTTTCTAGTGCCTAGCTGTCTGTGTATCTAGTACTTAGATGTATGTGTTTCTAGTGCCTAGCTGTCTGGGTTTCTAGTGCCTAGCTGTCTGGGTTTCTAGTACCTAGCTGTCTCAGTTTCTAGTGCCTAGTTGTCTGGGTTTCTAGTGCCTAGTTGTCTGGGTTTCTAGTGCCTAGCTGTCTGGGTTTCTAGTACCTAGCTGTCTGGGTTTCTAGTGCCTAGTTGTCTGGGTTTCTAGTATCTAGCTGTCTGGGTTTCTAGTGCCTAGTTGTCTGTGTTTCTAGTGCCTAGCTGTCTGTGTATCTAGTACTTAGATGTATGTGTTTCTAGTGCCTAGCTGTCTGGGTTTCTAGTGCCTAGCTGTCTGGGTTTCTAGTACCTAGCTGTCTGAGTTTCTAGTGCCTAGTTGTCTGGGTTTCTAGTGCCTAGTTGTCTGGGTTTCTAGTGCCTAGCTGTCTGGGTTTCTAGTACCTAGCTGTCTGGGTTTCTAGTGCCTAGTTGTTTGGGTTTCTAGTGCCTAGTTGTCTGGGTTTCTTGTACCTAGCTGTCTGGGTATCTAGTACCTAGCTGTGTGGGTTTCTAGTACCTAGCTGTCTGGGTTTCTAGTACCTAGCTGTCTGGGTTTCTAGTACCTAGCTGTCTGGGTTTCTAGTACCTAGCTGTCTGGGTATCTAGTACCTAGCTGTCTGGGTTTCTAGTACCTTGCTGCCTGGGTTTCTAGTACCTAGCTGTCTGGGTTTCTAGTACCTAGCTGTCTGGGTTTCTAGTGCCTAGCTTTCAGGGTATCTAGTGCCTAGCTGTCTGGGTATCTAGTACCTAGCTGTCTGGGTAACTAGTGCCTAGTTGTTTGGGTTTCTAGTGCCTAGTTGTCTGGGTTTCTAGTACCTAGCTGTCTGGGTATCTAGTACCTAGCTGTGTGGGTTTCTAGTACCTAGCTGTCTGGGTTTCTAGTACCTAGCTGTCTGGGTTTCTAGTAACTAGCTGTCTGGGTTTCTAGTACCTAGCTGTCTGGGTATCTAGTACCTAGCTGTCTGGGTTTCTAGTACCTAGCTGCCTGGGTTTCTAGTACCTAGCTGTCTGGGTTTCTAGTACCTAGCTGTCTGGGTTTCTAGTACCTAGCTGTCTGGGTTTCTAGTACCTAGCTGTCTGGGTATCTAGTACCTAGCTGTCTGGGTTTCTAGTACCTAGCTGCCTGGGTTTCTAGTACCTAGCTGTCTGGGTTTCTAGTACCTAGCTGTCTGGGTTTCTAGTGCCTAGCTTTCAGGGTATCTAGTGCCTAGCTGTCTGGGTATCTAGTACCTAGCTGTCTGGGTATCTAGTGCCTAGTTGTCTGGGTTTCTAGTGCCTAGTTGTCTGGGTTGCTAGTACCTAGCTGTCTGGGTATCTAGTACCTAGCTGTGTGGGTTTCTAGTACCTAGATGTCTGGGTTTCTAGTACCTAGCTGTCTGGGTTTCTAGTACCTAGCTGTCTGGGTTTCTAGTACCTAGCTGTCTGGGTATCTAGTACCTAGCTGTCTGGGTTTCTAGTACCTAGCTGCCTGGGTTTCTAGTACCTAGCTGTCTGGGTTTCTAGTACCTAGCTGTCTGGGTTTCTAGTGCCTAGCTTTCAGGCTATCTAGTGCCTAGCTGTCTGGGTATCTAGTACCTAGCTGTCTGGGTATCTAGTACCTAGCTGTCTGGGTTTCTAGTACCTAGCTGTCTGGGTATCTAGTACCTAGCTGTCTGGGTATCTAGTACCTAGCTGTCTGGGTTTCTAGTACCTAGCTGTCTGTGTATCTAGTACTTAGATGTATGTGTTTCTAGTGCCTAGCTGTCTGGGTTTCTAGTGCCTAGCTGTCTGGGTTTCTAGGACCTAGCTGTCTGGGTTTCTAGTGCCTAGCTGTCTGGGTTTCTAGTACCTAGCTGTCTGGGTTTCTAGTGCCTAGTTGTTTGGGTTTCTAGTGCCTAGTTTTCTGGGTTTCTAGTACCTAGCTGTCTGGGTATCGAGTACCTAGCTGTGTGGGTTTCTAGTACCTAGCTGTCTGGGTTTCTAGTACCTAGCTGTCTGGGTTTCTAGTACCTAGCTGTCTGGGTTTCTAGTACCTAGCTGTCTGGGTATCTAGTACCTAGCTGTCTGGGTTTCTAGTACCTAGCTGCCTGGGTTTCTAGTACCTAGCTGTCTGGGTTTCTAGTACCTAGCTGTCTGGGTTTCTAGTGCCTAGCTTTCAGGGTATCTAGTGCCTAGCTGTCTGGGTATCTAGTACCTAGCTGTCTGGGTAACTAGTGCCTAGTTGTTTGGGTTTCTAGTGCCTAGTTGTCTGGGTTTCTAGTACCTAGCTGTCTGGGTATCTAGTACCTAGCTGTGTGGGTTTCTAGTACCTAGCTGTCTGGGTTTCTAGTACCTAGCTGTCTGGGTTTCTAGTAACTAGCTGTCTGGGTTTCTAGTACCTAGCTGTCTGGGTATCTAGTACCTAGCTGTCTGGGTTTCTAGTACCTAGCTGCCTGGGTTTCTAGTACCTAGCTGTCTGGGTTTCTAGTACCTAGCTGTCTGGGTTTCTAGTACCTAGCTGTCTGGGTTTCTAGTACCTAGCTGTCTGGGTATCTAGTACCTAGCTGTCTGGGTTTCTAGTACCTAGCTGCCTGGGTTTCTAGTACCTA
The DNA here is from genome assembly GCF_029448725.1 of Salvelinus fontinalis. Lineage (NCBI taxonomy): Eukaryota > Metazoa > Chordata > Actinopteri > Salmoniformes > Salmonidae > Salvelinus > Salvelinus fontinalis. The sequence continues at coordinate 11,597,422 of NC_074666.1, read as the reverse complement.
GCTGTCTGGGTTTCTAGTACCTAGCTGTCTGGGTTTCTAGTGCCTAGCTTTCAGGGTATCTAGTGCCTAGCTGTCTGGGTATCTAGTACCTAGCTGTCTGGGTATCTAGTGCCTAGTTGTCTGGGTTTCTAGTGCCTAGTTGTCTGGGTTGCTAGTACCTAGCTGTCTGGGTATCTAGTACCTAGCTGTGTGGGTTTCTAGTACCTAGCTGTCTGGGTTTCTAGTACCTAGCTGTCTGGGTATCTAGTACCTAGCTGTCTGGGTTTCTAGTACCTAGCTGTCTGGGTATCTAGTACCTAGCTGTCTGGGTTTCTAATACCTAGCTGCCTGGGTTTCTAGTACCTAGCTGTCTGGGTTTCTAGTACCTAGCTGTCTGGGTTTCTAGTGCCTAGCTTTCAGGGTATCTAGTGCCTAGCTGTCTGGGTATCTAGTACCTAGCTGTCTGGGTATCTAGTACCTAGCTGTCTGGGTTTCTAGTGCCTAGCTGTCTGGGTATCTAGTACCTAGCTGTCTGGGTATCTAGTACCTAGCTGTCTGGGTTTCTAGTACCTAGCTGTCTGTGTATCTAGTACTTAGATGTATGTGTTTCTAGTGCCTAGCTGTCTGGGTTTCTAGTGCCTAGCTGTCTGGGTTTCTAGGACCTAGCTGTCTGGGTTTCTAGGACCTAGCTGTCTGGGTTTCTAGGACCTAGCTGTCTGTGTATCTAGTACTTAGATGTATGTGTTTCTAGTGCCTAGCTGTCTGGGTTTCTAGTGCCTAGCTGTCTGGGTTTCTAGGACCTAGCTGTCTGGGTTTCTAGGACCTAGCTGTCTGGGTTTCTAGGACCTAGCTGTCTGGGTTTCTAGTACCTAGGTGTCTGGGTTTCTAGTGCCTAGCTGTCTGGGTTTCTAGTGCCTAGCTGTCTGGGTTTCTAGTACCTAGCTGTCTGGGTTTCTAGTACCTAGCTGTCTGGGTTTCTAGGACCTAGCTGTCTGGGTTTCTAAGACCTAGCTGTCTGGGTTTCTAGGACCTAGCTGTCTGGGTTTCTAGGACCTAGCTGTCTGGGTATCTAGTACCCAGCTGTCTGGGTTTCTAGTCCCTAGCTGTCTGGGTTTCTAGTACCTAGCTGTCTGGGTTTCTAGGACCTAGCTGTCTGTCTATCTAGTACTTAGATGTATGTGTTTCTAGTGCCTAGCTGTCTGGGTTTCTAGTGCCTAGTTGTCTGGGTTTCTAGTGCCTAGCTGTCTGGGTTTCTAGTGCCTAGTTGTCTGGGTTTCTAGTGCCTAGTTGTCTGGGTTTCTAGTACCTAGCTGTCTGGGTTTCTAGGACCTAGCTGTCTGTGTATCTAGTACTTAGATGTATGTGTTTCTAGTGCCTAGCTGTCTGGGTTTCTAGTACCTAGTTGTCTGGGTTTCTAATGCCTAGTTGTCTGGGTTTCCGGGGCCTAGTTGTCTGGGTTTCTAGTGCCTAGTTGTCTGGGTATCTAGTACCTAGCTGTCTGGGTTTCTAGTACATAGCTGTCTAGGTTTCTAGTGCCTAGTTGTCTGGGTTTCTAGTACCTAGCTGTCTGGGTATCTAGTACCTAGCTGTGTGGGTTTCTAGTACCTAGCTGTCTGGGTTTCTAGTACCTAGCTGTCTGGGTTTCTAGTAACTAGCTGTCTGGGTTTCTAGTACCTAGCTGTCTGGGTATCTAGTACCTAGCTGTCTGGGTTTCTAGTACCTAGCTGCCTGGGTTTCTAGTACCTAGCTGTCTGGGTTTCTAGTACCTAGCTGTCTGGGTTTCTAGTACCTAGCTGTCTGGGTTTCTAGTACCTAGCTGTCTGGGTATCTAGTACCTAGCTGTCTGGGTTTCTAGTACCTAGCTGCCTGGGTTTCTAGTACCTAAATGTCTGGGTTTCTAGTACCTAGCTGTCTGGGTTTCTAGTGCCTAGCTTTCAGGGTATCTAGTGCCTAGCTGTCTGGGTATCTAGTACCTAGCTGTCTGGGTATCTAGTGCCTAGTTGTCTGGGTTTCTAGTGCCTAGTTGTCTGGGTTGCTAGTACCTAGCTGTCTGGGTATCTAGTACCTAGCTGTGTGGGTTTCTAGTACCTAGCTGTCTGGGTTTCTAGTACCTAGCTGTCTGGGTATCTAGTACCTAGCTGTCTGGGTTTCTAGTACCTAGCTGTCTGGGTATCTAGTACCTAGCTGTCTGGGTTTCTAGTACCTAGCTGCCTGGGTTTCTAGTACCTAGCTGTCTGGGTTTCTAGTACCTAGCTGTCTGGGTTTCTAGTGCCTAGCTTTCAGGGTATCTAGTGCCTAGCTGTCTGGGTATCTAGTACCTAGCTGTCTGGGTATCTAGTACCTAGCTGTCTGGGTTTCTAGTTCCTAGCTGTCTGGGTATCTAGTACCTAGCTGTCTGGGTATCTAGTACCTAGCTGTCTGGGTTTCTAGTACCTAGCTGTCTGTGTATCTAGTACTTAGATGTATGTGTTTCTAGTGCCTAGCTGTCTGGGTTTCTAGTGCCTAGCTGTCTGGGTTTCTAGGACCTAGCTGTCTGGGTTTCTAGGACCTAGCTGTCTGGGTTTCTAGGACCTAGCTGTCTGTGTATCTAGTACTTAGATGTATGTGTTTCTAGTGCCTAGCTGTCTGGGTTTCTAGTGCCTAGCTGTCTGGGTTTCTAGGACCTAGCTGTCTGGGTTTCTAGGACCTAGCTGTCTGGGTTTCTAGGACCTAGCTGTCTGGGTTTCTAGTACCTAGTTGTCTGGGTTTCTAGTGCCTAGCTGTCTGGGTTTCTAGTGCCTAGCTGTCTGGGTTTCTAGTACCTAGCTGTCTGGGTTTCTAGTACCTAGCTGTCTGGGTTTCTAGGACCTAGCTGTCTGGGTTTCTAAGACCTAGCTGTCTGGGTTTCTAGGACCTAGCTGTCTGGGTTTCTAGGACCTAGCTGTCTGGGTATCTAGTACCCAGCTGTCTGGGTTTCTAGTACCTAGCTGTCTGGGTTTCTAGTACCTAGCTGTCTGGGTTTCTAGGACCTAGCTGTCTGTCTATCTAGTACTTAGATGTATGTGTTTCTAGTGCCTAGCTGTCTGGGTTTCTAGTGCCTAGTTGTCTGGGTTTCTAGTGCCTAGCTGTCTGGGTTTCTAGTGCCTAGTTGTCTGGGTTTCTAGTGCCTAGTTGTCTGGGTTTCTAGTACCTAGCTGTCTGGGTTTCTAGGACCTAGCTGTCTGTGTATCTAGTACTTAGATGTATGTGTTTCTAGTGCCTAGCTGTCTGGGTTTCTAGTACCTAGTTGTCTGGGTTTCTAATGCCTAGTTTTCTGGGTTTCCGGGGCCTAGTTGTCTGGGTTTCTAGTGCCTAGTTGTCTGGGTATCTAGTACCTAGCTGTCTGGGTTTCTAGTACCTAGCTGTCTAGGTTTCTAGTGCCTAGTTGTCTGGGTTTCTAGTGCCTAGTTGTCTGGGTTTCTAGTACCTAGCTGTCTGGGTTTCTAGGACCTAACTGTCTGGGTTTCTAGTACCTAGCTGTCTAGGTTTCTAGTGCCTAGTTGTCTGGGTTTCTAGTGCCTAGTTGTCTGGGTTTCTAGTACCTAGCTGTCTGGGTTTCTAGTCTCTAGTTGTCTGGGTTTCTAGTGCCTAGTTGTCTGGGTTTCTAGTGCCTAGCTGTCTGGGTTTCTAGTGCCTAGCTGTCTAGGTTTCTAGGACCTAGCTGTCTGGGTTTCTAGGACCTAGGTGTCTGGGTTTCTAGTGCCTAGTTGTCTGGGTATCTAGTACTTAGCTGTCTGGGTTTCTAGTGCCTAGTTGTCTGGGTTTCTAGTACCTAGCTGTCTGGGTTTCTAGTACCTAGCTGTCTGGGTTTCTAGGACCTAGCTGTCTGGGTTTCTAGAACCTAGCTGTCTGGGTTTCTCGTACCTAACTGTCTATGTATCTAGTACTTAGATGTATGTGTTTCTAGTGCCTAGCTGTCTGGGTTTCTAGGACCTAGCTGTCTGGGTTTCTAGGACCTAGCTGTCTGGGTTTCTAGGACCTAGCTGTCTGGGTTTCTAGGACCTAGCTGTCTGGGTTTCTAGTACCTAGCTGTCTGGGTTTCTAGTACCTAGCTGTCTGGGTTTCTAGTACCTAGCTGTCTGGGTTTCTAGTGCCTAGTTGTCTGGGTTTCTAGTATCTAGCTGTCTGGGTTTCTAGTGCCTAGTTGTCTGGGTTTCTAGTGCCTAGCTGTCTGTGTATCTAGTACTTAGATGTATGTGTTTCTAGTGCCTAGCTGTCTGGGTTTCTATTGCCTAGCTGTCTGGGTTTCTAGTACCTAGCTGTCTGAGTTTCTAGTGCCTAGTTGTCTGGGTTTCTAGTGCCTAGTTGTCTGGGTTTCTAGTGCCTAGCTGTCTGGGTTTCTAGTACCTAGCTGTCTGGGTTTCTAGTGCCTAGTTGTCTGGGTTTCTAGTATCTAGCTGTCTGGGTTTCTAGTGCCTAGTTGTCTGTGTTTCTAGTGCCTAGCTGTCTGTGTATCTAGTACTTAGATGTATGTGTTTCTAGTGCCTAGCTGTCTGGGTTTCTAGTGCCTAGCTGTCTGGGTTTCTAGTACCTAGCTGTCTGAGTTTCTAGTGCCTAGTTGTCTGGGTTTCTAGTGCCTAGTTGTCTGGGTTTCTAGTGCCTAGCTGTCTGGGTTTCTAGTACCTAGCTGTCTGGGTTTCTAGTGCCTAGTTGTTTGGGTTTCTAGTGCCTAGTTGTCTGGGTTTCTAGTACCTAGCTGTCTGGGTATCTAGTACCTAGCTGTGTGGGTTTCTAGTACCTAGCTGTCTGGGTTTCTAGTACCTAGCTGTCTGGGTTTCTAGTACCTAGCTGTCTGGGTTTCTAGTACCTAGCTGTCTGGGTATCTAGTACCTAGCTGTCTGGGTTTCTAGTACCTAGCTGCCTGGGTTTCTAGTACCTAGCTGTCTGGGTTTCTAGTACCTAGCTGTCTGGGTTTCTAGTGCCTAGCTTTCAGGGTATCTAGTGCCTAGCTGTCTGGGTAACTAGTGCCTAGTTGTTTGGGTTTCTAGTGCCTAGTTGTCTGGGTTTCTAGTACCTAGCTGTCTGGGTATCTAGTACCTAGCTGTGTGGGTTTCTAGTACCTAGCTGTCTGGGTTTCTAGTACCTAGCTGTCTGGGTTTCTAGTAACTAGCTGTCTGGGTTTCTAGTACCTAGCTGTCTGGGTATCTAGTACCTAGCTGTCTGGGTTTCTAGTACCTAGCTGCCTGGGTTTCTAGTACCTAGCTGTCTGGGTTTCTAGTACCTAGCTGTCTGGGTTTCTAGTACCTAGCTGTCTGGGTTTCTAGTACCTAGCTGTCTGGGTATCTAGTACCTAGCTGTCTGGGTTTCTAGTACCTAGCTGCCTGGGTTTCTAGTACCTAGCTGTCTGGGTTTCTAGTACCTAGCTGTCTGGGTTTCTAGTGCCTAGCTTTCAGGGTATCTAGTGCCTAGCTGTCTGGGTATCTAGTACCTAGCTGTCTGGGTATCTAGTGCCTAGTTGTCTAGGTTTCTAGTGCCTAGTTGTCTGGGTTTCTAGTACCTAGCTGTCTGGGTATCTAGTACCTAGCTGTCTGGGTATCTAGTACCTAGCTGTCTGGGTTTCTAGTGCCTAGCTGTCTGGGTATCTAGTACCTAGCTGTCTGGGTATCTAGTACCTAGCTGTCTGGGTTTCTAGTACCTAGCTGTCTGTGTATCTAGTACTTAGATGTATGTGTTTCTAGTGCCTAGCTGTCTGGGTTTCTAGTGCCTAGCTGTCTGGGTTTCTAGGACCTAGCTGTCTGGGTTTCTAGGACCTAGCTGTCTGGGTTTCTAGGACCTAGCTGTCTGTGTATCTAGTCCTTAGATGTATGTGTTTCTAGTGCCTAGCTGTCTGGGTTTCTAGTACCTAGCTGTCTGGGTTTCTAGTGCCTAGCTGTCTGGGTTTCTAGGACCTAGCTGTCTGGGTTTCTAGGACCTAGCTGTCTGGGTTTCTAGTACCTAGCTGTCTGGGTTTCTAGTGCCTAGCTGTCTGGGTTTCTAGTGCCTAGCTGTCTGGGTTTCTAGTACCTAGCTGTCTGGGTTTCTAGTACCTAGCTGTCTGGGTTTCTAGGACCTAGCTGTCTGGGGTTCTAAGACCTAGCTGTCTGGGTTTCTAGGACCTAGCTGTCTGGGTTTCTAGGACCTAGCTGTCTGCGTTTCTAGTACCCAGCTGTCTGGGTTTCTAGTACCTAGCTGTCTGGGTTTCTAGTACCTAGCTGTCTGGGTTTCTAGTACCTAGCTGTCTGTCTATCTAGTACTTAGATGTATGTGTTTCTAGTGCCTAGCTGTCTGGGTTTCTAGTGCCTAGTTGTCTGGGTTTCTAGTGCCTAGCTGTCTGGGTTTCTAGTGCCTAGTTGTCTGGGTTTCTAGTGCCTAGTTGTCTGGGTTTCTAGTACCTAGCTGTCTGGGTTTCTAGGACCTAGCTGTCTGTGTATCTAGTACTTAGATGTATGTGTTTCTAGTGCCTAGATGTCTGGGTTTCTAGTACCTAGTTGTCTGGGTTTCCAGTGCCTAGTTGTCTGGGTTTCCGGGGCCTAGTTGTCTGGGTTTCTGGTGCCTAGTTGTCTGGGTATCTAGTACCTAGCTGTCTGGGTTTCTAGTACCTAGCTGTCTAGGTTTCTAGTGCCTAGTTGTCTGGGTTTCTAGTGCCTAGTTGTCTGGGTTATTAGTACCTAACTGTCTGGGTTTCTAGTACCTAGCTGTCTAGGTTTCTAGTGCCTAGTTGTCTGGGTTTCTAGTACCTAGCTGTCTGGGTTTCTAGTACCTAGCTGTCTGGGTTTCTAGTACCTAGCTGTCTGGGTTTCTAGTACCTAGCTGTCTGGGTTTCTAGTACCTAGCTGTCTGGGTTTCTAGTACCTAGCAGTCTGGGTTTCTAGTGCCTAGTTGTCTGGGTTTCTAGTGCCTAGTTGTCTGGGTTTCTAGTGCCTAGTTGTCTGGGTTTCTAGTACCTAGCTGTCTGGGTTTCTAGTTTCTAGTTGTCTGGGTTTCTAGTACCTAGCAGTCTGGGTTTCTAGTGCCTAGCTGTCTGGGTTTCTAGTGCCTAGTTGTCTGGGTTTCTAGTGCCTAGTTGTCTGGGTTTCTAGTACCTAGCTGTCTGGGTTTCTAGTCTCTAGTTGTCTGGGTTTCTAGTTTCTAGTTGTCTGGGTTTCTAGTGCCTAGTTGTCTAGGTTTCTAGTGCCTAGTTGTCTGGGTTTCTAGTACCTAGCTGTCTGGGTATCTGGTACCTAGCTGTGTGGGTTTCTAGTACCTAGCTGTCTGGGTTTCTAGTACCTAGCTGTCTGGGTTTCTAGTACCTAGCTGTCTGGGTTTCTAGTACCTAGCTGTCTGGGTATCTAGTACCTAGCTGTCTGGGTTTCTAGTACCTAGCTGCCTGGGTTTCTAGTACCTAGCTGCCTGGGTTTCTAGTACCTAGCTGTCTGGGTTTCTAGTGCCTAGCTTTCAGGGTATCTAGTGCCTAGCTGTCTGGGTATCTAGTACCTAGCTGTCTGGGTATCTAGTACCTAGCTGTCTGGGTTTCTAGTGCCTAGCTGTCTGGGTATCTAGTACCTAGCTGTCTGGGTATCTAGTACCTAGCTGTCTGGGTTTCTAGTACCTAGCTGTGTGTGTATCTAGTACTTAGATGTATGTGTTTCTAGTGCCTAGCTGTCTGGGTTTCTAGTGCCTAGCTGTCTGGGTTTCTAGGACCTAGCTGTCTGGGTTTCTAGGACCTAGCTGTCTGGGTTTCTAGGACCTAGCTGTCTGTGTATCTAGTACTTAGATGTATGTGTTTCTAGTGCCTAGCTGTCTGGGTTTCTAGTACCTAGCTGTCTGGGTTTCTAGGACCTAGCTGTCTGGGTTTCTAGGACCTAGCTGTCTGGGTTTCTAGGACCTAGCTGTCTGGGTTTTTAGTACCTAGTTGTCTGGGTTTCTAGTGCCTAGCTGTCTGGGTTTCTAGTGCCTAGCTGTCTGGGTTTCTAGTACCTAGCTGTCTGGGTTTCTAGGACCTAGCTGTCTGTGTATCTAGTACTTAGATGTATGTGTTTCTAGTGCCTAGCTGTCTGGGTTTCTAGTACCTAGTTGTCTGTGTATCTAGTACTTAGATGTATGTGTTTCTAGTGCCTAGCTGTCTGGGTTTCTAGGACCTAGCTGTCTGTGTATCTAGTACTTAGATGTATGTGTTTCTAGTGCCTAGCTGTCTGGGTTTCTAGTACCTAGTTGTCTGGGTTTCTAATGCCTAGTTTTCTGGGTTTCCGGGGCCTAGTTGTCTGGGTTTCTAGTGCCTAGTTGTCTGGGTATCTAGTACCTAGCTGTCTGGGTTTCTAGTACCTAGCTGTCTAGGTTTCTAGTGCCTAGTTGTCTGGGTTTCTAGTGCCTAGTTGTCTGGGTTTCTAGTACCTAGCTGTCTGGGTTTCTAGGACCTAACTGTCTGGGTTTCTAGTACCTAGCTGTCTAGGTTTCTAGTGCCTAGTTGTCTGGGTTTCTAGTGCCTAGTTGTCTGGGTTTCTAGTACCTAGCTGTCTGGGTTTCTAGTCTCTAGTTGTCTGGGTTTCTAGTGCCTAGTTGTCTGGGTTTCTAGTGCCTAGCTGTCTGGGTTTCTAGTGCCTAGCTGTCTAGGTTTCTAGGACCTAGCTGTCTGGGTTTCTAGGACCTAGGTGTCTGGGTTTCTAGTGCCTAGTTGTCTGGGTATCTAGTACCTAGCTGTCTGGGTTTCTAGTGCCTAGTTGTCTGGGTTTCTAGTACCTAGCTGTCTGGGTTTCTAGTACCTAGCTGTCTGGGTTTCTAGGACCTAGCTGTCTGGGTTTCTAGAACCTAGCTGTCTGGGTTTCTCGTACCTAACTGTCTATGTATCTAGTACTTAGATGTATGTGTTTCTAGTGCCTAGCTGTCTGGGTTTCTAGGACCTAGCTGTCTGGGTTTCTAGGACCTAGCTGTCTGGGTTTCTAGGACCTAGCTGTCTGGGTTTCTAGGACCTAGCTGTCTGGGTTTCTAGTACCTAGCTGTCTGGGTTTCTAGTACCTAGCTGTCTGGGTTTCTAGTACCTAGCTGTCTGGGTTTCTAGTGCCTAGTTGTCTGGGTTTCTAGTATCTAGCTGTCTGGGTTTCTAGTGCCTAGTTGTCTGGGTTTCTAGTGCCTAGCTGTCTGTGTATCTAGTACTTAGATGTATGTGTTTCTAGTGCCTAGCTGTCTGGGTTTCTATTGCCTAGCTGTCTGGGTTTCTAGTACCTAGCTGTCTGAGTTTCTAGTGCCTAGTTGTCTGGGTTTCTAGTGCCTAGTTGTCTGGGTTTCTAGTGCCTAGCTGTCTGGGTTTCTAGTACCTAGCTGTCTGGGTTTCTAGTGCCTAGTTGTCTGGGTTTCTAGTATCTAGCTGTCTGGGTTTCTAGTGCCTAGTTGTCTGTGTTTCTAGTGCCTAGCTGTCTGTGTATCTAGTACTTAGATGTATGTGTTTCTAGTGCCTAGCTGTCTGGGTTTCTAGTGCCTAGCTGTCTGGGTTTCTAGTACCTAGCTGTCTGAGTTTCTAGTGCCTAGTTGTCTGGGTTTCTAGTGCCTAGTTGTCTGGGTTTCTAGTGCCTAGCTGTCTGGGTTTCTAGTACCTAGCTGTCTGGGTTTCTAGTGCCTAGTTGTTTGGGTTTCTAGTGCCTAGTTGTCTGGGTTTCTAGTACCTAGCTGTCTGGGTATCTAGTACCTAGCTGTGTGGGTTTCTAGTACCTAGCTGTCTGGGTTTCTAGTACCTAGCTGTCTGGGTTTCTAGTACCTAGCTGTCTGGGTTTCTAGTACCTAGCTGTCTGGGTATCTAGTACCTAGCTGTCTGGGTTTCTAGTACCTAGCTGCCTGGGTTTCTAGTACCTAGCTGTCTGGGTTTCTAGTACCTAGCTGTCTGGGTTTCTAGTGCCTAGCTTTCAGGGTATCTAGTGCCTAGCTGTCTGGGTAACTAGTGCCTAGTTGTTTGGGTTTCTAGTGCCTAGTTGTCTGGGTTTCTAGTACCTAGCTGTCTGGGTATCTAGTACCTAGCTGTGTGGGTTTCTAGTACCTAGCTGTCTGGGTTTCTAGTACCTAGCTGTCTGGGTTTCTAGTAACTAGCTGTCTGGGTTTCTAGTACCTAGCTGTCTGGGTATCTAGTACCTAGCTGTCTGGGTTTCTAGTACCTAGCTGCCTGGGTTTCTAGTACCTAGCTGTCTGGGTTTCTAGTACCTAGCTGTCTGGGTTTCTAGTACCTAGCTGTCTGGGTTTCTAGTACCTAGCTGTCTGGGTATCTAGTACCTAGCTGTCTGGGTTTCTAGTACCTAGCTGCCTGGGTTTCTAGTACCTAGCTGTCTGGGTTTCTAGTACCTAGCTGTCTGGGTTTCTAGTGCCTAGCTTTCAGGGTATCTAGTGCCTAGCTGTCTGGGTATCTAGTACCTAGCTGTCTGGGTATCTAGTGCCTAGTTGTCTAGGTTTCTAGTGCCTAGTTGTCTGGGTTTCTAGTACCTAGCTGTCTGGGTATCTAGTACCTAGCTGTCTGGGTATCTAGTACCTAGCTGTGTGGGTTTCTAGTACCTAGCTGTCTGGGTTTCTAGTACCTAGCTGTCTGGGTTTCTAGTACCTAGCTGTCTGGGTTTCTAGTACCTAGCTGTATGGGTATCTAGTACCTAGCTGTCTGGGTTTCTAGTACCTAGCTGCCTGGGTTTCTAGTACCTAGCTGTCTGGGTTTCTAGTACCTAGCTGTCTGGGTTTCTAGTGCCTAGCTTTCAGGGTATCTAGTGCCTAGCTGTCTGGGTATCTAGTACCTAGCTGTCTGGGTATCTAGTACCTAGCTGTCTGGGTTTCTAGTGCCTAGCTGTCTGGGTATCTAGTACCTAGCTGTCTGGGTATCTAGTACCTAGCTGTCTGGGTTTCTAGTACCTAGCTGTCTGTGTATCTAGTACTTAGATGTATGTGTTTCTAGTGCCTAGCTGTCTGGGTTTCTAGTGCCTAGCTGTCTGGGTTTCTAGGACCTAGCTGTCTGGGTTTCTAGGACCTAGCTGTCTGGGTTTCTAGGACCTAGCTGTCTGTGTATCTAGTCCTTAGATGTATGTGTTTCTAGTGCCTAGCTGTCTGGGTTTCTAGTACCTAGCTGTCTGGGTTTCTAGTGCCTAGCTGTCTGGGTTTCTAGGACCTAGCTGTCTGGGTTTCTAGGACCTAGCTGTCTGGGTTTCTAGTACCTAGCTGTCTGGGTTTCTAGTGCCTAGCTGTCTGGGTTTCTAGTGCCTAGCTGTCTGGGTTTCTAGTACCTAGCTGTCTGGGTTTCTAGTACCTAGCTGTCTGGGTTTCTAGGACCTAGCTGTCTGGGGTTCTAAGACCTAGCTGTCTGGGTTTCTAGGACCTAGCTGTCTGGGTTTCTAGGACCTAGCTGTCTGGGTTTCTAGTACCCAGCTGTCTGGGTTTCTAGTACCTAGCTGTCTGGGTTTCTAGTACCTAGCTGTCTGGGTTTCTAGTACCTAGCTGTCTGTCTATCTAGTACTTAGATGTATGTGTTTCTAGTGCCTAGCTGTCTGGGTTTCTAGTGCCTAGTTGTCTGGGTTTCTAGTGCCTAGCTGTCTGGGTTTCTAGTGCCTAGTTGTCTGGGTTTCTAGTGCCTAGTTGTCTGGGTTTCTAGTACCTAGCTGTCTGGGTTTCTAGGACCTAGCTGTCTGTGTATCTAGTACTTAGATGTATGTGTTTCTAGTGCCTAGATGTCTGGGTTTCTAGTACCTAGTTGTCTGGGTTTCCAGTGCCTAGTTGTCTGGGTTTCCGGGGCCTAGTTGTCTGGGTTTCTGGTGCCTAGTTGTCTGGGTATCTAGTACCTAGCTGTCTGGGTTTCTAGTACCTAGCTGTCTAGGTTTCTAGTGCCTAGTTGTCTGGGTTTCTAGTGCCTAGTTGTCTGGGTTATTAGTACCTAACTGTCTGGGTTTCTAGTACCTAGCTGTCTAGGTTTCTAGTGCCTAGTTGTCTGGGTTTCTAGTACCTAGCTGTCTGGGTTTCTAGTACCTAGCTGTCTGGGTTTCTAGTACCTAGCTGTCTGGGTTTCTAGTACCTAGCTGTCTGGGTTTCTAGTACCTAGCTGTCTGGGTTTCTAGTACCTAGCAGTCTGGGTTTCTAGTGCCTAGTTGTCTGGGTTTCTAGTGCCTAGTTGTCTGGGTTTCTAGTGCCTAGTTGTCTGGGTTTCTAGTACCTAGCTGTCTGGGTTTCTAGTTTCTAGTTGTCTGGGTTTCTAGTACCTAGCAGTCTGGGTTTCTAGTGCCTAGCTGTCTGGGTTTCTAGTGCCTAGTTGTCTGGGTTTCTAGTGCCTAGTTGTCTGGGTTTCTAGTACCTAGCTGTCTGGGTTTCTAGTCTCTAGTTGTCTGGGTTTCTAGTTTCTAGTTGTCTGGGTTTCTAGTGCCTAGTTGTCTAGGTTTCTAGTGCCTAGTTGTCTGGGTTTCTAGTACCTAGCTGTCTGGGTATCTGGTACCTAGCTGTGTGGGTTTCTAGTACCTAGCTGTCTGGGTTTCTAGTACCTAGCTGTCTGGGTTTCTAGTACCTAGCTGTCTGGGTTTCTAGTACCTAGCTGTCTGGGTATCTAGTACCTAGCTGTCTGGGTTTCTAGTACCTAGCTGCCTGGGTTTCTAGTACCTAGCTGCCTGGGTTTCTAGGACCTAGCTGTCTGGGTTTCTAGTGCCTAGCTTTCAGGGTATCTAGTGCCTAGCTGTCTGGGTATCTAGTACCTAGCTGTCTGGGTATCTAGTACCTAGCTGTCTGGGTTTCTAGTGCCTAGCTGTCTGGGTATCTAGTACCTAGCTGTCTGGGTATCTAGTACCTAGCTGTCTGGGTTTCTAGTACCTAGCTGTCTGTGTATCTAGTACTTAGATGTATGTGTTTCTAGTGCCTAGCTGTCTGGGTTTCTAGTGCCTAGCTGTCTGGGTTTCTAGGACCTAGCTGTCTGGGTTTCTAGGACCTAGCTGTCTGGGTTTCTAGGACCTAGCTGTCTGTGTATCTAGTACTTAGATGTATGTGTTTCTAGTGCCTAGCTGTCTGGGTTTCTAGTACCTAGCTGTCTGGGTTTCTAGGACCTAGCTGTCTGGGTTTCTAGGACCTAGCTGTCTGGGTTTCTAGGACCTAGCTGTCTGGGTTTTTAGTACCTAGTTGTCTGGGTTTCTAGTGCCTAGCTGTCTGGGTTTCTAGTGCCTAGCTGTCTGGGTTTCTAGTACCTAGCTGTCTGGGTTTCTAGTACCTAGCTGTCTGGGTTTCTAGGACCTAGCTGTCTGGGGTTCTAAGACCTAGCTGTCTGGGTTTCTAGGACCTAGCTGTCTGGGTTTCTAGGACCTAGCTGTCTGGGTATCTAGTACCCAGCTGTCTGGGTTTCTAGTACCTAGCTGTCTGGGTTTCTAGTACCTAGCTGTCTGGGTTTCTAGTACCTAGCTGTCTGTCTATCTAGTACTTAGATGTATGTGTTTCTAGTGCCTAGCTGTCTGGGTTTCTAGTGCCTAGTTGTCTGGGTTTCTAGTGCCTAGCTGTCTGGGTTTCTAGTGCCTAGTTGTCTGGGTTTCTAGTGCCTAGTTGTCTGGGTTTCTAGTACCTAGCTGTCTGGGTTTCTAGGACCTAGCTGTCTGTGTATCTAGTACTTAGATGTATGCGTTTCTAGTGCCTAGCTGTCTGGGTTTCTAGTACCTAGTTGTCTGGGTTTCTAGTGCCTAGTTGTCTGGGTTTCCGGGGCCTAGTTGTCTGGGTTTCTAGTGCCTAGTTGTCTGGGTATCTAATACCTAGCTGTCTGGGTTTCTAGTACCTAGCTGTCTAGGTTTCTAGTGCCTAGTTGTCTGGGTTTCTAGTGCCTAGTTGTCTGGGTTTCTAGTACCTAACTGTCTGGGTTTCTAGTACCTAGCTGTCTAGGTTTCTAGTGCCTAGTTGTCTGGGTTTCTAGTACCTAGCTGTCTGGGTTTCTAGTGCCTAGTTGTCTGGGTTTCTAGTACCTAGCTGTCTGGGTTTCTAGTACCTAGTTGTCTGGGTTTCTAGTACCTAGCAGTCTGGGTTTCTAGTGCCTAGTTGTCTGGGTTTCTAGTGCCTAGTTGTCTGGGTTTCTAGTGCCTAGTTGTCTGGGTTTCTAGTACCTAGCTGTCTGGGTTTCTAGTCTCTAGTTGTCTGGGTTTCTAGTTTCTAGTTGTCTGGGTTTCTAGTGCCTAGCTGTCTGGGTTTCTAGTGCCTAGCTGTCTAGGTTTCTAGGACCTAGCTGTCTGGGTTTCTAGGACCTAGTTTTCTGGGTTTCTAGTGCCTAGTTGTCTGGGTATCTAGTACCTAGCTGTCTGGGTTTCTAGTGCCCAGTTGTCTGGGTTTCTAGTGCCTAGCTGTCTGTGTATCTAGTACCTAGATGTATGTGTTTCTAGTGCCTAGCTGTCTGGGTTTCTAGTGCCTAATTGTCTGGGTTTCTAGTGCCTAGTTGTCTGGGTTTCTAGTGCCTAGCTGTCTGGGTTTCTAGTGCCTAGTTGTCTCGGTTTCTAGTACCTAGCTGTCTGGGTTTCTAGTACCTAGCTGTCTGGGTTTCTAGTGCCTAGCTGTCTAGGTTTCTAGGACATAGCTGTCTGGGTTTCTAGGACCTAGTTGTCTGGGTTTCTAGTGCCTAGTTGTCTGGGTCTCTAGTGCCTAGCTGTCTGGGTTTCTAGTCTCTAGTTGTCTGGGTTTCTAGTTTCTAGTTGTCTGGGTTTCTAGTGCCTAGCTGTCTGGGTTTCTAGTGCCTAGCTGTCTAGGTTTCTAGGACAAAGCTGTCTGGGTTTCTTGGACCTAGTTGTCTGGGTTTCCGGGGCCTAGTTGTCTGGGTTTCTAGTGCCTAGTTGTCTGGGTATCTAATACCTAGCTGTCTGGGTTTCTAGTACCTAGCTGTCTAGGTTTCTAGTGCCTAGTTGTCTGGGTTTCTAGTGCCTAGTTGTCTGGGTTTCTAGTACCTAACTGTCTGGGTTTCTAGTACCTAGCTGTCTAGGTTTCTAGTGCCTAGTTGTCTGGGTTTCTAGTACCTAGCTGTCTGGGTTTCTAGTGCCTAGTTGTCTGGGTTTCTAGTACCTAGCTGTCTGGGTTTCTAGTACCTAGTTGTCTGGGTTTCTAGTACCTAGCAGTCTGGGTTTCTAGTGCCTAGTTGTCTGGGTTTCTAGTGCCTAGTTGTCTGGGTTTCTAGTGCCTAGTTGTCTGGGTTTCTAGTACCTAGCTGTCTGGGTTTCTAGTCTCTAGTTGTCTGGGTTTCTAGTTTCTAGTTGTCTGGGTTTCTAGTGCCTAGCTGTCTGGGTTTCTAGTGCCTAGCTGTCTAGGTTTCTAGGACCTAGCTGTCTGGGTTTCTAGGACCTAGTTGTCTGGGTTTCTAGTGCCTAGTTGTCTGGGTATCTAGTACCTAGCTGTCTGGGTTTCTAGTGCCAAGTTGTCTGGGTTTCTAGTGCCTAGCTGTCTGTGTATCTAGTACCTAGATGTATGTGTTTCTAGTGCCTAGCTGTCTGGGTTTCTAGTGCCTAATTGTCTGGGTTTCTAGTGCCTAGTTGTCTGGGTTTCTAGTGCCTAGCTGTCTGGGTTTCTAGTGCCTAGTTGTCTCGGTTTCTAGTACCTAGCTGTCTGGGTTTCTAGTACCTAGCTGTCTGGGTTTCTAGTGCCTAGCTGTCTAGGTTTCTAGGACATAGCTGTCTGGGTTTCTAGGACCTAGTTGTCTGGGTTTCTAGTGCCTAGTTGTCTGGGTCTCTAGTGCGTAGCTGTCTGGGTTTCTAGTCTCTAGTTGTCTGGGTTTCTAGTTTCTAGTTGTCTGGGTTTCTAGTGCCTAGCTGTCTGGGTTTCTAGTGCCTAGCTGTCTAGGTTTCTAGGACCTAGCTGTCTGGGTTTCTTGGACCTAGTTGTCTGGGTTTCTAGTGCCTAGTTGTCTGGGTATCTAGTACCTAGCTGTCTGGGTTTCTAGTGCCTAGTTGTCTGGGTTTCTAGTGCCTAGCTGTCTGTGTATCTAGTACCTAGATGTATGTGTTTCTAGTGCCTAGCTGTCTGGGTTTCTAGTGCCTAATTGTCTGGGTTTCTAGTGCCTAGTTGTCTGGGTTTCTAGTGCCTAGCTGTCTGGGTTTCTAGTGCCTAGTTGTCTCGGTTTCTAGTACCTAGCTGTCTGGGTTTCTAGTACCTAGCTGTCTGGGTTTCTAGTGCCTAGCTGTCTAGGTTTCTAGGACATAGCTGTCTGGGTTTCTAGGACCTAGTTGTCTGGGTTTCTAGTGCCTAGTTGTCTGGGTTTCTAGTGCCTAGCTGTCTGGGTATCTAGTACCTAGCTGTCTGGGTATCTAGTACCTAGCTGTCTGGGTTTCTAGTACCTAGCTGTCTGTGTATCTAGTACTTAGATGTATGTGTTTCTAGTGCCTAGCTGTCTGGGTTTCTAGTGCCTAGCTGTCTGGGTTTCTAGGACCTAGCTGTCTGGGTTTCTAGGACCTAGCTGTCTGGGTTTCTAGGACCTAGCTGTCTGTGTATCTAGTACTTAGATGTATGTGTTTCTAGTGCCTAGCTGTCTGGGTTTCTAGTACCTAGCTGTCTGGGTTTCTAGGACCTAGCTGTCTGGGTTTCTAGGACCTAGCTGTCTGGGTTTCTAGGACCTAGCTGTCTGGGTTTCTAGTACCTAGTTGTCTGGGTTTCTAGTGCCTAGCTGTCTGGGTTTCTAGTGCCTAGCTGTCTGGGTTTCTAGTACCTAGCTGTCTGGGTTTCTAGTACCTAGCTGTCTGGGTTTCTAGGACCTAGCTGTCTGGGGTTCTAAGACCTAGCTGTCTGGGTTTCTAGGACCTAGCTGTCTGGGTTTCTAGGACCTAGCTGTCTGGGTATCTAGTACCCAGCTGTCTGGGTTTCTAGTACCTAGCTGTCTGGGTTTCTAGTACCTAGCTGTCTGGGTTTCTAGTACCTAGCTGTCTGTCTATCTAGTACTTAGATGTATGTGTTTCTAGTGCCTAGCTGTCTGGGTTTCTAGTGCCTAGTTGTCTGGGTTTCTAGTGCCTAGCTGTCTGGGTTTCTAGTGCCTAGTTGTCTGGGTTTCTAGTGCCTAGTTGTCTGGGTTTCTAGTACCTAGCTGTCTGGGTTTCTAGGACCTAGCTGTCTGTGTATCTAGTACTTAGATGTATGTGTTTCTAGTGCCTAGCTGTCTGGGTTTCTAGTACCTAGTTGTCTGGGTTTCTAGTGCCTAGTTGTCTGGGTTTCCGGGGCCTAGTTGTCTGGGTTTCTAGTGCCTAGTTGTCTGGGTATCTAATACCTAGCTGTCTGGGTTTCTAGTACCTAGCTGTCTAGGTTTCTAGTGCCTAGTTGTCTGGGTTTCTAGTGCCTAGTTGTCTGGGTTTCTAGTACCTAACTGTCTGGGTTTCTAGTACCTAGCTGTCTAGGTTTCTAGTGCCTAGTTGTCTGGGTTTCTAGTACCTAGCTGTCTGGGTTTCTAGTACCTAGTTGTCTGGGTTTCTAGTACCTAGCTGTCTAGGTTTCTAGTGCCTAGTTGTCTGGGTTTCTAGTACCTAGCTGTCTGGGTTTCTAGTACCTAGTTGTCTGGGTTTCTAGTACCTAGCAGTCTGGGTTTCTAGTGCCTAGTTGTCTGGGTTTCTAGTGCCTAGTTGTCTGGGTTTCTAGTGCCTAGTTGTCTGGGTTTCTAGTACCTAGCTGTCTGGGTTTCTAGTCTCTAGTTGTCTGGGTATCTAGTACCTAGCTGTCTGGGTATCTAGTACCTAGCTGTCTGGGTTTCTAGTGCCTAGCTGTCTGGGTATCTAGTACCTAGCTGTCTGGGTATCTAGTACCTAGCTGTCTGGGTTTCTAGTACCTAGCTGTCTGTGTATCTAGTACTTAGATGTATGTGTTTCTAGTGCCTAGCTGTCTGGGTTTCTAGTGCCTAGCTGTCTGGGTTTCTAGGACCTAGCTGTCTGGGTTTCTAGGACCTAGCTGTCTGGGTTTCTAGGACCTAGCTGTCTGTGTATCTAGTACTTAGATGTATGTGTTTCTAGTGCCTAGCTGTCTGGGTTTCTAGTACCTAGCTGTCTGGGTTTCTAGGACCTAGCTGTCTGGGTTTCTAGGACCTAGCTGTCTGGGTTTCTAGGACCTAGCTGTCTGGGTTTTTAGTACCTAGTTGTCTGGGTTTCTAGTGCCTAGCTGTCTGGGTTTCTAGTGCCTAGCTGTCTGGGTTTCTAGTACCTAGCTGTCTGGGTTTCTAGTACCTAGCTGTCTGGGTTTCTAGGACCTAGCTGTCTGGGGTTCTAAGACCTAGCTGTCTGGGTTTCTAGGACCTAGCTGTCTGGGTTTCTAGGACCTAGCTGTCTGGGTATCTAGTACCCAGCTGTCTGGGTTTCTAGTACCTAGCTGTCTGGGTTTCTAGTACCTAGCTGTCTGGGTTTCTAGTACCTAGCTGTCTGTCTATCTAGTACTTAGATGTATGTGTTTCTAGTGCCTAGCTGTCTGGGTTTCTAGTGCCTAGTTGTCTGGGTTTCTAGTGCCTAGCTGTCTGGGTTTCTAGTGCCTAGTTGTCTGGGTTTCTAGTGCCTAGTTGTCTGGGTTTCTAGTACCTAGCTGTCTGGGTTTCTAGGACCTAGCTGTCTGTGTATCTAGTACTTAGATGTATGTGTTTCTAGTGCCTAGCTGTCTGGGTTTCTAGTACCTAGTTGTCTGGGTTTCTAGTGCCTAGTTGTCTGGGTTTCCGGGGCCTAGTTGTCTGGGTTTCTAGTGCCTAGTTGTCTGGGTATCTAATACCTAGCTGTCTGGGTTTCTAGTACCTAGCTGTCTAGGTTTCTAGTGCCTAGTTGTCTGGGTTTCTAGTGCCTAGTTGTCTGGGTTTCTAGTACCTAACTGTCTGGGTTTCTAGTACCTAGCTGTCTAGGTTTCTAGTGCCTAGTTGTCTGGGTTTCTAGTACCTAGCTGTCTGGGTTTCTAGTACCTAGTTGTCTGGGTTTCTAGTACCTAGCTGTCTAGGTTTCTAGTGCCTAGTTGTCTGGGTTTCTAGTACCTAGCTGTCTGGGTTTCTAGTACCTAGTTGTCTGGGTTTCTAGTACCTAGCAGTCTGGGTTTCTAGTGCCTAGTTGTCTGGGTTTCTAGTGCCTAGTTGTCTGGGTTTCTAGTGCCTAGTTGTCTGGGTTTCTAGTACCTAGCTGTCTGGGTTTCTAGTCTCTAGTTGTCTGGGTTTCTAGTTTCTAGTTGTCTGGGTTTCTAGTGCCTAGCTGTCTGGGTTTCTAGTGCCTAGCTGTCTAGGTTTCTAGGACCTAGCTGTCTGGGTTTCTTGGACCTAGTTGTCTGGGTTTCTAGTGCCTAGTTGTCTGGGTATCTAGTACCTAGCTGTCTGGGTTTCTAGTGCCCAGTTGTCTGGGTTTCTAGTGCCTAGCTGTCTGTGTATCTAGTACCTAGATGTATGTGTTTCTAGTGCCTAGCTGTCTGGGTTTCTAGTGCCTAATTGTCTGGGTTTCTAGTGCCTAGTTGTCTGGGTTTCTAGTGCCTAGCTGTCTGGGTTTCTAGTGCCTAGTTGTCTCGGTTTCTAGTACCTAGCTGTCTGGGTTTCTAGTACCTAGCTGTCTGGGTTTCTAGTGCCTAGCTGTCTAGGTTTCTAGGACATAGCTGTCTGGGTTTCTAGGACCTAGTTGTCTGGGTTTCTAGTGCCTAGTTGTCTGGGTCTCTAGTGCCTAGCTGTCTGGGTTTCTAGTCTCTAGTCGTCTGGGTTTCTAGTTTCTAGTTGTCTGGGTTTCTAGTGCCTAGCTGTCTGGGTTTCTAGTGCCTAGCTGTCTAGGTTTCTAGGACCTAGCTGTCTGGGTTTCTTGGACCTAGTTGTCTGGGTTTCTAGTGCCTAGTTGTCTGGGTATCTAGTACCTAGCTGTCTGGGTTTCTAGTGCCTAGTTGTCTGGGTTTCTAGTGCCTAGCTGTCTGTGTATCTAGTACCTAGATGTATGTGTTTCTAGTGCCTAGCTGTCTGGGTTTCTAGTGCCTAATTGTCTGGGTTTCTAGTGCCTAGTTGTCTGGGTTTCTAGTGCCTAGCTGTCTGGGTTTCTAGTGCCTAGTTGTCTCGGTTTCTAGTACCTAGCTGTCTGGGTTTCTAGTACCTAGCTGTCTGGGTTTCTAGTGCCTAGCTGTCTAGGTTTCTAGGACATAGCTGTCTGGGTTTCTAGGACCTAGTTGTCTGGGTTTCTAGTGCCTAGTTGTCTGGGTTTCTAGTGCCTAGCTGTCTGGGTATCTAGTACCTAGCTGTCTGGGTATCTAGTACCTAGCTGTCTGGGTTTCTAGTACCTAGCTGTCTGTGTATCTAGTACTTAGATGTATGTGTTTCTAGTGCCTAGCTGTCTGGGTTTCTAGTGCCTAGCTGTCTGGGTTTCTAGGACCTAGCTGTCTGGGTTTCTAGGACCTAGCTGTCTGGGTTTCTAGGACCTAGCTGTCTGTGTATCTAGTACTTAGATGTATGTGTTTCTAGTGCCTAGCTGTCTGGGTTTCTAGTACCTAGCTGTCTGGGTTTCTAGGACCTAGCTGTCTGGGTTTCTAGGACCTAGCTGTCTGGGTTTCTAGGACCTAGCTGTCTGGGTTTCTAGTACCTAGTTGTCTGGGTTTCTAGTGCCTAGCTGTCTGGGTTTCTAGTGCCTAGCTGTCTGGGTTTCTAGTACCTAGCTGTCTGGGTTTCTAGTACCTAGCTGTCTGGGTTTCTAGGACCTAGCTGTCTGGGGTTCTAAGACCTAGCTGTCTGGGTTTCTAGGACCTAGCTGTCTGGGTTTCTAGGACCTAGCTGTCTGGGTATCTAGTACCCAGCTGTCTGGGTTTCTAGTACCTAGCTGTCTGGGTTTCTAGTACCTAGCTGTCTGGGTTTCTAGTACCTAGCTGTCTGTCTATCTAGTACTTAGATGTATGTGTTTCTAGTGCCTAGCTGTCTGGGTTTCTAGTGCCTAGTTGTCTGGGTTTATAGTGCTTATCTGTCTGGGTTTCTAGTGCCTAGTTGTCTGGGTTTCTAGTGCCTAGTTGTCTGGGTTTCTAGTACCTAGCTGTCTGGGTTTCTAGGACCTAGCTGTCTGTGTATCTAGTACTTAGATGTATGTGTTTCTAGTGCCTAGCTGTCTGGGTTTCTAGTACCTAGTTGTCTGGGTTTCTAGTGCCTAGTTGTCTGGGTTTCCGGGGCCTAGTTTTCTGGGTTTCTAGTGCCTAGTTGTCTGGGTATCTAATACCTAGCTGTCTGGGTTTCTAGTACCTAGCTGTCTAGGTTTCTAGTGCCTAGTTGTCTGGGTTTCTAGTGCCTAGTTGTCTGGGTTTCTAGTACCTAACTGTCTGGGTTTCTAGTACCTAGCTGTCTAGGTTTCTAGTGCCTAGTTGTCTGGGTTTCTAGTACCTAGCTGTCTGGGTTTCTAGTACCTAGTTGTCTGGGTTTCTAGTACCTAGCTGTCTGGGTTTCTAGTGCCCAGTTGTCTGGGTTTCTAGTGCCTAGCTGTCTGTGTATCTAGTACCTAGATGTATGTGTTTCTAGTGCCTAGCTGTCTGGGTTTCTAGTGCCTAATTGTCTGGGTTTCTAGTGCCTAGTTGTCTGGGTTTCTAGTGCCTAGCTGTCTGGGTTTCTAGTGCCTAGTTGTCTCGGTTTCTAGTACCTAGCTGTCTGGGTTTCTAGTACCTAGCTGTCTGGGTTTCTAGTGCCTAGCTGTCTAGGTTTCTAGGACATAGCTGTCTGGGTTTCTAGGACCTAGTTGTCTGGGTTTCTAGTGCCTAGTTGTCTGGGTCTCTAGTGCCTAGCTGTCTGGGTTTCTAGTCTCTAGTTGTCTGGGTTTCTAGTTTCTAGTTGTCTGGGTTTCTAGTGCCTAGCTGTCTGGGTTTCTAGTGCCTAGCTGTCTAGGTTTCTAGGACCTAGCTGTCTGGGTTTCTTGGACCTAGTTGTCTGGGTTTCTAGTGCCTAGTTGTCTGGGTATCTAGTACCTAGCTGTCTGGGTTTCTAGTGCCTAGTTGTCTGGGTTTCTAGTGCCTAGCTGTCTGTGTATCTAGTACCTAGATGTATGTGTTTCTAGTGCCTAGCTGTCTGGGTTTCTAGTGCCTAATTGTCTGGGTTTCTAGTGCCTAGTTGTCTGGGTTTCTAGTGCCTAGCTGTCTGGGTTTCTAGTGCCTAGTTGTCTCGGTTTCTAGTACCTAGCTGTCTGGGTTTCTAGTACCTAGCTGTCTGGGTTTCTAGTGCCTAGCTGTCTAGGTTTCTAGGACATAGCTGTCTGGGTTTCTAGGACCTAGTTGTCTGGGTTTCTAGTGCCTAGTTGTCTGGGTTTCTAGTGCCTAGCTGTCTGGGTATCTAGTACCTAGCTGTCTGGGTATCTAGTACCTAGCTGTCTGGGTTTCTAGTACCTAGCTGTCTGTGTATCTAGTACTTAGATGTATGTGTTTCTAGTGCCTAGCTGTCTGGGTTTCTAGTGCCTAGCTGTCTGGGTTTCTAGGACCTAGCTGTCTGGGTTTCTAGGACCTAGCTGTCTGGGTTTCTAGGACCTAGCTGTCTGTGTATCTAGTACTTAGATGTATGTGTTTCTAGTGCCTAGCTTTCTGGGTTTCTAGTACCTAGCTGTCTGGGTTTCTAGGACCTAGCTGTCTGGGTTTCTAGGACCTAGCTGTCTGGGTTTCTAGGACCTAGCTGTCTGGGTTTCTAGTACCTAGTTGTCTGGGTTTCTAGTGCCTAGCTGTCTGGGTTTCTAGTGCCTAGCTGTCTGGGTTTCTAGTACCTAGCTGTCTGGGTTTCTAGTACCTAGCTGTCTGGGTTTCTAGGACCTAGCTGTCTGGGGTTCTAAGACCTAGCTGTCTGGGTTTCTAGGACCTAGCTGTCTGGGTTTCTAGGACCTAGCTGTCTGGGTATCTAGTACCCAGCTGTCTGGGTTTCTAGTACCTAGCTGTCTGGGTTTCTAGTACCTAGCTGTCTGGGTTTCTAGTACCTAGCTGTCTGTCTATCTAGTACTTAGATGTATGTGTTTCTAGTGCCTAGCTGTCTGGGTTTCTAGTGCCTAGTTGTCTGGGTTTCTAGTGCCTAGCTGTCTGGGTTTCTAGTGCCTAGTTGTCTGGGTTTCTAGTGCCTAGTTGTCTGGGTTTCTAGTACCTAGCTGTCTGGGTTTCTAGGACCTAGCTGTCTGTGTATCTAGTACTTAGATGTATGTGTTTCTAGTGCCTAGCTGTCTGGGTTTCTAGTACCTAGTTGTCTGGGTTTCTAGTGCCTAGTTGTCTGGGTTTCCGGGGCCTAGTTTTCTGGGTTTCTAGTGCCTAGTTGTCTGGGTATCTAATACCTAGCTGTCTGGGTTTCTAGTACCTAGCTGTCTAGGTTTCTAGTGCCTAGTTGTCTGGGTTTCTAGTGCCTAGTTGTCTGGGTTTCTAGTACCTAACTGTCTGGGTTTCTAGTACCTAGCTGTCTAGGTTTCTAGTGCCTAGTTGTCTGGGTTTCTAGTACCTAGCTGTCTGGGTTTCTAGTACCTAGTTGTCTGGGTTTCTAGTACCTAGCTGTCTAGGTTTCTAGTGCCTAGTTGTCTGGGTTTCTAGTACCTAGCTGTCTGGGTTTCTAGTACCTAGTTGTCTGGGTTTCTAGTACCTAGCAGTCTGGGTTTCTAGTGCCTAGTTGTCTGGGTTTCTAGTGCCTAGTTGTCTGGGTTTCTAGTGCCTAGTTGTCTGGGTTTCTAGTATCTAGCTGTCTGGGTTTCTAGTCTCTAGTTGTCTGGGTTTCTAGTTTCTAGTTGTCTGGGTTTCTAGTGCCTAGCTGTCTGGGTTTCTAGTGCCTAGCTGTCTAGGTTTCTAGGACCTAGCTGTCTGGGTTTCTTGGACCTAGTTGTCTGGGTTTCTAGTGCCTAGTTGTCTGGGTATCTAGTACCTAGCTGTCTGGGTTTCTAGTGCCTAGTTGTCTGGGTTTCTAGTGCCTAGCTGTCTGTGTATCTAGTACCTAGATGTATGTGTTTCTAGTTTCTAGTTGTCTGGGTTTCTAGTGCCTAGCTGTCTGGGTTTCTAGTGCCTAGCTGTCTGGGTTTCTAGGACCTAGCTGTCTGGGTTTCTAGGACCTAGCTGTCTGGGTTTCTAGGACCTAGCTGTCTGTGTATCTAGTACTTAGATGTATGTGTTTTGTAGTGCCTAGCTGTCTGGGTTTCTAGTACCTAGCTGTCTGGGTTTCTAGGACCTAGCTGTCTGGGTTTCTAGGACCTAGCTGTCTGGGTTTCTAGGACCTAGCTGTCTGGGTTTCTAGTACCTAGTTGTCTGGGTTTCTAGTGCCTAGCTGTCTGGGTTTCTAGTGCCTAGCTGTCTGGGTTTCTAGTACCTAGTTGTCTGGGTTTCTAGTGCCTAGTTGTCTGGGTTTCTAGTACCTAGCTGTCTGGGTTTCTAGGACCTAGCTGTCTGTGTATCTAGTACTTAGATGTATGTGTTTCTAGTGCCTAGCTGTCTGGGTTTCTAGTACCTAGTTGTCTGGGTTTCTAGTGCCTAGTTGTCTGGGTTTCCGGGGCCTAGTTTTCTGGGTTTCTAGTGCCTAGTTGTCTGGGTATCTAATACCTAGCTGTCTGGGTTTCTAGTACCTAGCTGTCTAGGTTTCTAGTGCCTAGTTGTCTGGGTTTCTAGTGCCTAGTTGTCTGGGTTTCTAGTACCTAACTGTCTGGGTTTCTAGTACCTAGCTGTCTAGGTTTCTAGTGCCTAGTTGTCTGGGTTTCTAGTACCTAGCTGTCTGGGTTTCTAGTACCTAGTTGTCTGGGTTTCTAGTACCTAGCTGTCTGGGTTTCTAGTGCCCAGTTGTCTGGGTTTCTAGTGCCTAGCTGTCTGTGTATCTAGTACCTAGATGTATGTGTATCTAGTGCCTAGCTGTCTGGGTTTCTAGTGCCTAATTGTCTGGGTTTCTAGTGCCTAGTTGTCTGGGTTTCTAGTGCCTAGCTGTCTGGGTTTCTAGTGCCTAGTTGTCTCGGTTTCTAGTACCTAGCTGTCTGGGTTTCTAGTACCTAGCTGTCTGGGTTTCTAGTGCCTAGCTGTCTAGGTTTCTAGGACATAGCTGTCTGGGTTTCTAGGACCTAGTTGTCTGGGTTTCTAGTGCCTAGTTGTCTGGGTCTCTAGTGCCTAGCTGTCTGGGTTTCTAGTCTCTAGTTGTCTGGGTTTCTAGTTTCTAGTTGTCTGGGTTTCTAGTGCCTAGCTGTCTGGGTTTCTAGTGCCTAGCTGTCTAGGTTTCTAGGACCTAGCTGTCTGGGTTTCTTGGACCTAGTTGTCTGGGTTTCTAGTGCCTAGTTGTCTGGGTATCTAGTACCTAGCTGTCTGGGTTTCTAGTGCCTAGTTGTCTGGGTTTCTAGTGCCTAGCTGTCTGTGTATCTAGTACCTAGATGTATGTGTTTCTAGTGCCTAGCTGTCTGGGTTTCAAGTGCCTAATTGTCTTGGTTTCTAGTGCCTAGTTGTCTGGGTTTCTAGTGTCTAGCTGTCTGGGTTTCTAGTGCCTAGTTGTCTCGGTTTCTAGTACCTAGCTGTCTGGGTTTCTAGTACCTAGCTGTCTGGGTTTCTAGTGCCTAGCTGTCTAGGTTTCTAGGACATAGCTGTCTGGGTTTCTAGGACCTAGTTGTCTGGGTTTCTAGTGCCTAGTTGTCTGGGTTTCTAGTGCCTAGCTGTCTGGGTATCTAGTACCTAGCTGTCTGGGTATCTAGTACCTAGCTGTCTGGGTTTCTAGTACCTAGCTGTCTGTGTATCTAGTACTTAGATGTATGTGTTTCTAGTGCCTAGCTGTCTGGGTTTCTAGTGCCTAGCTGTCTGGGTTTCTAGGACCTAGCTGTCTGGGTTTCTAGGACCTAGCTGTCTGGGTTTCTAGGACCTAGCTGTCTGTGTATCTAGTACTTAGATGTATGTGTTTCTAGTGCCTAGCTGTCTGGGTTTCTAGTACCTAGCTGTCTGGGTTTCTAGGACCTAGCTGTCTGGGTTTCTAGGACCTAGCTGTCTGGGTTTCTAGGACCTAGCTGTCTGGGTTTCTAGTACCTAGTTGTCTGGGTTTCTAGTGCCTAGCTGTCTGGGTTTCTAGTGCCTAGCTGTCTGGGTTTCTAGTACCTAGCTGTCTGGGTTTCTAGTACCTAGCTGTCTGGGTTTCTAGGACCTAGCTGTCTGGGGTTCTAAGACCTAGCTGTCTGGGTTTCTAGGACCTAGCTGTCTGGGTTTCTAGGACCTAGCTGTCTGGGTATCTAGTACCCAGCTGTCTGGGTTTCTAGTACCTAGCTGTCTGGGTTTCTAGTACCTAGCTGTCTGGGTTTCTAGTACCTAGCTGTCTGTCTATCTAGTACTTAGATGTATGTGTTTCTAGTGCCTAGCTGTCTGGGTTTCTAGTGCCTAGTTGTCTGGGTTTCTAGTGCCTAGCTGTCTGGGTTTCTAGTGCCTAGTTGTCTGGGTTTCTAGTGCCTAGTTGTCTGGGTTTCTAGTACCTAGCTGTCTGGGTTTCTAGGACCTAGCTGTCTGTGTATCTAGTACTTAGATGTATGTGTTTCTAGTGCCTAGCTGTCTGGGTTTCTAGTACCTAGTTGTCTGGGTTTCTAGTGCCTAGTTGTCTGGGTTTCCGGGGCCTAGTTTTCTGGGTTTCTAGTGCCTAGTTGTCTGGGTATCTAATACCTAGCTGTCTGGGTTTCTAGTACCTAGCTGTCTAGGTTTCTAGTGCCTAGTTGTCTGGGTTTCTAGTGCCTAGTTGTCTGGGTTTCTAGTACCTAACTGTCTGGGTTTCTAGTACCTAGCTGTCTAGGTTTCTAGTGCCTAGTTGTCTGGGTTTCTAGTACCTAGCTGTCTGGGTTTCTAGTACCTAGTTGTCTGGGTTTCTAGTACCTAGCTGTCTAGGTTTCTAGTGCCTAGTTGTCTGGGTTTCTAGTACCTAGCTGTCTGGGTTTCTAGTACCTAGTTGTCTGGGTTTCTAGTACCTAGCAGTCTGGGTTTCTAGTGCCTAGTTGTCTGGGTTTCTAGTGCCTAGTTGTCTGGGTTTCTAGTGCCTAGTTGTCTGGGTTTCTAGTACCTAGCTGTCTGGGTTTCTAGTCTCTAGTTGTCTGGGTTTCTAGTTTCTAGTTGTCTGGGTTTCTAGTGCCTAGCTGTCTGGGTTTCTAGTGCCTAGCTGTCTAGGTTTCTAGGACCTAGCTGTCTGGGTTTCTTGGACCTAGTTGTCTGGGTTTCTAGTGCCTAGTTGTCTGGGTATCTAGTACCTAGCTGTCTGGGTTTCTAGTGCCTAGTTGTCTGGGTTTCTAGTGCCTAGCTGTCTGTGTATCTAGTACCTAGATGTATGTGTTTCTAGTTTCTAGTTGTCTGGGTTTCTAGTGCCTAGCTGTCTGGGTTTCTAGTGCCTAGCTGTCTAGGTTTCTAGGACCTAGCTGTCTGGGTTTCTTGGACCTAGTTGTCTGGGTTTCTAGTGCCTAGTTGTCTGGGTATCTAGTACCTAGCTGTCTGGGTTTCTAGTGCCTAGTTGTCTGGGTTTCTAGTGCCTAGCTGTCTGTGTATCTAGTACCTAGATGTATGTGTTTCTAGTGCCTAGCTGTCTGGGTTTCTAGTGCCTAATTGTCTGGGTTTCTAGTGCCTAGTTGTCTGGGTTTCTAGTGCCTAGCTGTCTGGGTTTCTAGTGCCTAGTTGTCTCGGTTTCTAGTACCTAGCTGTCTGGGTTTCTAGTACCTAGCTGTCTGGGTTTCTAGTGCCTAGCTGTCTAGGTTTCTAGGACATAGCTGTCTGGGTTTCTAGGACCTAGTTGTCTGGGTTTCTAGTTCCTAGTTGTCTGGGTCTCTAGTGCCTAGCTGTCTGGGTTTCTAGTCTCTAGTTGTCTGGGTTTCTAGTTTCTAGTTGTCTGGGTTTCTAGTGCCTAGCTGTCTGGGTTTCTAGTGCCTAGCTGTCTAGGTTTCTAGGACCTAGCTGTCTGGGTTTCTTGGACCTAGTTGTCTGGGTTTCTAGTGCCTAGTTGTCTGGGTATCTAGTACCTAGCTGTCTGGGTTTCTAGTGCCTAGTTGTCTGGGTTTCTAGTGCCTAGCTGTCTGTGTATCTAGTACCTAGATGTATGTGTTTCTAGTGCCTAGCTGTCTGGGTTTCTAGTGCCTAATTGTCTGGGTTTCTAGTGCCTAGTTGTCTGGGTTTCTAGTGCCTAGCTGTCTGGGTTTCTAGTGCCTAGTTGTCTCGGTTTCTAGTACCTAGCTGTCTGGGTTTCTAGTACCTAGCTGTCTCGGTTTCTAGTGCCTAGCTGTCTAGGTTTCTAGGACATAGCTGTCTGGGTTTCTAGGACCTAGTTGTCTGGGTTTCTAGTGCCTAGCTGTTAGGGTTTCTAGTGCCTAGCTGTCTGTGTATCTAGTACCTAGATGTATGTGTTTCTAGTGCCTAGCTGTCTGGGTTTCTAGTGCCTAGTTGTCTGGGTTTCTAGTGCCTAGCTGTGTGGGTTTCTAGTGCCTAGTTGTCTGTGTTTCTAGTACCTAGCTGTCTGGGTTTCTAGTACCTAGCTGTCTAGGTTTCTAGTGCCTAGTTGTCTGGGTTTCTAGTACCTAGCTGTCTGGGTTTCTAGTACCTAGTTGTCTGGGTTTCTAGTACCTAGCTGTCTGGGTTTCTAGTGCCTAGTTGTCTGGGTTTCTAGTACCTAGTTGTCTGGGTTTCTAGTGCCTAGTTGTCTGGGTTTCTAGTGCCTAGTTGTCTGGGTTTCTAGTGCCTAGTTGTCTGGGTTTCTAGTACCTAGCTGTCTGGGTTTCTAGTCTCTAGTTGTCTGGGTTTCTAGTGCCTAGTTGTCTGGGTTTCTAGTGCCTAGCTGTCTGGGTTTCTAGTGCCTAGCTGTCTAGGTTTCTAGGACCTAGCTGTCTGGGTTTCTAGGACCTAGTTGTCTGGGTTTCTAGTGCCTAGTTGTCTGGGTATCTAGTACCTAGCTGTCTGGGTTTCTAGTGCCTAGTTGTCTGGGTTTCTAGTACCTAGCTGTCTGGGTTTCTAGTACCTAGCTGTCTGGGTTTCTAGGACCTAGCTGTCTGGGTTTCTAGAACCTAGCTGTCTGGGTTTCTAGTACCTAACTGTCTATGTATCTAGTTCTTAGATGTATGTGTTTCTAGTGCCTAGCTGTCTGGGTTTCTAGGACCTAGCTGTCTGGGTTTCTAGGACCTAGCTGTCTGGGTTTCTAGGACCTAGCTGTCTGGGTTTCTAGGACCTAGCTGTCTGGGTTTCTAGTACCTAGCTGTCTGGGTTTCTAGTACCTAGCTGTCTGGGTTTCTAGTACCTAGCTGTCTGGGTTTCTAGTGCCTAGTTGTCTGGGTTTCTAGTATCTAGCTGTCTGGGTTTCTAGTGCCTAGTTGTCTGGGTTTCTAGTGCCTAGCTGTCTGTGTATCTAGTACTTAGATGTATGTGTTTCTAGTGCCTAGCTGTCTGGGTTTCTAGTGCCTAGCTGTCTGGGTTTCTAGTACCTAGCTGTCTGAGTTTCTAGTGCCTAGTTGTCTGGGTTTCTAGTGCCTAGTTGTCTGGGTTTCTAGTGCCTAGCTGTCTGGGTTTCTAGTACCTAGCTGTCTGGGTTTCTAGTGCCTAGTTGTCTGGGTTTCTAGTATCTAGCTGTCTGGGTTTCTAGTGCCTAGTTGTCTGGGTTTCTAGTGCCTAGCTGTCTGGGTTTCTAGTACCTAGCTGTCTGTGTATCTAGTACCTAGCTGTCTGGGTTTCTAGTATCTAGCTGTCTGGGTTTCTAGTGCCTAGTTGTCTGGGTTTCTAGTACCTAGCTGTCTGGGTTTCTAGTGCCTAGTTGTCTGGGTTTCTAGTACCTAGCTGTCTGGGTTTCTAGTGCCTAGTTGTCTGGGTTTCTAGTATCTAGCTGTCTGGGTTTCTAGTGCCTAGTTGTCTGTGTTTCTAGTGCCTAGCTGCCTGGGTTTCTAGTACCTAGCTGTCTGGGTTTCTAGTACCTAGCTGTCTGGGTTTCTAGTACCTAGCTGTCTGTCTATCTAGTACTTAGATGTATGTGTTTCTAGTGCCTAGCTGTCTGGGTTTCTAGTGCCTAGTTGTCTGGGTTTCTAGTGCCTAGCTGTCTGGGTTTCTAGTGCCTAGTTGTCTGGGTTTCTAGTGCCTAGTTGTCTGGGTTTCTAGTACCTAGCTGTCTGGGTTTCTAGGACCTAGCTGTCTGTGTATCTAGTACTTAGATGTATGTGTTTCTAGTGCCTAGCTGTCTGGGTTTCTAGTACCTAGTTGTCTGGGTTTCTAGTGCCTAGTTGTCTGGGTTTCCGGGGCCTAGTTTTCTGGGTTTCTAGTGCCTAGTTGTCTGGGTATCTAATACCTAGCTGTCTGGGTTTCTAGTACCTAGCTGTCTAGGTTTCTAGTGCCTAGTTGTCTGGGTTTCTAGTGCCTAGTTGTCTGGGTTTCTAGTACCTAACTGTCTGGGTTTCTAGTACCTAGCTGTCTAGGTTTCTAGTGCCTAGTTGTCTGGGTTTCTAGTACCTAGCTGTCTGGGTTTCTAGTACCTAGTTGTCTGGGTTTCTAGTACCTAGCTGTCTGGGTTTCTAGTGCCCAGTTGTCTGGGTTTCTAGTGCCTAGCTGTCTGTGTATCTAGTACCTAGATGTATGTGTTTCTAGTGCCTAGCTGTCTGGGTTTCTAGTGCCTAATTGTCTGGGTTTCTAGTGCCTAGTTGTCTGGGTTTCTAGTGCCTAGCTGTCTGGGTTTCTAGTGCCTAGTTGTCTCGGTTTCTAGTACCTAGCTGTCTGGGTTTCTAGTACCTAGCTGTCTGGGTTTCTAGTGCCTAGCTGTCTAGGTTTCTAGGACATAGCTGTCTGGGTTTCTAGGACCTAGTTGTCTGGGTTTCTAGTGCCTAGTTGTCTGGGTCTCTAGTGCCTAGCTGTCTGGGTTTCTAGTCTCTAGTTGTCTGGGTTTCTAGTTTCTAGTTGTCTGGGTTTCTAGTGCCTAGCTGTCTGGGTTTCTAGTGCCTAGCTGTCTAGGTTTCTAGGACCTAGCTGTCTGGGTTTCTTGGACCTAGTTGTCTGGGTTTCTAGTGCCTAGTTGTCTGGGTATCTAGTACCTAGCTGTCTGGGTTTCTAGTGCCTAGTTGTCTGGGTTTCTAGTGCCTAGCTGTCTGTGTATCTAGTACCTAGATGTATGTGTTTCTAGTGCCTAGCTGTCTGGGTTTCTAGTGCCTAATTGTCTGGGTTTCTAGTGCCTAGTTGTCTGGGTTTCTAGTGCCTAGCTGTCTGGGTTTCTAGTGCCTAGTTGTCTCGGTTTCTAGTACCTAGCTGTCTGGGTTTCTAGTACCTAGCTGTCTGGGTTTCTAGTGCCTAGCTGTCTAGGTTTCTAGGACATAGCTGTCTGGGTTTCTAGGACCTAGTTGTCTGGGTTTCTAGTGCCTAGTTGTCTGGGTTTCTAGTGCCTAGCTGTCTGGGTATCTAGTACCTAGCTGTCTGGGTATCTAGTACCTAGCTGTCTGGGTTTCTAGTACCTAGCTGTCTGTGTATCTAGTACTTAGATGTATGTGTTTCTAGTGCCTAGCTGTCTGGGTTTCTAGTGCCTAGCTGTCTGGGTTTCTAGGACCTAGCTGTCTGGGTTTCTAGGACCTAGCTGTCTGGGTTTCTAGGACCTAGCTGTCTGTGTATCTAGTACTTAGATGTATGTGTTTCTAGTGCCTAGCTGTCTGGGTTTCTAGTACCTAGCTGTCTGGGTTTCTAGGACCTAGCTGTCTGGGTTTCTAGGACCTAGCTGTCTGGGTTTCTAGTACCTAGCTGTCTGGGTTTCTAGGACCTAGCTGTCTGGGGTTCTAAGACCTAGCTGTCTGGGTTTCTAGGACCTAGCTGTCTGGGTTTCTAGGACCTAGCTGTCTGGGTATCTAGTACCCAGCTGTCTGGGTTTCTAGTACCTAGCTGTCTGGGTTTCTAGTACCTAGCTGTCTGGGTTTCTAGTACCTAGCTGTCTGTCTATCTAGTACTTAGATGTATGTGTTTCTAGTGCCTAGCTGTCTGGGTTTCTAGTGCCTAGTTGTCTGGGTTTCTAGTGCCTAGCTGTCTGGGTTTCTAGTGCCTAGTTGTCTGGGTTTCTAGTGCCTAGTTGTCTGGGTTTCTAGTACCTAGCTGTCTGGGTTTCTAGGACCTAGCTGTCTGTGTATCTAGTACTTAGATGTATGTGTTTCTAGTGCCTAGCTGTCTGGGTTTCTAGTACCTAGTTGTCTGGGTTTCTAGTGCCTAGTTGTCTGGGTTTCCGGGGCCTAGTTTTCTGGGTTTCTAGTGCCTAGTTGTCTGGGTATCTAATACCTAGCTGTCTGGGTTTCTAGTACCTAGCTGTCTAGGTTTCTAGTGCCTAGTTGTCTGGGTTTCTAGTGCCTAGTTGTCTGGGTTTCTAGTACCTAACTGTCTGGGTTTCTAGTACCTAGCTGTCTAGGTTTCTAGTGCCTAGTTGTCTGGGTTTCTAGTACCTAGCTGTCTGGGTTTCTAGTACCTAGTTGTCTGGGTTTCTAGTACCTAGCTGTCTAGGTTTCTAGTGCCTAGTTGTCTGGGTTTCTAGTACCTAGCTGTCTGGGTTTCTAGTACCTAGTTGTCTGGGTTTCTAGTACCTAGCAGTCTGGGTTTCTAGTGCCTAGTTGTCTGGGTTTCTAGTGCCTAGTTGTCTGGGTTTCTAGTGCCTAGTTGTCTGGGTTTCTAGTACCTAGCTGTCTGGGTTTCTAGTCTCTAGTTGTCTGGGTTTCTAGTTTCTAGTTGTCTGGGTTTCTAGTGCCTAGCTGTCTGGGTTTCTAGTGCCTAGCTGTCTAGGTTTCTAGGACCTAGCTGTCTGGGTTTCTTGGACCTAGTTGTCTGGGTTTCTAGTGCCTAGTTGTCTGGGTATCTAGTACCTAGCTGTCTGGGTTTCTAGTGCCTAGTTGTCTGGGTTTCTAGTGCCTAGCTGTCTGTGTATCTAGTACCTAGATGTATGTGTTTCTAGTTTCTAGTTGTCTGGGTTTCTAGTGCCTAGCTGTCTGGGTTTCTAGTGCCTAGCTGTCTAGGTTTCTAGGACCTAGCTGTCTGGGTTTCTTGGACCTAGTTGTCTGGGTTTCTAGTGCCTAGTTGTCTGGGTATCTAGTACCTAGCTGTCTGGGTTTCTAGTGCCTAGTTGTCTGGGTTTCTAGTGCCTAGCTGTCTGTGTATCTAGTACCTAGATGTATGTGTTTCTAGTGCCTAGCTGTCTGGGTTTCTAGTGCCTAATTGTCTGGGTTTCTAGTGCCTAGTTGTCTGGGTTTCTAGTGCCTAGCTGTCTGGGTTTCTAGTGCCTAGTTGTCTCGGTTTCTAGTACCTAGCTGTCTGGGTTTCTAGTACCTAGCTGTCTGGGTTTCTAGTGCCTAGCTGTCTAGGTTTCTAGGACATAGCTGTCTGGGTTTCTAGGACCTAGTTGTCTGGGTTTCTAGTGCCTAGTTGTCTGGGTCTCTAGTGCCTAGCTGTCTGGGTTTCTAGTCTCTAGTTGTCTGGGTTTCTAGTTTCTAGTTGTCTGGGTTTCTAGTGCCTAGCTGTCTGGGTTTCTAGTGCCTAGCTGTCTAGGTTTCTAGGACCTAGCTGTCTGGGTTTCTTGGACCTAGTTGTCTGGGTTTCTAGTGCCTAGTTGTCTGGGTATCTAGTACCTAGCTGTCTGGGTTTCTAGTGCCTAGTTGTCTGGGTTTCTAGTGCCTAGCTGTCTGTGTATCTAGTACCTAGATGTATGTGTTTCTAGTGCCTAGCTGTCTGGGTTTCTAGTGCCTAATTGTCTGGGTTTCTAGTGCCTAGTTGTCTGGGTTTCTAGTGCCTAGCTGTCTGGGTTTCTAGTGCCTAGTTGTCTCGGTTTCTAGTACCTAGCTGTCTGGGTTTCTAGTACCTAGCTGTCTCGGTTTCTAGTGCCTAGCTGTCTAGGTTTCTAGGACATAGCTGTCTGGGTTTCTAGGACCTAGTTGTCTGGGTTTCTAGTGCCTAGCTGTTAGGGTTTCTAGTGCCTAGCTGTCTGTGTATCTAGTACCTAGATGTATGTGTTTCTAGTGCCTAGCTGTCTGGGTTTCTAGTGCCTAGTTGTCTGGGTTTCTAGTGCCTAGCTGTGTGGGTTTCTAGTGCCTAGTTGTCTGTGTTTCTAGTACCTAGCTGTCTGGGTTTCTAGTACCTAGCTGTCTAGGTTTCTAGTGCCTAGTTGTCTGGGTTTCTAGTACCTAGCTGTCTGGGTTTCTAGTACCTAGTTGTCTGGGTTTCTAGTACCTAGCTGTCTGGGTTTCTAGTGCCTAGTTGTCTGGGTTTCTAGTACCTAGTTGTCTGGGTTTCTAGTGCCTAGTTGTCTGGGTTTCTAGTGCCTAGTTGTCTGGGTTTCTAGTGCCTAGTTGTCTGGGTTTCTAGTACCTAGCTGTCTGGGTTTCTAGTCTCTAGTTGTCTGGGTTTCTAGTGCCTAGTTGTCTGGGTTTCTAGTGCCTAGCTGTCTGGGTTTCTAGTGCCTAGCTGTCTAGGTTTCTAGGACCTAGCTGTCTGGGTTTCTAGGACCTAGTTGTCTGGGTTTCTAGTGCCTAGTTGTCTGGGTATCTAGTACCTAGCTGTCTGGGTTTCTAGTGCCTAGTTGTCTGGGTTTCTAGTACCTAGCTGTCTGGGTTTCTAGTACCTAGCTGTCTGGGTTTCTAGGACCTAGCTGTCTGGGTTTCTAGAACCTAGCTGTCTGGGTTTCTAGTACCTAACTGTCTATGTATCTAGTTCTTAGATGTATGTGTTTCTAGTGCCTAGCTGTCTGGGTTTCTAGGACCTAGCTGTCTGGGTTTCTAGGACCTAGCTGTCTGGGTTTCTAGGACCTAGCTGTCTGGGTTTCTAGGACCTAGCTGTCTGGGTTTCTAGTACCTAGCTGTCTGGGTTTCTAGTACCTAGCTGTCTGGGTTTCTAGTACCTAGCTGTCTGGGTTTCTAGTGCCTAGTTGTCTGGGTTTCTAGTATCTAGCTGTCTGGGTTTCTAGTGCCTAGTTGTCTGGGTTTCTAGTGCCTAGCTGTCTGTGTATCTAGTACTTAGATGTATGTGTTTCTAGTGCCTAGCTGTCTGGGTTTCTAGTGCCTAGCTGTCTGGGTTTCTAGTACCTAGCTGTCTGAGTTTCTAGTGCCTAGTTGTCTGGGTTTCTAGTGCCTAGTTGTCTGGGTTTCTAGTGCCTAGCTGTCTGGGTTTCTAGTACCTAGCTGTCTGGGTTTCTAGTGCCTAGTTGTCTGGGTTTCTAGTATCTAGCTGTCTGGGTTTCTAGTGCCTAGTTGTCTGTGTTTCTAGTGCCTAGCTGTCTGTGTATCTAGTACTTAGATGTATGTGTTTCTAGTGCCTAGCTGTCTGGGTTTCTAGTGCCTAGCTGTCTGGGTTTCTAGTACCTAGCTGTCTGAGTTTCTAGTGCCTAGTTGTCTGGGTTTCTAGTGCCTAGTTGTCTGGGTTTCTAGTGCCTAGCTGTCTGGGTTTCTAGTACCTAGCTGTCTGGGTTTCTAGTGCCTAGTTGTTTGGGTTTCTAGTGCCTAGTTGTCTGGGTTTCTAGTACCTAGCTGTCTGGGTATCTAGTACCTAGCTGTGTGGGTTTCTAGTACCTAGCTGTCTGGGTTTCTAGTACCTAGCTGTCTGGGTTTCTAGTACATAGCTGTCTGGGTTTCTAGTACCTAGCTGTCTGGGTATCTAGTACCTAGCTGTCTGGGTTTCTAGTACCTAGCTGCCTGGGTTTCTAGTACCTAGCTGTCTGGGTTTCTAGTACCTAGCTGTCTGGGTTTCTAGTGCCTAGCTTTCAGGGTATCTAGTGCCTAGCTGTCTGGGTAACTAGTGCCTAGTTGTTTGGGTTTCTAGTGCCTAGTTGTCTGGGTTTCTAGTACCTAGATGTCTGGGTATCTAGTACCTAGCTGTGTGGGTTTCTAGTACCTAGCTGTCTGGGTTTCTAGTGCCTAGCTGTCTGGGTCTCTAGTAACTAGCTGTCTGGGTTTCTAGTACCTAGCTGTCTGGGTATCTAGTACCTAGCTGTCTGGGTTTCTAGTACCTAGCTGCCTGGGTTTCTAGTACCTAGCTGTCTGGGTTTCTAGTACCTAGCTGTCTGGGTTTCTAGTACCTAGCTGTCTGGGTTTCTAGTACCTAGCTGTCTGGGTATCTAGTACCTAGCTGTCTGGGTTTCTAGTACCTAGCTGCCTGGGTTTCTAGTACCTAGTTGTCTGGGTTTCTAGTGCCTAGTTGTCTGGGTTTCTAGTATCTAGCTGTCTGGGTTTCTAGTGCCTAGTTGTCTGTGTTTCTAGTGCCTAGCTGTCTGTGTATCTAGTACTTAGATGTATGTGTTTCTAGTGCCTAGCTGTCTGGGTTTCTAGTGCCTAGCTGTCTGGGTTTCTAGTACCTAGCTGTCTGAGTTTCTAGTGCCTAGTTGTCTGGGTTTCTAGTGCCTAGTTGTCTGGGTTTCTAGTGCCTAGCTGTCTGGGTTTCTAGTACCTAGCTGTCTGGGTTTCTAGTGCCTAGTTGTTTGGGTTTCTAGTGCCTAGTTGTCTGGGTTTCTTGTACCTATCTGTCTGGGTATCTAGTACCTAGCTGTGTGGGTTTCTAGTACCTAGCTGTCTGGGTTTCTAGTACCTAGCTGTCTGGGTTTCTAGTACCTAGCTGTCTGGGTTTCTAGTACCTAGCTGTCTGGGTATCTAGTACCTAGCTGTCTGGGTTTCTAGTACCTAGCTGCCTGGGTTTCTAGTACCTAGCTGTCTGGGTTTCTAGTACCTAGCTGTCTGGGTTTCTAGTGCCTAGCTTTCAGGGTATCTAGTGCCTAGCTGTCTGGGTATCTAGTACCTAGCTGTCTGGGTAACTAGTGCCTAGTTGTTTGGGTTTCTAGTGCCTAGTTGTCTGGGTTTCTAGTACCTAGCTGTCTGGGTATCTAGTACCTAGCTGTGTGGGTTTCTAGTACCTAGCTGTCTGGGTTTCTAGTACCTAGCTGTCTGGGTTTCTAGTAACTAGCTGTCTGGGTTTCTAGTACCTAGCTGTCTGGGTATCTAGTACCTAGCTGTCTGGGTTTCTAGTACCTAGCTGCCTAGGTTTCTAGTACCTAGCTGTCTGGGTTTCTAGTACCTAGCTGTCTGGGTTTCTAGTACCTAGCTGTCTGGGTTTCTAGTACCTAGCTGTCTGGGTATCTAGTACCTAGCTGTCTGGGTTTCTAGTACCTAGCTGCCTGGGTTTCTAGTACCTAGCTGTCTGGGTTTCTAGTACCTAGCTGTCTGGGTTTCTAGTGCCTAGCTTTCAGGGTATCTAGTGCCTAGCTGTCTGGGTATCTAGTACCTAGCTGTCTGGGTATCTAGTGCCTAGTTGTCTGGGTTTCTAGTGCCTAGTTGTCTGGGTTGCTAGTACCTAGCTGTCTGGGTATCTAGTACCTAGCTGTGTGGGTTTCTAGTACCTAGATGTCTGGGTTTCTAGTACCTAGCTGTCTGGGTTTCTAGTACCTAGCTGTCTGGGTTTCTAGTACCTAGCTGCCTGGGTTTCTAGTACCTAGCTGTCTGGGTTTCTAGTACCTAGCTGTCTGGGTATCTAGTACCTAGCTGTCTGGGTTTCTAGTACCTAGCTGCCTGGGTTTCTAGTACCTAGCTGTCTGGGTTTCTAGTACCTAGCTGTCTGGGTTTCTAGTACCTAGCTGTCTGGGTTTCTAGTACCTAGCTGTCTGGGTATCTAGTACCTAGCTGTCTGGGTTTCTAGTACCTAGCTGCCTGGGTTTCTAGTACCTAGCTGTCTGGGTTTCTAGTACCTAGCTGTCTGGGTTTCTAGTGCCTAGCTTTCAGGGTATCTAGTGCCTAGCTGTCTGGGTATCTAGTACCTAGCTGTCTGGGTATCTAGTGCCTAGTTGTCTAGGTTTCTAGTGCCTAGTTGTCTGGGTTTCTAGTACCTAGCTGTCTGGGTATCTAGTACCTAGCTGTGTGGGTTTCTAGTACCTAGCTGTCTGGGTTTCTAGTACCTAGCTGTCTGGGTTTCTAGTACCTAGCTGTCTGGGTTTCTAGCGCCTAGCTTTCATGGTATCTAGTGCCTAGCTGTCTGGGTATCTAGTACCTAGCTATCTGGGTATCTAGTACCTAGCTGTCTGGGTTTCTAGTGCCTAGCTGTCTGGTTATCTAGTACCTAGCTGTCTGGGTATCTAGTACCTAGCTGTCTGGGTATCTAGTGCCTAGTTGTCTAGGTTTCTAGTGCCTAGTTGTCTGGGTTTCTAGTACCTAGCTGTCTGGGTATCTAGTACCTAGCTGTGTGGGTTTCTAGTACCTAGCTGTCTGG
This sequence comes from Salvelinus fontinalis, assembly GCF_029448725.1. NCBI lineage: Eukaryota > Metazoa > Chordata > Actinopteri > Salmoniformes > Salmonidae > Salvelinus > Salvelinus fontinalis. The sequence continues at coordinate 11,559,439 of NC_074666.1, read as the reverse complement.
GTTTCTAGTACCTAGCTGTCTGGGTTTCTAGTACCTAGCTGTCTGGGTTTCTAATACCTAGCTGTCTGGGTATCTAGTACCTAGCTGTCTGGGTTTCTAGTACCTAGCTGCCTGGGTTTCTAGTACCTAGCTGTCTGGGTTTCTAGTACCTAGCTGTCTGGGTTTCTAGTGCCTAGCTTTCAGGGTATCTAGTGCCTAGCTGTCTGGGTATCTAGTACCTAGCTGTCTGGGTATCTAGTACCTAGCTGTCTGGGTTTCTAGTGCCTAGCTGTCTGGGTATCTAGTACCTAGCTGTCTGGGTATCTAGTACCTAGCTGTCTGGGTTTCTAGTACCTAGCTGTCTGTGTATCTAGTACTTAGATGTATGTGTTTCTAGTGCCTAGCTGTCTGGGTTTCTAGTGCCTAGCTGTCTGGGTTTCTAGTACCTAGCTGTCTGGGTTTCTAGGACCTAGCTGTCTGGGTTTCTAGGACCTAGCTGTCTGGGTTTCTAGGACCTAGCTGTCTGGGTTTCTAGTACCTAGTTGTCTGGGTTTCTAGTGCCTAGCTGTCTGGGTTTCTAGTGCCTAGCTGTCTGGGTTTCTAGTACCTAGCTGTCTGGGTTTCTAGTACCTAGCTGTCTGGGTTTCTAGGACCTAGCTGTCTGGGTTTCTAAGACCTAGCTGTCTGGGTTTCTAGGACCTAGCTGTCTGGGTTTCTAGGACCTAGCTGTCTGGGTATCTAGTACCCAGCTGTCTGGGTTTCTAGTACCTAGCTGTCTGGGTTTCTAGTACCTAGCTGTCTGGGTTTCTAGTACCTAGCTGTCTGTCTATCTAGTACTTAGATGTATGTGTTTCTAGTGCCTAGCTGTCTGGGTTTCTAGTGCCTAGTTGTCTGGGTTTCTAGTGCCTAGCTGTCTGGGTTTCTAGTGCCTAGTTGTCTGGGTTTCTAGTGCCTAGTTTTCTGGGTTTCTAGTACCTAGCTGTCTGGGTTTCTAGGACCTAGCTGTCTGTGTATCTAGTACTTAGATGTATGTGTTTCTAGTGCCTAGCTGTCTGGGTTTCTAGTACCTAGTTGTCTGGGTTTCTAGTGCCTAGTTGTCTGGGTTTCCGGGGCCTAGTTGTCTGGGTTTCTAGTGCCTAGTTGTCTGGGTATCTAGTACCTAGCTGTCTGGGTTTCTAGTACCTAGCTGTCTAGGTTTCTAGTGCCTAGTTGTCTGGGTTTCTAGTGCCTATTTGTCTGGGTTTCTAGTACCTAGCTGTCTGGGTTTCTAGTACCTAGCTGTCTAGGTTTCTAGTGCCTAGTTGTCTGGGTTTCTAGTACCTAGCTGTCTGGGTTTCTAGTACCTAGTTGTCTGGGTTTCTAGTACCTAGCAGTCTGGGTTTCTAGTGCCTAGTTGTCTGGGTTTCTAGTGCCTAGTTGTCTGGGTTTCTAGTGCCTAGTTGTCTGGGTTTCTAGTACCTAGCTGTCTAGGTTTCTAGTGCCTAGTTATCTGGGTTTCTAGTGCCTAGTTGTCTGGGTTTCTAGTGCCTAGTTGTCTGGGTTTCTAGTACCTAGCTGTCTGGGTTTCTAGTATCTAGTTGTCTGGGCTTCTAGTGCCTAGTTGTCTGGGTTTCTAGTGCCTAGCTGTCTGGGTTTCTAGTGCCTAGCTGTCTAGGTTTCTAGGACCTAGCTGTCTGGGTTTCTAGGACCTAGTTGTCTGGGTTTCTAGTGCCTAGTTGTCTGGGTATCTAGTACCTAGCTGTCTGGGTTTCTAGTGCCTAGTTGTCTGGGTTTCTAGTGCCTAGCTGTCTGTGTATCTAGTACCTAGATGTATGTGTTTCTAGTGCCTAGCTGTCTGGGTTTCTAGTGCCTAATTGTCTGGGTTTCTAGTGCCTAGTTGTCTGGGTTTCTAGTGCCTAGCTGTCTGGGTTTCTAGTGCCTAGTTGTCTCGGTTTCTAGTACCTAGCTGTCTGGGTTTCTAGTGCCTAGCTGTCTAGGTTTCTAGGACATAGCTGTCTGGGTTTCTAGGACCTAGTTGTCTGGGTTTCTAGTGCCTAGTTGTCTGGGTTTCTAGTGCCTAGCTGTCTGGGTTTCTAGTGCCTAGCTGTCTGTGTATCTAGTACCTAGATGTATGTGTTTCTAATACCTAGCTGTCTGGGTTTCTAGGACCTAGCTGTCTGTGTATCTAGTACTTAGATGTATGTGTTTCTAGTGCCTAGCTGTCTGGGTTTCTAGTACCTAGTTGTCTGGGTTTCTAGTGCCTAGTTGTCTGGGTTTCTAGGACCTAGCTGTCTGGGTTTCAAGTACTTAGATGTATGTGTTTCTAGTGCCTAGCTGTCTGGGTTTCTAGTACCTAGTTGTCTGGGTTTCTAGTGCCTAGTTGTCTGGGTTTCCGGGGCCTAGTTGTCTGGGTTTCTAGTGCCTAGTTGTCTGGGTATCTAGCACCTAGCTGTCTGGGTTTCTAGTACCTAGCTGTCTAGGTTTCTAGTGCCTAGTTGTCTGGGTTTCTAGTGCCTAGTTGTCTGGGTTTCTAGTACCTAACTGTCTGGGTTTCTAGTACCTAGCTGTCTAGGTTTCTAGTGCCTAGTTGTCTGGGTTTCTAGTACCTAGCTGTCTGGGTTTCTAGTACCTACTTGTCTGGGTTTCTAGTACCTAGCTGTCTAGGTTTCTAGTGCCTAGTTGTCTGGGTTTCTAGTACCTAGCTGTCTGGGTTTCTAGTACCTAGTTGTCTGGGTTTCTAGTACCTAGCAGTCTGGGTTTCTAGTGCCTAGTTGTCTGGGTTTCTAGTGCCTAGTTGTCTGGGTTTCTAGTGCCTAGTTGTCTGGGTTTCTAGTACCTAGCTGTCTGGGTTTCTAGTCTCTAGTTGTCTGGGTTTCTAGTTTCTAGTTGTCTGGGTTTCTAGTGCCTAGCTGTCTGGGTTTCTAGTGCCTAGCTGTCTAGGTTTCTAGGACCTAGCTGTCTGGGTTTCTTGGACCTAGTTGTCTGGGTTTCTAGTGCCTAGTTGTCTGGGTATCTAGTACCTAGCTGTCTGGGTTTCTAGTGCCTAGTTGTCTGGGTTTCTAGTGCCTAGCTGTCTGTGTATCTAGTACCTAGATGTATGTGTTTCTAGTGCCTAGCTGTCTGGGTTTCTAGTGCCTAATTGTCTGGGTTTCTAGTGCCTAGTTGTCTGGGTTTCTAGTGCCTAGCTGTCTGGGTTTCTAGTGCCTAGTTGTCTCGGTTTCTAGTACCTAGCTGTCTGGGTTTCTAGTACCTAGCTGTCTGGGTTTCTAGTGCCTAGCTGTCTAGGTTTCTAGGACATAGCTGTCTGGGTTTCTAGGACCTAGTTGTCTGGGTTTCTAGTGCCTAGTTGTCTGGGTTTCTAGTGCCTAGCTGTCTGGGTTTCTAGTGCCTAGCTGTCTGTGTATCTAGTACCTAGATGTATGTGTTTCTAGTGCCTAGCTGTCTGGGTTTCTAGTGCCTAGTTGTCTGGGTTTCTAGTGCCTAGTTGTCTTGGTTTCTAGTGCCTAGCTGTCTGGGTTTCTAGTGCCTAGTTGTCTGTGTTTCTAGTACCTAGCTGTCTGGGTTTCTAGTACCTAGCTGTCTGGGTTTCTAGTACCTAGCTGTCTGGGTATCTAGTACCTAGCTGTCTGGGTTTCCAGGACCTAACTGTCTGGGTTTCTAGTACCTAGCTGTCTAGGTTTCTAGTGCCTAGTTGTCTGGGTTTCTAGTACCTAGCTGTCTGGGTTTCTAGTACCTAGTTGTCTGGGTTTCTAGTACCTAGCTGTCTGGGTTTCTAGTGCCTAGTTGTCTGGGTTTCTAGTACCTAGTTGTCTGGGTTTCTAGTGCCTAGTTGTCTGGGTTTCTAGTGCCTAGTTGTCTGGGTTTCTAGTGCCTAGTTGTCTGGGTTTCTAGTACCTAGCTGTCTGGGTTTCTAGTCTCTAGTTGTCTGGGTTTCTAGTGCCTAGTTGTCTGGGTTTCTAGTGCCTAGCTGTCTGGGTTTCTAGTGCCTAGCTGTCTAGGTTTCTAGGACCTAGCTGTCTGGGTTTCTAGGACCTGGTTGTCTGGGTTTCTAGTGCCTAGTTGTCTGGGTATCTAGTACCTAGCTGTCTGGGTTTCTAGTGCCTAGTTGTCTGGGTTTCTAGTACCTAGCTGTCTGGGTTTCTAGTACCTAGCTGTCTGGGTTTCTAGGACCTAGCTGTCTGGGTTTCTAGAACCTAGCTGTCTGGGTTTCTAGTACCTAACTGTCTATGTATCTAGTACTTAGATGTATGTGTTTCTAGTGCCTAGCTGTCTGGGTTTCTAGGACCTAGCTGTCTGGGTTTCTAGGACCTAGCTGTCTGGGTTTCTAGGACCTAGCTGTCTGGGTTTCTAGGACCTAGCTGTCTGGGTTTCTAGTACCTAGCTGTCTGGGTTTCTAGTACCTAGCTGTCTGGGTTTCTAGTACCTAGCTGTCTGGGTTTCTAGTGCCTAGTTGTCTGGGTTTCTAGTATCTAGCTGTCTGGGTTTCTAGTGCCTAGTTGTCTGGGTTTCTAGTGCCTAGCTGTCTGTGTATCTAGTACTTAGATGTATGTGTTTCTAGTGCCTAGCTGTCTGGGTTTCTAGTGCCTAGCTGTCTGGGTTTCTAGTACCTAGCTGTCTGAGTTTCTAGTGCCTAGTTGTCTGGGTTTCTAGTGCCTAGTTGTCTGGGTTTCTAGTGCCTAGCTGTCTGGGTTTCTAGTACCTAGCTGTCTGGGTTTCTAGTGCCTAGTTGTCTGGGTTTCTAGTATCTAGCTGTCTGGGTTTCTAGTGCCTAGTTGTCTGTGTTTCTAGTGCCTAGCTGTCTGTGTATCTAGTACTTAGATGTATGTGTTTCTAGTGCCTAGCTGTCTGGGTTTCTAGTGCCTAGCTGTCTGGGTTTCTAGTACCTAGCTGTCTGAGTTTCTAGTGCCTAGTTGTCTGGGTTTCTAGTGCCTAGTTGTCTGGGTTTCTAGTGCCTAGCTGTCTGGGTTTCTAGTACCTAGCTGTCTGGGTTTCTAGTGCCTAGTTGTTTGGGTTTCTAGTGCCTAGTTGTCTGGGTTTCTAGTACCTAGCTGTCTGGGTATCTAGTACCTAGCTGTGTGGGTTTCTAGTACCTAGCTGTCTGGGTTTCTAGTACCTAGCTGTCTGGGTTTCTAGTACCTAGCTGTCTGGGTTTCTAGTACCTAGCTGTCTGGGTATCTAGTACCTAGCTGTCTGGGTTTCTAGTAACTAGCTGTCTGGGTTTCTAGTACCTAGCTGTCTGGGTTTCTAGTACCTAGCTGTCTGGGTTTCTAGTGCCTAGCTTTCAGGGTATCTAGTGCCTAGCTGTCTGGGTAACTAGTGCCTAGTTGTTTGGGTTTCTAGTGCCTAGTTGTCTGGGTTTCTAGTACCTAGCTGTCTGGGTATCTAGTTCCTAGCTGTGTGGGTTTCTAGTACCTAGCTGTCTGGGTTTCTAGTACCTAGCTGTCTGGGTCTCTAGTAACTAGCTGTCTGGGTTTCTAGTACCTAGCTGTCTGGGTATCTAGTACCTAGCTGTGTGGGTTTCTAGTACCTAGCTGCCTGGGTTTCTAGTACCTAGCTGTCTGGGTTTCTAGTACCTAGCTGTCTGGGTTTCTAGTACCTAGCTGTCTGGGTTTCTAGTACCTAGCTGTCTGGGTATCTAGTACCTAGCTGTCTGGGTTTCTAGTACCTAGCTGCCTGGGTTTCTAGTACCTAGCTGTCTGGGTTTCTAGTAACTAGCTGTCTGGGTTTCTAGTACCTAGCTGTCTGGGTATCTAGTACCTAGCTGTCTGGGTTTCTAGTACCTAGCTGCCTGGGTTTCTAGTACCTAGCTGTCTGGGTTTCTAGTACCTAGCTGTCTGGGTTTCTAGTACCTAGCTGTCTGGGTTTCTAGTACCTAGCTGTCTGGGTATCTAGTACCTAGCTGTCTGGGTTTCTAGTACCTAGCTGCCTGGGTTTCTAGTACCTAGCTGTCTGGGTTTCTAGTACCTAGCTGTCTGGGTTTCTAGTGCCTAGCTTTCAGGGTATCTAGTGCCTAGCTGTCTGGGTATCTAGTACCTAGCTGTCTGGGTATCTAGTGCCTAGTTGTCTAGGTTTCTAGTGCCTAGTTGTCTGGGTTTCTAGTACCTAGCTGTCTGGGTATCTAGTACCTAGCTGTGTGGGTTTCTAGTACCTAGCTGTCTGGGTTTCTAGTACCTAGCTGTCTGGGTTTCTAGTACCTAGCTGTCTGGGTTTCTAGTACCTAGCTGTCTGGGTATCTAGTACCTAGCTGTCTGGGTTTCTAGTACCTAGCTGCCTGGGTTTCTAGTACCTAGCTGTCTGGGTTTCTAGTACCTAGCTGTCTGGGTTTCTAGTGCCTAGCTTTCATGGTATCTAGTGCCTAGCTGTCTGGGAATCTAGTACCTAGCTATCTGGGTATCTAGTACCTAGCTGTCTGGGTTTCTAGTGCCTAGCTGTCTGGGTATCTAGTACCTAGCTGTCTGGGTATCTAGTACCTAGCTGTCTGGGTTTCTAGTACCTAGCTGTCTGTGTATCTAGTACTTAGATGTATGTGTTTCTAGTGCCTAGCTGTCTGGGTTTCTAGTACCTAGCTGTCTGGGTTTCTAGGACCTAGCTGTCTGGGTTTCTAGGACCTAGCTGTCTGGGTTTCTAGTACCTAGCTGCCTGGGTTTCTAGTACCTAGCTGTCTGGGTTTCTAGTACCTAGCTGTCTGGGTTTCTAGTGCCTAGCTTTCATGGTATCTAGTGCCTAGTTGTCTGGGTATCTAGTACCTAGCTGTCTGGGTTTCTAGTGCCTAGTTGTCTGGGTTTCTAGTACCTAGCTGTCTGGGTTTCTAGTACCTAGCTGTCTGGGTTTCTAGGACCTAAGTGTCTGGGTTTCTAGAACCTAGCTGTCTGGGTTTCTAGTACCTAACTGTCTATGTATCTAGTACTTAGATGTATGTGTTTCTAGTGCCTAGCTGTCTGGGTTTCTAGGACCTAGCTGTCTGGGTTTCTAGGACCTAGCTGTCTGGGTTTCTAGGACCTAGCTGTCTGGGTTTCTAGGACCTAGCTGTCTGGGTTTCTAGTACCTAGCTGTCTGGGTTTCTAGTACCTAGCTGTCTGGGTTTCTAGTACCTAGCTGTCTGGGTTTCTAGTGCCTAGTTGTCTGGGTTTCTAGTATCTAGCTGTCTGGGTTTCTAGTGCCTAGTTGTCTGGGTTTCTAGTGCCTAGCTGTCTGTGTATCTAGTACTTAGATGTATGTGTTTCTAGTGCCTAGCTGTCTGGGTTTCTAGTGCCTAGCTGTCTGGGTTTCTAGTACCTAGCTGTCTGAGTTTCTAGTGCCTAGTTGTCTGGGTTTCTAGTGCCTAGTTGTCTGGGTTTCTAGTGCCTAGCTGTCTGGGTTTCTAGTACCTAGCTGTCTGGGTTTCTAGATTCTAGTTGTCTGGGTTTCTAGTATCTAGCTGTCTGGGTTTCTAGTGCCTAGTTGTCTGTGTTTCTAGTGCCTAGCTGTCTGTGTATCTACTACTTAGATGTATGTGTTTCTAGTGCCTAGCTGTCTGGGTTTCTAGTGCCTAGCTGTCTGGGTTTCTAGTACCTAGCTGTCTGAGTTTCTAGTGCCTAGTTGTCTGGGTTTCTAGTGCCTAGTTGTCTGGGTTTCTAGTGCCTAGCTGTCTGGGTTTCTAGTACCTAGCTGTCTGGGTTTCTAGTGCCTAGTTGTCTGGGTTTCTAGTACCTAGCTGTCTGGGTATCTAGTTCCTAGCTGTGTGGGTTTCTAGTACCTAGCTGTCTGGGTTTCTAGTACCTAGCTGTCTGGGTCTCTAGTAACTAGCTGTCTGGGTTTCTAGTACCTAGCTGTCTGGGTATCTAGTACCTAGCTGTGTGGGTTTCTAGTACCTAGCTGCCTGGGTTTCTAGTACCTAGCTGTCTGGGTTTCTAGTACCTAGCTGTCTGGGTTTCTAGTACCTAGCTGTCTGGGTTTCTAGTACCTAGCTGTCTGGGTATCTAGTACCTAGCTGTCTGGGTTTCTAGTACCTAGCTGCCTGGGTTTCTAGTACCTAGCTGTCTGGGTTTCTAGTAACTAGCTGTCTGGGTTTCTAGTACCTAGCTGTCTGGGTATCTAGTACCTAGCTGTCTGGGTTTCTAGTACCTAGCTGCCTGGGTTTCTAGTACCTAGCTGTCTGGGTTTCTAGTACCTAGCTGTCTGGGTTTCTAGTACCTAGCTGTCTGGGTTTCTAGTACCTAGCTGTCTGGGTATCTAGTACCTAGCTGTCTGGGTTTCTAGTACCTAGCTGCCTGGGTTTCTAGTACCTAGCTGTCTGGGTTTCTAGTACCTAGCTGTCTGGGTTTCTAGTGCCTAGCTTTCAGGGTATCTAGTGCCTAGCTGTCTGGGTATCTAGTACCTAGCTGTCTGGGTATCTAGTGCCTAGTTGTCTAGGTTTCTAGTGCCTAGTTGTCTGGGTTTCTAGTACCTAGCTGTCTGGGTATCTAGTACCTAGCTGTGTGGGTTTCTAGTACCTAGCTGTCTGGGTTTCTAGTACCTAGCTGTCTGGGTTTCTAGTACCTAGCTGTCTGGGTTTCTAGTACCTAGCTGTCTGGGTATCTAGTACCTAGCTGTCTGGGTTTCTAGTACCTAGCTGCCTGGGTTTCTAGTACCTAGCTGTCTGGGTTTCTAGTACCTAGCTGTCTGGGTTTCTAGTGCCTAGCTTTCATGGTATCTAGTGCCTAGCTGTCTGGGTATCTAGTACCTAGCTATCTGGGTATCTAGTACCTAGCTGTCTGGGTTTCTAGTGCCTAGCTGTCTGGGTATCTAGTACCTAGCTGTCTGGGTATCTAGTACCTAGCTGTCTGGGTTTCTAGTACCTAGCTGTCTGTGTATCTAGTACTTAGATGTATGTGTTTCTAGTGCCTAGCTGTCTGGGTTTCTAGTACCTAGCTGTCTGGGTTTCTAGGACCTAGCTGTCTGGGTTTCTAGGACCTAGCTGTCTGGGTTTCTAGTACCTAGCTGCCTGGGTTTCTAGTACCTAGCTGTCTGGGTTTCTAGTACCTAGCTGTCTGGGTTTCTAGTGCCTAGCTTTCATGGTATCTAGTGCCTAGTTGTCTGGGTATCTAGTACCTAGCTGTCTGGGTTTCTAGTGCCTAGTTGTCTGGGTTTCTAGTACCTAGCTGTCTGGGTTTCTAGTACCTAGCTGTCTGGGTTTCTAGGACCTAGCTGTCTGGGTTTCTAGAACCTAGCTGTCTGGGTTTCTAGTACCTAACTGTCTATGTATCTAGTACTTAGATGTATGTGTTTCTAGTGCCTAGCTGTCTGGGTTTCTAGGACCTAGCTGTCTGGGTTTCTAGGACCTAGCTGTCTGGGTTTCTAGGACCTAGCTGTCTGGGTTTCTAGGACCTAGCTGTCTGGGTTTCTAGTACCTAGCTGTCTGGGTTTCTAGTACCTAGCTGTCTGGGTTTCTAGTACCTAGCTGTCTGGGTTTCTAGTGCCTAGTTGTCTGGGTTTCTAGTATCTAGCTGTCTGGGTTTCTAGTGCCTAGTTGTCTGGGTTTCTAGTGCCTAGCTGTCTGTGTATCTAGTACTTAGATGTATGTGTTTCTAGTGCCTAGCTGTCTGGGTTTCTAGTGCCTAGCTGTCTGGGTTTCTAGTACCTAGCTGTCTGAGTTTCTAGTGCCTAGTTGTCTGGGTTTCTAGTGCCTAGTTGTCTGGGTTTCTAGTGCCTAGCTGTCTGGGTTTCTAGTACCTAGCTGTCTGGGTTTCTAGTGCCTAGTTGTCTGGGTTTCTAGTATCTAGCTGTCTGGGTTTCTAGTGCCTAGTTGTCTGTGTTTCTAGTGCCTAGCTGTCTGTGTATCTAGTACTTAGATGTATGTGTTTCTAGTGCCTAGCTGTCTGGGTTTCTAGTGCCTAGCTGTCTGGGTTTCTAGTACCTAGCTGTCTGAGTTTCTAGTGCCTAGTTGTCTGGGTTTCTAGTGCCTAGTTGTCTGGGTTTCTAGTACCTAGCTGTCTGGGTTTCTAGTACCTAGCTGTCTGGGTTTCTAGTGCCTAGTTGTTTGGGTTTCTAGTGCCTAGTTGTCTGGGTTTCTAGTACCTAGCTGTCTGGGTATCTAGTACCTAGCTGTGTGGGTTTCTAGTACCTAGCTGTCTGGGTTTCTAGTACCTAGCTGTCTGGGTTTCTAGTACCTAGCTGTCTGGGTTTCTAGTACCTAGCTGTCTGGGTATCTAGTACCTAGCTGTCTGGGTTTCTAGTACCTAGCTGCCTGGGTTTCTAGTACCTAGCTGTCTGGGTTTCTAGTACCTAGCTGTCTGGGTTTCTAGTGCCTAGCTTTTAGGGTTTCTAGTGCCTAGCTGTCTGGGTAACTAGTGCCTAGTTGTTTGGGTTTCTAGTGCCTAGTTGTCTGGGTTTCTAGTACCTAGCTGTCTGGGTATCTAGTTCCTAGCTGTGTGGGTTTCTAGTACCTAGCTGTCTGGGTTTCTAGTACCTAGCTGTCTGGGTCTCTAGTAACTAGCTGTCTGGGTTTCTAGTACCTAGCTGTCTGGGTATCTAGTACCTAGCTGTCTGGGTTTCTAGTACCTAGCTGCCTGGGTTTCTAGTACCTAGCTGTCTGGGTTTCTAGTACCTAGCTGTCTGGGTTTCTAGTACCTAGCTGTCTGGGTTTCTAGTACCTAGCTGTCTGGGTATCTAGTACCTAGCTGTCTGGGTTTCTAGTACCTAGCTGCCTGGGTTTCTAGTACCTAGCTGTCTGGGTTTCTAGTAACTAGCTGTCTGGGTTTCTAGTACCTAGCTGTCTGGGTATCTAGTACCTAGCTGTGTGGGTTTCTAGTACCTAGCTGTCTGTGTTTCTAGTACCTAGCTGTCTGGGTTTCTAGTACCTAGCTGTCTGGGTTTCTAGTACCTAGCTGTCTGGGTTTCTAGTACCTAGCTGTCTGGGTATCTAGTACCTAGCTGTCTGGGTTTCTAGTACCTAGCTGCCTGGGTTTCTAGTACCTAGCTGTCTGGGTTTCTAGTACCTAGCTGTCTGGGTTTCTAGTGCCTAGCTTTCAGGGTATCTAGTGCCTGGCTGTCTGGGTATCTAGTACCTAGCTGTCTGGGTATCTAGTGCCTAGTTGTCTAGGTTTCTAGTGCCTAGTTGTCTGGGTTTCTAGTACCTAGCTGTCTGGGTATCTAGTACCTAGCTGTGTGGGTTTCTAGTACCTAGCTGTCTGGGTTTCTAGTACCTAGCTGTCTGGGTTTCTAGTACCTAGCTGTCTGGGTTTCTAGTACCTAGCTGTCTGGGTATCTAGTACCTAGCTGTCTGGGTTTCTAGTACCTAGCTGCCTGGGTTTCTAGTACCTAGCTGTCTGGGTTTCTAGTACCTAGCTGTCTGGGTTTCTAGTGCCTAGCTTTCATGGTATCTAGTGCCTAGCTGTCTGGGTATCTAGTACCTAGCTATCTGGGTATCTAGTACATAGCTGTCTGGGTTTCTAGTGCCTAGCTGTCTGGGTATCTAGTACCTAGCTGTCTGAGTATCTAGTACCTAGCTGTCTGGGTTTCTAGTACCTAGCTGTCTGTGTATCTAGTACTTAGATGTATGTGTTTCTAGTGCCTAGCTGTCTGGGTTTCTAGTACCTATCTGTCTGGGTTTCTAGGACCTAGCTGTCTGGGTTTCTAGGACCTAGCTGTCTGGGTTTCTAGGACCTAGCTGTCTGGGGTTCTAGTACCTAGTTGTCTGTGTTTCTAGTGCCTAGCTGTCTGGGTTTCTAGTGCCTAGCTGTCTGGGTTTCTAGTACCTAGCTGTCTGGGTTTCTAGTACCTAGCTGTCTGGGTTTCTAGGACCTAGCTGTCTGGGTTTCTAAGACCTAGCTGTCTGGGTTTCTAGGACCTAGCTGTCTGGGTATCTAGTACCCAGCTGTCTGGGTTTCTAGTACCTAGCTGTCTGGGTTTCTAGTACCTAGCTGTCTGGGTTTCTAGTACCTAGCTGTCTGTCTGTCTAGTACTTAGATGTATGTGTTTCTAGTGCCTAGCTGTCTGGGTTTCTAGTGCCTAGTTGTCTGGGTTTCTAGTGCCTAGCTGTCTGGGTTTCTAGTGCCTAGTTGTCTGGGTTTCTAGTGCCTAGTTGTCTGGGTTTCTAGTACCTAGCTGTCTGGGTTTCTAGGACCTAGCTGTCTGTGTATCTAGTACTTAGATGTATGTGTTTCTAGTGCCTAGCTGTCTGGGTTTCTAGTACCTAGTTGTCTGGGTTTCTAGTGCCTAGTTGTCTGGGTTTCCGGGGCCTAGTTGTCTGGGTTTCTAGTGCCTAGTTGTCTGGGTATCTAGTACCTAGCTGTCTGGGTTTCTAGTACCTAGCTGTCTAGATTTCTAGTGCCTAGTTGTCTGGGTTTCTAGTGCCTAGTTGTCTGGGTTTCTAGTACCTAGCTGTCTGGGTTTCTAGGACCTAACTGTCTGGGTTTCTAGTACCTAGCTGTCTAGGTTTCTAGTGCCTAGTTGTCTGGGTTTCTAGTACCTAGCTGTCTGGGTTTCTAGTACCTAGTTGTCTGGGTTTCTAGTACCTAGCAGTCTGGGTTTCTAGTGCCTAGTTGTCTGGGTTTCTAGTGCCTAGTTGTCTGGGTTTCTAGTGCCTAGTTGTCTGGGTTTCTAGTACCTAGCTGTCTGGGTTTCTAGTCTCTAGTTGTCTGGGTTTCTAGTGCCTAGTTGTCTGGGTTTCTAGTGCCTAGCTGTCTGGGTTTCTAGTGCCTAGCTGTCTGGGTTTCTAGTGCCTAATTGTTTGGGTTTCTAGGACCTAGTTGTCTGGGTTTCTAGTGCCTAGTTGTCTGGGTATCTAGTACCTAGCTGTCTGGGTTTCTAGTGCCTAGTTTTCTGGGTTTCTAGTGCCTAGCTGTCTGTGTATCTAGTACCTAGATGTATGTGTTTCTAGTGCCTAGCTGTCTGGGTTTCTAGTGCCTAATTGTTTGGGTTTCTAGTGCCTAGTTGTCTGGGTTTCTAGTGCCTAGCTGTCTGGGTTTCTAGTGCCTAGTTGTCTCGGTTTCTAGTACCTAGCTGTCTGGGTTTCTAGTACCTAGCTGTCTGGGTTTCTAGTGCCTAGCTGTCTAGGTTTCTAGGACATAGCTGTCTGGGTTTCTAGGACCTAGTTGTCTGGGTTTCTAGTGCCTAGTTGTCTGGGTTTCTAGTGCCTAGCTGTCTGGGTTTCTAGTGCCTAGCTGTCTGTGTATCTAGTACCTAGATGTATGTGTTTCTAGTGCCTAGCTGTCTGGGTTTCTAGTGCCTAGTTGTCTGGGTTTCTAGTGCCTAGTTGTCTGGGTTTCTAGTGCCTAGCTGTCTGGGTTTCTAGTGCCTAGTTGTCTGTGTTTCTAGTACCTAGCTGTCTGGGTTTCTAGTACCTAGCTGTCTGGGTTTCTAGTACCTAGCTGTCTGGGTATCTAGTACCTAGCTGTCTGGGTTTCTAGGACCTAACTGTCTGGGTTTCTAGTACCTAGCTGTCTAGGTTTCTAGTGCCTAGTTGTCTGGGTTTCTAGTACCTAGCTGTCTGGGTTTCTAGTACCTAGTTGTCTGGGTTTCTAGTACCTAGCTGTCTGGGTTTCTAGTGCCTAGTTGTCTGGGTTTCTAGTACCTAGTTGTCTGGGTTTCTAGTGCCTAGTTGTCTGGGTTTCTAGTGCCTAGTTGTCTGGGTTTCTAGTGCCTAGTTGTCTGGGTTTCTAGTACCTAGCTGTCTGGGTTTCTAGTCTCTAGTTGTCTGGGTTTCTAGTGCCTAGTTGTCTGGGTTTCTAGTGCCTAGCTGTCTGGGTTTCTAGTGCCTAGTTGTCTGGGTTTCTAGTACCTAGTTGTCTGGGTTTCTAGTGCCTAGTTGTCTGGGTTTCTAGTGCCTAGTTGTCTGGGTTTCTAGTGCCTAGTTGTCTGGGTTTCTAGTACCTAGCTGTCTGGGTTTCTAGTCTCTAGTTGTCTGGGTTTCTAGTGCCTAGTTGTCTGGGTTTCTAGTGCCTAGCTGTCTGGGATTCTAGTACCTAACTGTCTATGTATCTAGTACTTAGATGTATGTGTTTCTAGTGCCTAGCTGTCTGGGTTTCTAGGACCTAGCTGTCTGGGTTTCTAGGACCTAGCTGTCTGGGTTTCTAGGACCTAGCTGTCTGGGTTTCTAGGACCTAGCTGTCTGGGTTTCTAGTACCTAGCTGTCTGGGTTTCTAGTACCTAGCTGTCTGGGTTTCTAGTACCTAGCTGTCTGGGTTTCTAGTGCCTAGTTGTCTGGGTTTCTAGTATCTAGCTGTCTGGGTTTCTAGTGCCTAGTTGTCTGGGTTTCTAGTGCCTAGCTGTCTGTGTATCTAGTACTTAGATGTATGTGTTTCTAGTGCCTAGCTGTCTGGGCTTCTAGTGCCTAGCTGTCTGGGTTTCTAGTACCTAGCTGTCTGAGTTTCTAGTGCCTAGTTGTCTGCGTTTCTAGTGCCTAGTTGTCTGGGTTTCTAGTGCCTAGCTGTCTGGGTTTCTAGTACCTAGCTGTCTGGGTTTCCAGTGCCTAGTTGTCTGGGTTTCTAGTATCTAGCTGTCTGGGTTTCTAGTGCCTAGTTGTCTGTGTTTCTAGTGCCTAGCTGTCTGTGTATCTAGTACTTAGATGTATGTGTTTCTAGTGCCTAGCTGTCTGGGTTTCTAGTGCCTAGCTGTCTGGGTTTCTAGTACCTAGCTGTCTGAGTTTCTAGTGCCTAGTTGTCTGGGTTTCTAGTGCCTAGTTGTCTGGGTTTCTAGTGCCTAGCTGTCTGGGTTTCTAGTACCTAGCTGTCTGGGTTTCTAGTGCCTAGTTGTTTGGGTTTCTAGTGCCTAGTTGTCTGGGTTTCTAGTACCTAGCTGTCTGGGTATCTAGTACCTAGCTGTGTGGGTTTCTAGTACCTAGCTGTCTGGGTTTCTAGTACCTAGCTGTCTGGGTTTCTAGTACCTAGCTGTCTGGGTTTCTAGTACCTAGCTGTCTGGGTATCTAATACCTAGCTGTCTGGGTTTCTAGTACCTAGCTGCCTGGGTTTCTAGTACCTAGCTGTCTGGGTTTCTAGTACCTAGCTGTCTGGGTTTCTAGTGCCTAGCTTTCAGGGTATCTAGTGCCTAGCTGTCTGGGTAACTAGTGCCTAGTTGTTTGGGTTTCTAGTGCCTAGTTGTCTGGGTTTCTAGTACCTAGCTGTCTGGGTTTCTAGTACCTAGCTGTCTGGGTATCTAGTACCTAGCTGTGTGGGTTTCTAGTACCTAGCTGTCTGGGTTTCTAGTACCTAGCTGTCTGGGTTTCTAGTAACTAGCTGTCTGGTCTTCTAGTACCTAGCTGTCTGGGTATCTAGTACCTAGCTGTCTGGGTTTCTAGTACCTAGCTGCCTGGGTTTCTAGTACCTAGCTGTCTGGGTTTCTAGTACCTAGCTGTCTGGGTTTCTAGTACCTAGCTGTCTGGGTTTCTAGTACCTAGCTGTCTGGGTATTTAGTACCTAGCTGTCTGGGTTTCTAGTACCTAGCTGCCTGGGTTTCTAGTACCTAGCTGTCTGGGTTTCTAGTACCTAGCTGTCTGGGTGTCTAGTGCCTAGCTTTCAGGGTATCTAGTGCCTAGCTGTCTGGGTATCTAGTACCTAGCTGTCTGGGTATCTAGTGCCTAGTTGTCTAGGTTTCTAGTGCCTAGTTGTCTGGGTTTCTAGTACCTAGCTGTCTGGGTATCTAGTACCTAGCTGTGTGGGTTTCTAGTACCTAGCTGTCTGGGTTTCTAGTACCTAGCTGTCTGTGTTTCTAGTACCTAGCTGTCTGGGTTTCTAATACCTAGCTGTCTGGGTATCTAGTACCTAGCTGTCTGGGTTTCTAGTACCTAGCTGCCTGGGTTTCTAGTACCTAGCTGTCTGGGTTTCTAGTACCTAGCTGTCTGGGTTTCTAGTGCCTAGCTTTCAGGGTATCTAGTGCCTAGCTGTCTGGGTATCTAGTACCTAGCTGTCTGGGTATCTAGTACCTAGCTGTCTGGGTTTCTAGTGCCTAGCTGTCTGGGTATCTAGTACCTAGCTGTCTGGGTATCTAGTACCTAGCTGTCTGGGTTTCTAGTACCTAGCTGTCTGTGTATCTAGTACTTAGATGTATGTGTTTCTAGTGCCTAGCTGTCTGGGTTTCTAGTGCCTAGCTGTCTGGGTTTCTAGGACCTAGCTGTCTGGGTTTCTAGGACCTAGCTGTCTGGGTTTCTAGGACCTAGCTGTCTGTGTATCTAGTACTTAGATGTATGTGTTTCTAGTGCCTAGCTGTCTGGGTTTCTAGTACCTAGCTGTCTGGGTTTCTAGGACCTAGCTGTCTGGGTTTCTAGTACCTAGTTGTCTGGGTTTCTAGTGCCTAGCTGTCTGGGTTTCTAGTGCCTAGCTGTCTGGGTTTCTAGTACCTAGCTGTCTGGGTTTCTAGTACCTAGCTGTCTGGGTTTCTAGGACCTAGCTGTCTGGGTTTCTAAGACCTAGCTGTCTGGGTTTCTAGGACCTAGCTGTCTGGGTTTCTAGGACCTAGCTGTCTGGGTATCTAGTACCCAGCTGTCTGGGTTTCTAGTACCTAGCTGTCTGGGTTTCTAGTACCTAGCTGTCTGGGTTTCTAGTACCTAGCTGTCTGTCTATCTAGTACTTAGATGTATGTGTTTCTAGTGCCTAGCTGTCTGGGTTTCTAGTGCCTAGTTGTCTGGGTTTCTAGTGCCTAGCTGTCTGGGTTTCTAGTGCCTAGTTGTCTGGGTTTCTAGTGCCTATTTGTCTGGGTTTCTAGTGCCTAGTTGTCTGGGTTTCTAGTGCCTAGTTGTCTGGGTTTCTAGTACCTAGCTGTCTGGGTTTCTAGTCTCTAGTTGTCTGGGTTTCTAGTGCCTAGTTGTCTGGGTTTCTAGTGCCTAGCTGTCTGGGTTTCTAGTGCCTAGTTGTCTGGGTTTCTAGTACCTAGTTGTCTGGGTTTCTAGTGCCTAGTTGTCTGGGTTTCTAGTGCCTAGTTGTCTGGGTTTCTAGTGCCTAGTTGTCTGGGTTTCTAGTACCTAGCTGTCTGGGTTTCTAGTCTCTAGTTGTCTGGGTTTCTAGTGCCTAGTTGTCTGGGTTTCTAGTGCCTAGCTGTCTGGGATTCTAGTACCTAACTGTCTATGTATCTAGTACTTAGATGTATGTGTTTCTAGTGCCTAGCTGTCTGGGTTTCTAGGACCTAGCTGTCTGGGTTTCTAGGACCTAGCTGTCTGGGTTTCTAGGACCTAGCTGTCTGGGTTTCTAGGACCTAGCTGTCTGGGTTTCTAGTACCTAGCTGTCTGGGTTTCTAGTACCTAGCTGTCTGGGTTTCTAGTACCTAGCTGTCTGGGTTTCTAGTGCCTAGTTGTCTGGGTTTCTAGTATCTAGCTGTCTGGGTTTCTAGTGCCTAGTTGTCTGGGTTTCTAGTGCCTAGCTGTCTGTGTATCTAGTACTTAGGTGTATGTGTTTCTAGTGCCTAGCTGTCTGGGCTTCTAGTGCCTAGCTGTCTGGGTTTCTAGTACCTAGCTGTCTGAGTTTCTAGTGCCTAGTTGTCTGGGTTTCTAGTGCCTAGTTGTCTGGGTTTCTAGTGCCTAGCTGTCTGGGTTTCTAGTACCTAGCTGTCTGGGTTTCTAGTGCCTAGTTGTCTGGGTTTCTAGTATCTAGCTGTCTGGGTTTCTAGTGCCTAGTTGTCTGTGTTTCTAGTGCCTAGCTGTCTGTGTATCTAGTACTTAGATGTATGTGTTTCTAGTGCCTAGCTGTCTGGGTTTCTAGTGCCTAGCTGTCTGGGTTTCTAGTACCTAGCTGTCTGAGTTTCTAGTGCCTAGTTGTCTGGGTTTCTAGTGCCTAGTTGTCTGGGTTTCTAGTGCCTAGCTGTCTGGGTTTCTAGTACCTAGCTGTCTGGGTTTCTAGTGCCTAGTTGTTTGGGTTTCTAGTGCCTAGTTGTCTGGGTTTCTAGTACCTAGCTGTCTGGGTATCTAGTACCTAGCTGTGTGGGTTTCTAGTACCTAGCTGTCTGGGTTTCTAGTACCTAGCTGTCTGGGTTTCTAGTACCTAGCTGTCTGGGTTTCTAGTACCTAGCTGTCTGGGTTTCTAGTACCTAGCTGTCTGGGTTTCTAGTACCTAGCTGCCTGGGTTTCTAGTACCTAGCTGTCTGGGTTTCTAGTACCTAGCTGTCTGGGTTTCTAGTGCCTAGCTTTCAGGGTATCTAGTGCCTAGCTGTCTGGGTAACTAGTGCCTAGTTGTTTGGGTTTCTAGTGCCTAGTTGTCTGGGTTTCTAGTACCTAGCTGTCTGGGTTTCTAGTACCTAGCTGTCTGGGTATCTAGTACCTAGCTGTGTGGGTTTCTAGTACCTAGCTGTCTGTGTTTCTAGTACCTAGCTGTCTGGGTTTCTAGTAACTAGCTGTCTGGGTTTCTAGTACCTAGCTGTCTGGGTATCTAGTACCTAGCTGTCTGGGTTTCTAGTACCTAGCTGCCTGGGTTTCTAGTACCTAGCTGTCTGGGTTTCTAGTACCTAGCTGTCTGGGTTTCTAGTACCTAGCTGTCTGGGTTTCTAGTACCTAGCTGTCTGGGTATTTAGTACCTAGCTGTCTGGGTTTCTAGTACCTAGCTGCCTGGGTTTCTAGTACCTAGCTGTCTGGGTTTCTAGTACCTAGCTGTCTGGGTTTCTAGTACCTAGCTGTCTGGGTTTCTAGTGCCTAGCTTTCAGGGTATCTAGTGCCTAGCTGTCTGGGTATCTAGTACCTAGCTGTCTGAGTATCTAGTGCCTAGTTGTCTAGGTTTCTAGTGCCTAGTTGTCTGGGTTTCTAGTACCTAGCTGTCTGGGTATCTAGTACCTAGCTGTGTGGGTTTCTAGTACCTAGCTGTCTGGGTTTCTAGTACCTAGCTGTCTGGGTTTCTAGTACCTAGCTGTCTGGGTTTCTAATACCTAGCTGTCTGGGTATCTAGTACCTAGCTGTCTGGGTTTCTAGTACCTAGCTGCCTGGGTTTCTAGTACCTAGCTGTCTGGGTTTCTAGTACCTAGCTGTCTGGGTTTCTAGTGCCTAGCTTTCAGGGTATCTAGTGCCTAGCTGTCTGGGTATCTAGTACCTAGCTGTCTGGGTATCTAGTACCTAGCTGTCTGGGTTTCTAGTGCCTAGCTGTCTGGGTATCTAGTACCTAGCTGTCTGGGTATCTAGTACCTAGCTGTCTGGGTTTCTAGTACCTAGCTGTCTGTGTATCTAGTACTTAGATGTATGTGTTTCTAGTGCCTAGCTGTCTGGGTTTCTAGTGCCTAGCTGTCTGGGTTTCTAGGACCTAGCTGTCTGGGTTTCTAGGACCTAGCTGTCTGGGTTTCTAGGACCTAGCTGTCTGTGTATCTAGTACTTAGATGTATGTGTTTCTAGTGCCTAGCTGTCTGGGTTTCTAGTACCTAGCTGTCTGGGTTTCTAGGACCTAGCTGTCTGGGTTTCTAGGACCTAGCTGTCTGGGTTTCTAGGACCTAGCTGTCTGGGTTTCTAGTACCTAGTTGTCTGGGTTTCTAGTGCCTAGCTGTCTGGGTTTCTAGTGCCTAGCTGTCTGGGTTTCTAGTACCTAGCTGTCTGGGTTTCTAGTACCTAGCTGTCTGGGTTTCTAGGACCTAGCTGTCTGGGTTTCTAAGACCTAGCTGTCTGGGTTTCTAGGACCTAGCTGTCTGGGTTTCTAGGACCTAGCTGTCTGGGTATCTAGTACCCAGCTGTCTGGGTTTCTAGTACCTAACTGTCTGGGTTTCTAGTACCTAGCTGTCTAGGTTTCTAGTGCCTAGTTGTCTGGGTTTCTAGTACCTAGCTGTCTGGGTTTCTAGTACCTAGTTGTCTGGGTTTCTAGTACCTAGCAGTCTGGGTTTCTAGTGCCTAGTTGTCTGGGTTTCTAGTGCCTAGTTGTCTGGGTTTCTAGTGCCTAGTTGTCTGGGTTTCTAGTACCTAGCTGTCTGGGTTTCTAGTACCTAGCTGTCTGGGTTTCTAGGACCTAGCTGTCTGGGTTTCTAAGACCTAGCTGTCTGGGTTTCTAGGACCTAGCTGTCTGGGTTTCTAGGACCTAGCTGTCTGGGTATCTAGTACCCAGCTGTCTGGGTTTCTAGTACCTAGCTGTCTGGGTTTCTAGTACCTAGCTGTCTGGGTTTCTAGTACCTAGCTGTCTGTCTATCTAGTACTTAGATGTATGTGTTTCTAGTGCCTAGCTGTCTGGGTTTCTAGTGCCTAGTTGTCTGGGTTTCTAGTGCCTAGCTGTCTGGGTTTCTAGTGCCTAGTTGTCTGGGTTTCTAGTGCCTATTTGTCTGGGTTTCTAGTGCCTAGTTGTCTGGGTTTCTAGTGCCTAGTTGTCTGGGTTTCTAGTACCTAGCTGTCTGGGTTTCTAGTCTCTAGTTGTCTGGGTTTCTAGTGCCTAGTTGTCTGGGTTTCTAGTGCCTAGCTGTCTGGGTTTCTAGTGCCTAGTTGTCTGGGTTTCTAGTACCTAGTTGTCTGGGTTTCTAGTGCCTAGTTGTCTGGGTTTCTAGTGCCTAGTTGTCTGGGTTTCTAGTGCCTAGTTGTCTGGGTTTCTAGTACCTAGCTGTCTGGGTTTCTAGTCTCTAGTTGTCTGGGTTTCTAGTGCCTAGTTGTCTGGGTTTCTAGTGCCTAGCTGTCTGGGATTCTAGTACCTAACTGTCTATGTATCTAGTACTTAGATGTATGTGTTTCTAGTGCCTAGCTGTCTGGGTTTCTAGGACCTAGCTGTCTGGGTTTCTAGGACCTAGCTGTCTGGGTTTCTAGGACCTAGCTGTCTGGGTTTCTAGGACCTAGCTGTCTGGGTTTCTAGTACCTAGCTGTCTGGGTTTCTAGTACCTAGCTGTCTGGGTTTCTAGTACCTAGCTGTCTGGGTTTCTAGTGCCTAGTTGTCTGGGTTTCTAGTATCTAGCTGTCTGGGTTTCTAGTGCCTAGTTGTCTGGGTTTCTAGTGCCTAGCTGTCTGTGTATCTAGTACTTAGGTGTATGTGTTTCTAGTGCCTAGCTGTCTGGGCTTCTAGTGCCTAGCTGTCTGGGTTTCTAGTACCTAGCTGTCTGAGTTTCTAGTGCCTAGTTGTCTGGGTTTCTAGTGCCTAGTTGTCTGGGTTTCTAGTGCCTAGCTGTCTGGGTTTCTAGTACCTAGCTGTCTGGGTTTCTAGTGCCTAGTTGTCTGGGTTTCTAGTATCTAGCTGTCTGGGTTTCTAGTGCCTAGTTGTCTGTGTTTCTAGTGCCTAGCTGTCTGTGTATCTAGTACTTAGATGTATGTGTTTCTAGTGCCTAGCTGTCTGGGTTTCTAGTGCCTAGCTGTCTGGGTTTCTAGTACCTAGCTGTCTGAGTTTCTAGTGCCTAGTTGTCTGGGTTTCTAGTGCCTAGTTGTCTGGGTTTCTAGTGCCTAGCTGTCTGGGTTTCTAGTACCTAGCTGTCTGGGTTTCTAGTGCCTAGTTGTTTGGGTTTCTAGTGCCTAGTTGTCTGGGTTTCTAGTACCTAGCTGTCTGGGTATCTAGTACCTAGCTGTGTGGGTTTCTAGTACCTAGCTGTCTGGGTTTCTAGTACCTAGCTGTCTGGGTTTCTAGTACCTAGCTGTCTGGGTTTCTAGTACCTAGCTGTCTGGGTTTCTAGTACCTAGCTGTCTGGGTTTCTAGTACCTAGCTGCCTGGGTTTCTAGTACCTAGCTGTCTGGGTTTCTAGTACCTAGCTGTCTGGGTTTCTAGTGCCTAGCTTTCAGGGTATCTAGTGCCTAGCTGTCTGGGTAACTAGTGCCTAGTTGTTTGGGTTTCTAGTGCCTAGTTGTCTGGGTTTCTAGTACCTAGCTGTCTGGGTTTCTAGTACCTAGCTGTCTGGGTATCTAGTACCTAGCTGTGTGGGTTTCTAGTACCTAGCTGTCTGTGTTTCTAGTACCTAGCTGTCTGGGTTTCTAGTAACTAGCTGTCTGGGTTTCTAGTACCTAGCTGTCTGGGTATCTAGTACCTAGCTGTCTGGGTTTCTAGTACCTAGCTGCCTGGGTTTCTAGTACCTAGCTGTCTGGGTTTCTAGTACCTAGCTGTCTGGGTTTCTAGTACCTAGCTGTCTGGGTTTCTAGTACCTAGCTGTCTGGGTATTTAGTACCTAGCTGTCTGGGTTTCTAGTACCTAGCTGCCTGGGTTTCTAGTACCTAGCTGTCTGGGTTTCTAGTACCTAGCTGTCTGGGTTTCTAGTACCTAGCTGTCTGGGTTTCTAGTGCCTAGCTTTCAGGGTATCTAGTGCCTAGCTGTCTGGGTATCTAGTACCTAGCTGTCTGAGTATCTAGTGCCTAGTTGTCTAGGTTTCTAGTGCCTAGTTGTCTGGGTTTCTAGTACCTAGCTGTCTGGGTATCTAGTACCTAGCTGTGTGGGTTTCTAGTACCTAGCTGTCTGGGTTTCTAGTACCTAGCTGTCTGGGTTTCTAGTACCTAGCTGTCTGGGTTTCTAATACCTAGCTGTCTGGGTATCTAGTACCTAGCTGTCTGGGTTTCTAGTACCTAGCTGCCTGGGTTTCTAGTACCTAGCTGTCTGGGTTTCTAGTACCTAGCTGTCTGGGTTTCTAGTGCCTAGCTTTCAGGGTATCTAGTGCCTAGCTGTCTGGGTATCTAGTACCTAGCTGTCTGGGTATCTAGTACCTAGCTGTCTGGGTTTCTAGTGCCTAGCTGTCTGGGTATCTAGTACCTAGCTGTCTGGGTATCTAGTACCTAGCTGTCTGGGTTTCTAGTACCTAGCTGTCTGTGTATCTAGTACTTAGATGTATGTGTTTCTAGTGCCTAGCTGTCTGGGTTTCTAGTGCCTAGCTGTCTGGGTTTCTAGGACCTAGCTGTCTGGGTTTCTAGGACCTAGCTGTCTGGGTTTCTAGGACCTAGCTGTCTGTGTATCTAGTACTTAGATGTATGTGTTTCTAGTGCCTAGCTGTCTGGGTTTCTAGTACCTAGCTGTCTGGGTTTCTAGGACCTAGCTGTCTGGGTTTCTAGGACCTAGCTGTCTGGGTTTCTAGGACCTAGCTGTCTGGGTTTCTAGTACCTAGTTGTCTGGGTTTCTAGTGCCTAGCTGTCTGGGTTTCTAGTGCCTAGCTGTCTGGGTTTCTAGTACCTAGCTGTCTGGGTTTCTAGTACCTAGCTGTCTGGGTTTCTAGGACCTAGCTGTCTGGGTTTCTAAGACCTAGCTGTCTGGGTTTCTAGGACCTAGCTGTCTGGGTTTCTAGGACCTAGCTGTCTGGGTATCTAGTACCCAGCTGTCTGGGTTTCTAGTACCTAGCTGTCTGGGTTTCTAGTACCTAGCTGTCTGGGTTTCTAGTACCTAGCTGTCTGTCTATCTAGTACTTAGATGTATGTGTTTCTAGTGCCTAGCTGTCTGGGTTTCTAGTGCCTAGTTGTCTGGGTTTCTAGTGCCTAGCTGTCTGGGTTTCTAATGCCTAGTTGTCTGGGTTTCTAGTGCCTAGTTGTCTGGGTTTCTAGTACCTAGCTGTCTGGGTTTCTAGGACCTAGCTGTCTGTGTATCTAGTACTTAGATGTATGTGTTTCTAGTGCCTAGCTGTCTGGGTTTCTAGTGCCTAGCTGTCTGGGTTTCTAGTGCCTAGTTGTCTGGGTTTCCGGGGCCTAGTTGTCTGGGTTTCTAGTGCCTAGTTGTCTGGGTATCTAGTACCTAGCTGTCTGGGTTTCTAGTACCTAGATGTCTAGGTTTCTAGTGCCTAGTTGTCTGGGTTTCTAGTGCCTAGTTGTCTGGGTTTCTAGTACCTAGCTGTCTGGGTTTCTAGTACCTAGCTGTCTGGGTTTCTAGGACCTAACTGTCTGGGTTTCTAGTACCTAGCTGTCTAGGTTTCTAGTGCCTACTTGTCTGGGTTTCTAGTACCTAGCTGTCTGGGTTTCTAGTACCTAGTTGTCTGGGTTTCTAGTACCTAGCAGTCTGGGTTTCTAGTGCCTAGTTGTCTGGGTTTCTAGTGCCTAGTTGTCTGGGTTTCTAGTGCCTAGTTGTCTGGGTTTCTAGTACCTAGCTGTCTGGGTTTCTAGTCTCTAGTTGTCTGGGCTTCTAGTGCCTAGTTGTCTGGGTTTCTAGTGCCTAGCTGTCTGGGTTTCTAGTGCCTAGCTGTCTAGGTTTCTAGGACCTAGCTGTCTGGGTTTCTAGGACCTAGTTGTCTGGGTTTCTAGTGCCTAGTTGTCTGGGTATCTAGTACCTAGCTGTCTGGGTTTCTAGTGCCTAGTTGTCTGGGTTTCTAGTGCCTAGCTGTCTGTGTATCTAGTACCTAGATGTATGTGTTTCTAGTGCCTAGCTGTCTGGGTTTCTAGTGCCTAATTGTCTGGGTTTCTAGTGCCTAGTTGTCTGGGTTTCTAGTGCCTAGCTGTCTGGGTTTCTAGTGCCTAGTTGTCTCGGTTTCTAGTACCTAGCTGTCTGGGTTTCTAGTACCTAGCTGTCTGGGTTTCTAGTGCCTAGCTGTCTAGGTTTCTAGGACATAGCTGTCTGGGTTTCTAGGACCTAGTTGTCTGGGTTTCTAGTGCCTAGTTGTCTGGGTTTCTAGTGCCTAGCTGTCTGGGTTTCTAGTGCCTAGCTGTCTGTGTATCTAGTACCTAGATGTATGTGTTTCTAGTGCCTAGCTGTCTGGGTTTCTAGTGCCTAGTTGTCTGGGTTTCTAGTGCCTAGTTGTCTGGGTTTCTAGTGCCTAGCTGTCTGGGTTTCTAGTGCCTAGTTGTCTGTGTTTCTAGGACCTAGCTGTCTGGGTTTCTAGTACCTAGCTGTCTGGGTTTCTAGTACCTAGCTGTCTGGGTATCTAGTACCTAGCTGTCTGGGTTTCTAGGACCTAACTGTCTGGGTTTCTAGTACCTAGCTGTCTAGGTTTCTAGTGCCTAGTTGTCTGGGTTTCTAGTACCTAGCTGTCTGGGTTTCTAGTACCTAGTTGTCTGGGTTTCTAGTACCTAGCAGTCTAGGTTTCTAGTGCCTAGTTGTCTGGGTTTCTAGTGCCTAGTTGTCTGGGTTTCTAGTGCCTAGTTGTCTGGGTTTCTAGTACCTAGCTGTCTGGGTTTCTAGTCTCTAGTTGTCTGGGTTTCTAGTGCCTAGTTGTCTGGGTTTCTAGTGCCTAGCTGTCTGGGTTTCTAGTGCCTAGCTGTCTAGGTTTCTAGGACCTAGCTGTCTGGTTTCTAGGACCTAGTTGTCTGGGTTTCTAGTGCCTAGTTGTCTGGGTATCTAGAACCTAGCTGTCTGGGTTTCTAGTGCCTAGTTGTCTGGGTTTCTAGTGCCTAGCTGTCTGGGTTTCTAGTGCCTAGTTGTCTGGGTTTCTAGTGCCTAGTTGTCTGGGTTTCTAGTGCCTAGCTGTCTGGGTTTCTAGTGCCTAGCTGTCTAGGTTTCTAGGACCTAGCTGTCTGGTTTCTAGGACCTAGTTGTCTGGGTTTCTAGTGCCTAGTTGTCTGGGTATCTAGAACCTAGCTGTCTGGGTTTCTAGTGCCTAGTTGTCTGGGTTTCTAGTGCCTAGCTGTCTGGGTTTCTAGTGCCTAGTTGTCTCGGTTTCTAGTACCTAGCTGTCTGGGTTTCTAGTACCTAGCTGTCTGGGTTTCTAGTACCTAGCTGTCTGGGTTTCTAGGACCTAGCTGTCTGGGTTTCTAAGACCTAGCTGTCTGGGTTTCTAGGACCTAGCTGTCTGGGTTTCTAGGACCTAGCTGTCTGGGTATCTAGTACCCAGCTGTCTGGGTTTCTAGTACCTAGCTGTCTGGGTTTCTAGTACCTAGCTGTCTGGGTTTCTAGTACCTAGCTGTCTGTCTATCTAGTACTTAGATGTATGTGTTTCTAGTGCCTAGCTGTCTGGGTTTCTAGTGCCTAGTTGTCTGGGTTTCTAGTGCCTAGCTGTCTGGGTTTCTAATGCCTAGTTGTCTGGGTTTCTAGTGCCTAGTTGTCTGGGTTTCTAGTACCTAGCTGTCTGGGTTTCTAGGACCTAGCTGTCTGTGTATCTAGTACTTAGATGTATGTGTTTCTAGTGCCTAGCTGTCTGGGTTTCTAGTACCTAGTTGTCTGGGTTTCTAGTGCCTAGTTGTCTGGGTTTCCGGGGCCTAGTTGTCTGGGTTTCTAGTGCCTAGTTGTCTGGGTATCTAGTACCTAGCTGTCTGGGTTTCTAGTACCTAGCTGTCTAGGTTTCTAGTGCCTAGTTGTCTGGGTTTCTAGTGCCTAGTTGTCTGGGTTTCTAGTACCTAGCTGTCTGGGTTTCTAGTACCTAGCTGTCTGGGTTTCTAGGACCTAACTGTCTGGGTTTCTAGTACCTAGCTGTCTAGGTTTCTAGTGCCTAGTTGTCTGGGTTTCTAGTACCTAGCTGTCTGGGTTTCTAGTACCTAGTTGTCTGGGTTTCTAGTACCTAGCAGTCTGGGTTTCTAGTGCCTAGTTGTCTGGGTTTCTAGTGCCTAGTTGTCTGGGTTTCTAGTGCCTAGTTGTCTGGGTTTCTAGTACCTAGCTGTCTGGGTTTCTAGTCTCTAGTTGTCTGGGCTTCTAGTGCCTAGTTGTCTGGGTTTCTAGTGCCTAGCTGTCTGGGTTTCTAGTGCCTAGCTGTCTAGGTTTCTAGGACCTAGCTGTCTGGGTTTCTAGGACCTAGTTGTCTGGGTTTCTAGTGCCTAGTTGTCTGGGTATCTAGTACCTAGCTGTCTGGGTTTCTAGTGCCTAGTTGTCTGGGTTTCTAGTGCCTAGCTGTCTGTGTATCTAGTACCTAGATGTATGTGTTTCTAGTGCCTAGCTGTCTGGGTTTCTAGTGCCTAATTGTCTGGGTTTCTAGTGCCTAGTTGTCTGGGTTTCTAGTGCCTAGCTGTCTGGGTTTCTAGTGCCTAGTTGTCTCGGTTTCTAGTACCTAGCTGTCTGGGTTTCTAGTACCTAGCTGTCTGGGTTTCTAGTGCCTAGCTGTCTAGGTTTCTAGGACATAGCTGTCTGGGTTTCTAGGACCTAGTTGTCTGGGTTTCTAGTGCCTAGTTGTCTGGGTTTCTAGTGCCTAGCTGTCTGGGTTTCTAGTGCCTAGCTGTCTGTGTATCTAGTACCTAGATGTATGTGTTTCTAGTGCCTAGCTGTCTGGGTTTCTAGTGCCTAGTTGTCTGGGTTTCTAGTGCCTAGTTGTCTGGGTTTCTAGTGCCTAGCTGTCTGGGTTTCTAGTGCCTAGTTGTCTGTGTTTCTAGGACCTAGCTGTCTGGGTTTCTAGTACCTAGCTGTCTGGGTTTCTAGTACCTAGCTGTCTGGGTATCTAGTACCTAGCTGTCTGGGTTTCTAGGACCTAACTGTCTGGGTTTCTAGTACCTAGCTGTCTAGGTTTCTAGTGCCTAGTTGTCTGGGTTTCTAGTACCTAGCTGTCTGGGTTTCTAGTACCTAGTTGTCTGGGTTTCTAGTACCTAGCAGTCTAGGTTTCTAGTGCCTAGTTGTCTGGGTTTCTAGTGCCTAGTTGTCTGGGTTTCTAGTGCCTAGTTGTCTGGGTTTCTAGTACCTAGCTGTCTGGGTTTCTAGTCTCTAGTTGTCTGGGTTTCTAGTGCCTAGTTGTCTGGGTTTCTAGTGCCTAGCTGTCTGGGTTTCTAGTGCCTAGCTGTCTAGGTTTCTAGGACCTAGCTGTCTGGTTTCTAGGACCTAGTTGTCTGGGTTTCTAGTGCCTAGTTGTCTGGGTATCTAGAACCTAGCTGTCTGGGTTTCTAGTGCCTAGTTGTCTGGGTTTCTAGTGCCTAGCTGTCTGGGTTTCTAGTGCCTAGTTGTCTCGGTTTCTAGTACCTAGCTGTCTGGGTTTCTAGTACCTAGCTGTCTGGGTTTCTAGTGCCTAGCTGTCTAGGTTTCTAGGACATAGCTGTCTGGGTTTCTAGGACCTAGTTGTCTGGGTTTCTAGTGCCTAGTTGTCTGGGTTTCTAGTGCCTAGCTGTCTGGGTTTCTAGTGCCTAGCTGTCTGTGTATCTAGTACCTAGATGTATGTGTTTCTAGTGCCTAGCTGTCTGGGTTTCTAGTGCCTAGTTGTCTGGGTTTCTAGTGCCTAGTTGTCTGGGTTTCTAGTGCCTAGCTGTCTGGTTTTCTAGTGCCTAGCTGTCTGGGTTTCTAGTACCTAGCTGTCTGGGTTTCTAGTACCTAGCTGTCTGGGTTTCTAGTACCTAGCTGTCTGGGTATCTAGTACCTAGCTGTCTGGGTTTCTAGTGCCTAGTTGTCTGGGTTTCTAGTACCTAGATGTATGTGTTTCTAGTGCCTAGCTGTCTGGGTTTCTAGTGCCTAGTTGTCTGGGTTTCTAGTGCCTAGTTGTCTGGGTTTCTAGTGCCTAGCTGTCTGGGTTTCTAGTGCCTAGTTGTCTGTGTTTCTAGTACCTAGCTGTCTGGGTTTCTAGTACCTAGCTGTCTGGGTTTCTAGTACCTAGCTGTCTGGGTTTCTAGGACCTAGCTGTCTGGGTTTCTAGTGCCTAGTTGTCTGGGTTTCTAGTACCTAGCTGTCTGGGTTTCTAGTACCTAGCTGTCTGGGTTTCTAGTACCTAGCTGTCTGGGTTTCTAGGACCTAGCTGTCTGGGTTTCTAGAACCTAGCTGTCTGGGTTTCTAGTACCTAGCTGTCTGTGTATCTAGTACTTAGATGTATGTGTTTCTAGTGCCTAGCTGTCTGGGTTTCTAGTGCCTAGCTGTCTGTGTTTCTAGTGCCTAGCTGTCTGTGTATCTAGTACTTAGATGTATGTGTTTCTAGTGCCTAGCTGTCTGGGTTTCTAGTGCCTAGCTGTCTGGGTTTCTAGTGCCTAGTTGTCTGGGTTTCTAGTGCCTAGCTGTCTGGGTTTCTTGTACCTAGCTGTCTGGGTATCTAGTACCTAGCTGTGTGGGTTTCTAGTACCTAGCTGTCTGGGTTTCTAGTACCTAGCTGTCTGGGTATCCAGTACCTAGCTGTGTGGGTTTCTAGTACCTAGCTGTCTGGGTTTCTAGTACCTAGATGTATGTGTTTCTAGTGCCTAGCTGTCTGGGTTTCTAGTGCCTAGTTGTCTGGGTTTCTAGTGCCTAGTTGTCTGGGTTTCTAGTGCCTAGCTGTCTGGGTTTCTAGTGCCTAGCTGTCTAGGTTTCTAGGACCTAGCTGTCTGGGTTTCTAGGACCTAGTTGTCTGGGTTTCTAGTGCCTAGTTGTCTGGGTATCTAGTAC
Source organism: Salvelinus fontinalis (assembly GCF_029448725.1). Lineage (NCBI taxonomy): Eukaryota > Metazoa > Chordata > Actinopteri > Salmoniformes > Salmonidae > Salvelinus > Salvelinus fontinalis. Next base: position 11,530,520 of record NC_074666.1, on the reverse strand, counting down.
CTAGCTGTCTGGGTTTCTAGTACCTAGTTGTCTGGGTTTCTAGTGCCTAGCTGTCTGTGTATCTAGTACCCAGATGTATGTGTTTCTAGTGCCTAGCTGTCTGGGTTTCTAGTGCCTAGTTGTCTGGGTTTCTAGTGCCTAGTTGTCTGGGTTTCTAGTGCCTAGCTGTCTGGGTTTCTAGTGCCTAGTTGTCTGGGTTTCTAGTACCTAGCTGTCTAGCTTTCTAGTGCCTAGTTGTCTGGGTTTCTAGTACCTAGCTGTCTGTGTATCTAGTACCTAGTTGTCTGGGTTTCTAGTACCTAGCAGTCTGGGTTTCTAGTACCTAGCTGTCTGGGTTTCTAGTACCTAGCTGTCTGGGTATCTAGTACCTAGCTGTCTGGGTTTCTAGTCCCTAGTTGTCTGGGTTTCTAGTACCTAGCTGTCTGGCTTTCCGGTACCTAGCTGTCGGGGTTTCTAGGACCTATTTGTCTGGGTTTCAGAACCTAGCTGTCTGGGTTTCTAGTACCTAGCTGTCTATGTATCTAGTACTTAGATGTATGTGTTTCTAGTGCCTAGCTGTCTGGGTTTCTAGGACCTAGCTGTCTGGGTTTCTAGGACCTAGCTGTCTGGGTTTCTAGGACCTAGCTGTCTGGGTTTCTAGTACCTAACTGTCTGGGTTTCTAGTACCTAGCTGTCTGGGTTTCTAGTACCTAGCTGTCTGGGTTTCTAGTGCCTAGTTGTCTGGGTTTCTAGTATCTAGCTGTCTGGGTTTCTAGTGCCTAGTTGTCTGGGTTTCTAGTGCCTAGCTGTCTGTGTTTCTAGTGCCTAGCTGTCTGTGTATCTAGTACTTAGATGTATGTGTTTCTAGTGCCTAGCTGTCTGGGTTTCTAGTGCCTAGCTGTCTGGGTTTCTAGTACCTAGCTGTCTGGGTTTCTAGTGCCTAGTTGTCTGGGTTTCTAGTGCCTAGTTGTCTGGGTTTCTAGTGCCTAGCTGTCTGGGTTTCTAGTACCTAGTTGTCTGGGTTTCTAGTGCTTAGTTGTCTGGGTTTCTAGTACCTAGCTGTCTGGGTATCTAGTTCCTAGCTGTGTGGGTTTCTAGTACCTAGCTGTCTGGGTTTCTAGTACCTAGCTGTCTGGGTTTCTAGTACCTAGCTGTCTGGGTTTCTAGTACCTAGCTGTCTGGGTATCTAGTACCTAGCTGTCTGGGTTTCTAGTACCTAGCTGCCTGGGTTTCTAGTACCTAGCTGTCTGGGTTTCTAGTACCTAGCTGTCTGGGTTTCTAGTGCCTAGCTTTCAGGGTATCTAGTGCCTAGCTGTCTGGGTATCTAGTACCTAGCTGTCTGGGTATCTAGTGCCTAGTTGTCTGGGTTTCTAGTGCCTAGTTGTCTGGGTTTCTAGTACCTAGCTGTCTGGGTATCTAGTACCTAGCTGTCTGCGTTTCTAGTACCTAGCTGTCTGGGTTTCTAGTACCTAGCTGTCTGGGTTTCTAGTACCTAGCTGTCTGGGTTTCTAGTACCTAGCTGTCTGGGTATCTAGTACCTAGCTGTCTGGGTTTCTAGTGCCTAGCTTTCAGGGTATCTAGTGCCTAGCTGTCTGGGTATCTAGTACCTAGCTGTCTGGGTATCTAGTACCTAGCTGTCTGGGTTTCTAGTGCCTAGCTGTCTGGGTTTCTAGTACCTAGCTGCCTGGGTTTCTAGTACCTAGCTGTCTGGGTTTCTAGTACCTAGCTGTCTGGGTTTCTAGTGCCTAGCTTTCAGGGTATCTAGTGCCTAGCTGTCTGGGTATCTAGTACCTAGCTGTCTGGGTTTCTAGTACCTAGCTGTCTGGGTTTCTAGTACCTAGCTGTCTGGGTATCTAGTACCTAGCTGTCTGTGTATCTAGTACTTAGATATATGTGTTTCTAGTTCTTAGATGTATGTGTTTCTAGGACCTAGCTGTCTGGGTTTCTAGGACCTAGCTGTCTGGGTTTCTAGGACCTAGCTGTCTGAGTATCTAGTACCTAGCTGTCTGGGTTTCTAGTACCTAGCTGTCTGAGTATCTAGTACCTAGCTGTCTGGGTTTCTAGTACTTAGCTGTCTGGGTTTCTAGTACCTAGCTGTCTGGGTTTCTAGTACTTAGCTGCTTGGGTATCTAGTACCTAGCTGTCTGGTTATCTAGTACCTAGCTATCTGGGTATCTAGTACCTAGCTGCCTGGGTATCTGGTACCTAGCTGTCTGGGTATCTAGTACCTAGCTGTCTGGGTATCTAGTACCTAGCTGCCTGGGTATCTAGTACTTAGTTGTCTTTGTTTCTAAGGAGAGAAAAAAATACATCAGGAATGTTGAAATTGCACAAATGAAAATACATCATTACAAAATAATAATGACAAAATAGCTCTGTTATTCTCATGAGAACAGGTGAAGAGGATTTACATGATTATCACAGAGGCAGACTATAAAAATGTCACTCTGTTCAGGTCTGAGCTTGTTCCCTTTACCTGTGGAACTCCTCCGTATTCTCTCAGTAGTCACACTGCAGCGACGACAGTGGAGTAGTATGGTGAATATCGACCAGAGGAGGAGTGGAAGAGGGCGGTCAAAGGGGGAGAGGGAAAGGTAGAGGAGGTGACAGAAGGGGTCAGATCCTCAGCGACCCAGCAGGTTATGATGGGTTCGGGTCTCAGAGACCCAGCAGGTTATGATGGGTTCGGGTCTCAGCGACCCAGCAGGTGATGATGGGTTCGGGTCTCAGAGACCCAGCAGGTTATGATGGGTTCGGGTCTCAGCGACCCAGCAGGTTATGATGGGTTCGGGTCTCAGAGACCCAGCAGGTTATGATGGGTTCGGGTCTCAGCGACCCAGCAGGTTATGATGGGTTCGGGTCTCAGAGACCCAGCAGGTTATGATGGGTTCGGGTCTCAGCGACCCAGCAGGTTATGATGGGTTCGGGTCTCAGCGACCCAGCAGGTTATGATGGGTTCGGGTCTCAGAGACCCAGCAGGTTATGATTGGTTCGGGTCTCAGAGACCCAGCAGGTTATGATGGGTTCGGGTCTCAGCGACCCAGCAGGTTATGATGGGTTCGGGTCTCAGAGACCCAGCAGGTTATGATGGGTTCGGGTCTCAGAGACCCAGCAGGTTATGATGGGTTCGGGTCTCAGAGACCCAGCAGGTTATGATGGGTTCGGGTCTCAGAGACCCAGCAGGTTATGATGGGTTCGGGTCTCAGAGACCCAGCAGGTTATGATGGGTTCGGGTCTCAGAGACCCAGCAGGTAATGATGGGTTCGGGTCTCAGAGACCCAGCAGGTTATGATGGGTTCGGGTCTCAGCGACCCAGCAGGTTATGATGGGTTCGGGTCTCAGCGACCCAGCAGGTTATGATGGGTTCGGGTCTCAGAGACCCAGCAGGTTATGATGGGTTCGGGTCTCAGCGACCCAGCAGGTTATGATGGGTTCGGGTCTCAGAGACCCAGCAGGTTATGATGGGTTCGGGTCTCAGAGACCCAGCAGGTTATGATGGGTTCGGGTCTCAGCGACCCAGCAGGTTATGATGGGTTCGGGTCTCAGCGACCCAGCAGGTTATGATGGGTTCGGGTCTCAGCGACCCAGCAGGTTATGATGGGTTCGGGTCTCAGAGACCCAGCAGGTTATGATGGGTTCGGGTCTCAGCGACCCAGCAGGTTACGATGGGTTCGGGTCTCAGAGACCCAGCAGGTTACGATGGGTTCGGGTCTCAGCGACCCAGCAGGTTATGATGGGTTCGGGTCTCAGAGACCCAGCAGGTTACGATGGGTTCGGGTCTCAGAGACCCAGCAGGTTATGATTGCTTCGGGTCTCAGCGACCCAGCAGGTTACGATGGGTTCGGGTCTCAGAGACCCAGCAGGTTATGATGGGTTCGGGTCTCAGAGACCCAGCAGGTTATGATGGGTTCGGGTCTCAGAGACCCAGCAGGTTATGATTGCTTCGGGTCTCAGCGACCCAGCAGGTTGTGATGGGTTCGGGTCTCAGAGACCCAGCAGGTTATGATGGGTTCGGGTCTCAGAGACCCAGCAGGTTATGATGGGTTCGGGTCTCAGAGACCCAGAGCGACCAAAACTCTCCTGATAAACACTCAGTCATGACCAGAGGGCAGAGGAGAGGAGTGAGAAGCTTTGCGCGTGTGTGTGTGTGTGTGTGTGTGTGTGTATTATGCGTATTCTGTAGCTGTAGGCATACTACAGGTTTTTCCTATTGATGTCATCTTATTGTAGCTTAGCCTTAGAGTGTTATACCATTTTTATGAGATTTTTATACACAACCATACATCACCAAACTCAAACTTTCCATAAACAAGTTAGAGAATGACTGATGCAACATATTGCTGAATGGTGGAATTTTCCCCCCTATATAATCATACTAGTTTTGGCACCGAGGTGAAAGCTACTTGTCCTTAATTTTACCCAAGGGGCCGAGCTGCAGCTGACAGAGTCTGTCTCTTTGTATATTTCCTTTCTGAGTGTGTCTGTGCGTGTGCGTGTGCGTGTGCGTCTGTGTCTGTGTCTGTGTGTGTGTCTGTGTGTGTGTGTGTGTGTGTCTGTGCGGTGACAGTCAGCCCTCTGTTGTTGTGTGGAAAACAAACCTTCGGTCCTATTCTCTGGCTGCAGACACAACTGAGAGGAAACAATTCAAATTGTTTTAAAATAATAAGTTCTGCTAATATCTGTTGTAAATAAATATACATATCTCTGTGTCTATAGCTGTTATCTTCTTTTTTAGAATAATAAAATATAATGCTTTGATTTTCAGACATTAAATGGACAACACGTATTCTACTGCAGCGCTCTCCAACCCTGTATAAGGGCTCAGGGCCAGACCCAGATGCAGACACGGGAGGAAGATGGTTTGAGTGTTTGATATTTATTAGTACCAAAAGGGGAAGGCAAGAGAATGGTCGTGGACAGGCAAAAGATCAAAACCAGATCAGAGTCCAGGAGGGACAGAGGGGCAGGCAGGCTAGAGGTCAGGGCAGGCAGACTGGTCAGGCAGGCTAGAGGTCAGGGCAGGCAGACTGGTCAGGCAGGCTCGAGGTCAGGGCAGGCAGACTGGTCAGACAGGCTCGAGGTCAGGGCAGGCAGACTGGTCAGGCAGGCTCGAGGTCAGGGCAGGCAGACTGGTCAGGCAGGCTCGAGGTCAGGGCAGGCAGACTGGTCAGGCAGGCTCGAGGTCAGGGCAGGCAGACTGGTCAGGCAGGCTCGAGGTCAGGGCAGGCAGACTGGTCAGGCAGGCTCGAGGTCAGGGCAGGCAGACTGGTCAGGCAGGCTCGAGGTCAGGGCAGGCAGACTGGTCAGGCAGGCTCGAGGTCAGGGCAGGCAGACTGGTCAGGCAGGCTCGAGGTCAGGGCAGGCAGACTGGTCAGGCAGGCTCGAGGTCAGGGCAGGCAGACTGGTCAGGCAGGCTAGAGGTCAGGGCAGGCAGACTGGTCAGGCAGGCTAGAGGTCAGGGCAGGCAGACTGGTCAGGCAGGCTCGAGGTCAGGGCAGGCAGACTGGTCAGGCAGGCGGGTACAGAGTCTAGAAAACAGGCAAGGGTCATCCCGGAAGGACTAGAAAAAGAGAGAATAGCAAAGCAGGAGCACAGGAAAAACACGCTGGTTGACTAGAAACAGACAAGACGAACTTTCACAGAGAGACAGGAAACACAGGGATAAATACACCAGGGAAAATAAGCGACACCTTGAGGGGGTGGAGACAATCACAAGGACAGGTGAAACAGATCAGGGCGTGACACCCTGATCCTGGAGAGATCCCTTCCTGTAGGTTTTGCTCCATCCCCAGTTGTAACTACCTTGATTCAGCTTATCAACCAACTAATTATTAGAATCAGGTGCGCTAAATTAGGGTTGGAGTGAAAACCTACAGGATGGTATCTCTCCAGGAACAGGGTTGGAGAGCCTTGATCTTCATCACACAGTGTGGCTAGACGTTATACGACTCACGGTTCACTGGGAGAGAATGGTGAACACCGCCCCTAGTGGCAAAGGCTGCAACTGCAGTAACTCTAGACAAAGGCCAGCCTGGGTACCTGGCTGTCTGTTCCTGTTCAGCTTTGACCCATGTTACACTGTTGCCTTGCCAACAACAAGCTGGCGACAGCACAGAAAGGTGGCAGTCTATACAGACACAAAAGTCTAACAAAAGCTTGTATAAAGTTTACAGAAAACTCTGCAACTGGATCCTGGACTTCCTGGCGGCCAGACCCAGATGGTGATGGTAGGCAACAACACCTCCGCCAAGCTGATCCTCAACATGGGGGCCCTTCAGATGTCTGTGCTTTGTCCCCTCCTGTACTTCCTGTTAACCCATGACTGGGTGGCCACGCATGACTCCAACACCATCATCAAGTTTGCTGATGACATGATGGTGGTAGGCCTGATCACCAATGGCAATGAGACAGCCTACAGAAAGGAGGCCGGAGACTTAGCAGTGTGGTGCCAGGACAACAGCCTTTCCCTCAACATCAGTAAGACCAAGGAGCTGATTGTGGACTATTGGAGAAAGAGGGGAGAGCATGCCCCCATCCACGTCGACAAGGCTGTAGTGGAGCGGGCCGAGTGCTTCAAGTTCCTTGGCGTCCACATCACTAAGGACTTAACATGGTCGACACACACCCGCACAGTCGTGAAGAGGACACGACAGTACCTCCTCTCCCTCAGGAGGATGAAAGGATTTGGCATTGGCCCTCGGATCCTCAAAAAGTTCTACAGCTGCACCATCAAGAGCATCTCGACTGCAAAGCTCTATAGAGGGTGGTGCAGACAGCCCAATACATCACTGGGGCAGAGCTCCCTGCCGTCCAGGATCTCTATATCAGGCGGTGTCAGAGGAAAGACCAAAAAATTGCCAAAGTCTTCAGCCACCCGAGCCATAGACTGTTCACTCTGCTACAGTCCGGCAAACGGTACCAGAGCATCGGCTCTCGGACCAACAGGTTCTGAGACAGCTTCTACCCCAAGCCATAAGACTGCTAAATAGTTAATTAAAATGGTTACCTGGACTATGTGCATTAACCATATCTTGCACTGACTTTATGCACACTCACAAGACTGTATATACACACTATGCCTTCAGAAAGTATTCACACTCCTGTTACGCACGCCTCTGAGAAGAGGGAACGCAACTCCCTGCTACAACTCAACTCTCTGAAGTGCAAGAGGTATGGACCATAGGTGCGAGTAAGGATGACACAAAAGCAGAATTTACCGTTTACTAGAATTTATTTTCTTACACGGTAATATGGGGAAAAGGGGCTGGACGGAACCAAAGCAAAGAAAGTAAATATCAAAGTTCCCCCTCTCCTATCTAACCTGCCTACCCACTTAACTTACCTAACTCAACACCGCCTGGTGCCCTAACCAAAATACAGGGGGTGGTCCGCCCAGGTCTTACCTAGTGTGCCTAGACAGTAAATATACTACGGGTATATGTATGCCCTCGGGCCTCTTGCCTAAGCACTCCCAAAGTGCCTTCTCCTCCCCCCCCCCTGGGAACAAACGAAACAGAGTAATTATTAACGATTTCACAAACACTCACAAACACCGGACATAGAAAAACTGCTACCAACAACAACAGAACTACTACCAACAACAACAGTACATACCACACTTTATGATACACAACCAACACTATATCACAATCTAATTTTTCTCTCTCTCAATCTCCAAATCTCTACTCCTTATCTCATCTCTCTCCTCTCTCAATCTCTACTCTCTTGGGCAGAACACTGGCTTTTATCTTCAGGTGGCAATGGTGATTAGAGTCAGCTGCTTCTTGACGAGGGGGCGGGGTCAGCTCCAATCACCAATTAGCCTGGGGTTGACCAATCAGCTGGTTGGGGAGTACTTCAGGAAGCCATCTCCTGAAACACACACTCAAATACAAAACAGAACACAGAAACTGGGGAACGTAACAACTCCTTTAACTGTTCCACATGTTGTTGTTACAGATTGAATATATAATGGCTTCAATTGAGATTTTGTGTCACTGATCTACACACAGTACCCCATAATGTCAGTGGAATTTTGTTTGTAAATATTTTTTTATTAATAATGTAACACAACAAAATGTGGAATATGTCAAGGTGCACAAATGATTTCTGAAGGCACTGTACACACACTCACTCACAAACACTACACTGACACAAAAAAAACACACACATTGACATACACTACATACGTACACACACACACACATTCAGGCTCATATGCTGCAACTACTCTGTTCTTTATTTGACTCTTATTACTATCTATCCTGATGCAGAGTCACTTTACCTCGCCTTCATGTGCATATCTACCTCAGATACTGTACCTTGTACCCTGCACATTGATCTGCTACTGGTACTCTTGTGTATTTTATTCCTCTTATTTTAGGTTATGACTCCTAGTTTGTCTGGGTCGCGTGGGGACAGAGCGCTTCATTACTGAAGAGGACACAGAGACAGAGACAGGGTCCTTGAACGTCCTGCTGAAATAACTTCCATCAGAAAATGTTCCCACATACTTTTATTTCTCAAGTCTCTCACACACAGTTATGCCTTCAATGGTTCAATGGTCTAAAGGTATTCCAGTTCATTCGTGGGTAGACCAATTTTCACACATTTCACTGCACCTTAAGTGCCTTCAGAAAATATTCACACCCCTTAACTTAAAAATGTAATAAAAATCAGCCATTGAAAATCCCTTTGAGCATGGTGGAGTTATTCATTACAATTTGGATGGTGTATCATACACCCACCCACTACAAAGATAAAGGCATCCTTCCTAACTCAGTTGCCAGAGAGGAAGGAAACCGCTAAGGGATTTCACCATGACGTTGTGGCGACTTTAAAACAGTTACAGAGTTGAATGGCTGTGATAAGAGTAAACTGTGATAGGAAGACACTAAAATATATTCCGAAACATGCATCGTGTTGGCAACTAAAGCAATAATGCAAAAAAATTGAATACAAAGTGTTATGTTTGGGGCAAGCTCTTCGAGGCTTACCCAGGAAGACTCACAGCTGTAATCACTGCCAAATGTGATTCTAACATGTACTGCATACTTATCTAATCAATATACACTGCTCAAAAAAATAAAGGGAACACTAAAATAACACATCCTAGATCTGAATGAATGAAATATTCTTATTAAATACTTTTTTCTTTACATAGTTGAATGTGCTGACAACAAAATCACACAAAAATTATCAATGGAAATCAAATTTATCAACCCATGGAAGTCTGGATTTGGAGTCACACTCAAAATTAAAGTGGAAAACCACACTACAGGCTGATCCAACTTTGATGTAATGTCATTAAAACAATTCAAAATGAGGCTCAGTAGTGTGTGTGGCCTCCACGTGCCTGTATGACCTCCCTACAACACCTGGGCATGCTCCTGATGAGGTGGCGGATGGTCTCCTGAGGGATCTCCTCCCAGACCTGGACTAAAGCATCCGCCAACTCCTGGACAGTCTGTGGTGCAACGTGGCGTTGGTGGATGGAGCGAGACATGATGTCCCAGATGTGCTCAATTGGATTCAGGTCTGGGGAACGGGCGGGCCAGTCCATAGCATCAATGCCTTCCTCTTGCAGGAACTGCTGACACACTCCAGCCACATGAGGTCTAGCATTGTCTTGCATTAGGAGGAACCCAGGGCCAACCGCACCAGCATATGGTTTCACAAGGGGTCTGAGGATCTCATCTCGGTACCTAATGGCAGTCAGGCTACCTCCACATGGAGGGCTGTGCGGCCCCCCAAAGAAATGCCACCCCACACCATGACTGACCCACCGCCAAACCGGTCATGCTGGAGGATGTTGCAGGCAGCAGAACGTTCTCCACGGCGTCTCCAGACTCTGTCACGTCTGTCACATGTGCTCAGTGTGAACCTGCTTTCATCTGTGAAGAGCACAGGGCGCCAGTGGCGAATTTGCCAATCTTGGTGTTCTCTGGCAAATGCCAAACGTCCTGCACGGTGTTGGGCTGTAAGCACAACCCCCACCTGTGGACGTCGGGCCCTCATACCACCCTCATGGAGTCTGTTTCTGACCGTTTGAGCAGACACATGCACATTTGTGGCCTGCTGGAGGTCATTTTGCAGGGCTCTGGCAGTGCTCCTCCTGCTCCTCCTTGCACAAAGGCGGAGGTAGCGGTCCTGCTGCTGGGTTGTTGCCCTCCTACGGCCTCCTCCATGTCTCCTGATGTATTGGCCTGTCTCCTGGTAGCGCCTCCATGCTCTGGACACTACCCTGACAGACACAGCAAACCTTCATGCCACAGCTCGCATTGATGTGCCATCCTGGATGAGCTGCACTACCTGAGCCACTTGTGTGGGTTGTAGACTCCGTCTCATGCTACCACTAGAGTGAAAGCACCGCCAGCATTCAAAAGTAACCAAAACATCAGCCAGGAAGCATAGGAACTGAGAAGTGGTCTGTGGTCACCACCTGCAGAACTACTCCTTTATTGGGGGTGTCTTGCTAATTGCCTATAATTTCCACCTGTTGTCTATTCCATTTGCACAACAGCATGTGAAATTTATTATCAATCAGTGTTGCTTCCTAAGTGGACAGTTTGATTTCATAGAAGTGTGATTGACTTGGAGTTACATTGTGTTGTGTAAGTGTTCCCTTTATTTTTTTGAGCGGTGTATATTAACTAGCAACAGAAAGCATTTATATACTGGCTATCTCTGAACCTCACTTAGATTATTATTTTGATGATACAGTGGTAGCAATATATGGTTATAACATCTACAGAAGAGACAGGAATGCAAATGGAGAAGTTATTGCTGTTTATATTCAGAGTCATATTCCTGTAAAGCATAGAGAGGATCTCATGTCAAATGCTGTAGAATTAATATGGCTACAGGTCACCTGCCTCACCTAAAGCATATTCTTGTGGGAAGTTGCTATAGTCCACCAAGTGCTAACAGTCAATATCTGGATAATATGTGTGAAATGCTTGATAATGTATGTGACATCAACAGAGAGGTATATTTTCTGGGTGACCTTAATATTGACTGGCTATCATCAAGCTGTTCACTCAAGAAAAAGCTTCAAACTGTAACTAGTGCCTGTAACCTGGTTCAGGTTATCAGTCAAAATGGCAGGGTATTTACAAACAGAACAGGAACTAAATCGTCCACTTGTATTGACCACATCTTTACTAATGCTGCAGAAATATGCTCTAAAGCAGTATCCACACCCATCGGATGTAGTGATCATATTATAATAGCCAAAACTGAAAGCACGAACCACGGCAAGGTGACTGGGAATATGGTCAAATACGAACAGTGTAGTTATTCCGTCTGAAAGGCAATTAAACAGCCAAAACATCAGAACAAAAACAAAGTGGAGTCGTAATTCAACAGCTCAGACATGAGACGTATGTGGCAGGGTCTACAGACAACCACGGATTACAAAGGGAAAACCAGCCATGTTGCGGACACCAACGCATTGATCCCGGACAAGCTAAACGCCTTCTTCGCCCGCTTTGAGAATAACACAGTGCCACTGACGCAACCCGCTCCCAAGGACTGTGGGCTCTCGTTCTCCTTGGCTGAAGTGTGTAAGACATTTAAGCGTGTTAACCCTCGCAAGGCTGCCAGCCCAGATGTTATTCCTAGCCGCGCCCTTAGAGTATGCGAGTATGCGCCCTTAGAGTATCGCCCCGAAGCACTCACTTCTGTCATCATGAAGTTCTTTGAAAGAATAGTTAAGGAACATATCAACTCTACCTTACCTGACACCATAGACCCAACTTCAATTTGCATACCGCCCCAATAGATCCACAGACGATGCAATTGCCATCGCACTGCACACTGCTCTATCCCATCTGGACAAGAGGAATACCTATGTAAGAATGATGTTCATTAACTATAGCTCAGCTTTCAACACCATAGTACCCTCCAAGCTCATCATTAAGCTCAGGGCCCTGGGTCTCAACCCCGCCCTGTGCAACTGGGTCCTGGACTTCCTGACGGACGCCCCCAGGTGGTGAAGGTGTGAAACAACACCTCTACTACGCTGATCCTCAACACAGGGGCCCCACAAGGGTGCGTGCTCAGCCCCCTCCTGTACTCCCTGTTCACCTATGACTGCTTGGCTACGCACACCTCCAACGCAATCATCAAGTTTGCGGACGACACAGCAGTAATAGGCCTGATTACCACAGCGAGGAGGTAAGGAACCTGGCGGAAAATATACCTTTCCCTCAACGTCAACAAAACAAAGGAGTTGATCGTGGACTGATGTGGATAGGGAGCACGCCCCTATCCACATCGGATGGACCGCTGCGGGAGAAGGTGAAAAGCTTCAAGTTTCTCGGTGTACACATCACTGACAAACTGTCATGGTCCACCACACAGACAGTGGATGCTGAAGACATTTGGGTGACACATAGGATGAAGATGTTAAAGAGTACCGGTGCCAGCACACACCTCTGCCTCACACCGATGCTTACTCCAAAGGGCACTGACTACTGCCTTCCTATGGCCACCCGAGCCACCATCCCATCATGGAACTGGCAAAGGATGTTGACAAATTTGCCTGGACAGCTAAATTTGAGTAGAATGCCCCATAGTAGTTTCCAATTTAGCTTGGCCCCTAAGACCCTCACAAACCTTTACAGATGCACAATTGAAAGCATCCTGTCGGGCTGTATCACCGCCTGGTACGGTAACTGCACCATCCACAACCACAGGGCTCTCCAGAGGGTGTTGGGTCTGCCCAAAGCATCACCAGGGGCAGACTGCCTGCCCTCCAGTACACCTACAGCACCCGATGTCACAGGAAGGCCAAAAAGATCCTCAAGGACTTCAACCACCGAGCCTGTTCAACCCGTTATCATCCAGAAGGCATAGTCAGTACAGGTGCATCAAAGCTGGGACCGAGAGACCGAAAAACAGCTTCTATCTCAAGGCCATCTGACTGTTAAATAGCCCTCACTAGCCGGCTACCACCCGGTTACTCAACCCTGCACCTTAGAGGCTGCTGCCCTATGTACATAGATATGGAATCACTGGTCACTTTAATAATGTTTACATATTGCTTTACTCATTTCATATGTACATACTGTATTCTACTGTATTTCAGTCAATGCCACTCCGACATTGCTTGTCCTAATATTTATATATTTCTTAATTCCATTATTTTACTTTTAGATTTGTGTGTATTGTTGTGAATTGTTAAATACTACTGCACTGATGAAGCTAGGGACACAAGCATTTCGCTACACCCGCAATAACATCTGCTAAATATGTGAATGTGAACAATACCATTTAATTTAATTTGATATTTAGGAAAACCATAGTTCCAAAGACTGGACCTAAAATAGTGTTGAAGCGATCATACAAGAGGTTTTGCAATGATTCCTACAGTATGTTGAAGAAGTGAAAACTATTTGTTGGTCTGTGTAATGAGGAACATCCTGACGCTGCACTTGAAACATTTATGAAATAACTTCTTCAGGTTCCTGACAAGCATGCGCCCACACAGAAACTGACTGTTAAAACTGCCAAATCCCCCTAACCAAGTGGCGCAATGGTCTAAGGCACTGCATCACAGTGCTTTAGGTGTCAGTACAGACCCGGGTTCGACCCCAGGCTGTGTCACAGACCCATGAGGCGGCGCACAATTGGCCCAGCGTCGTCGTCCGGGTTAGGGGAGGGATTGGCCCAGCATCGTCTGGGTTAGGACAGGGTTTGGCCCAGCATCGTCCGGGTTAGGCCCAGCGTCGTCTGGGTTAGGGAAGAGTTTGGCCGGCCGGGATTTCCTTGTCCCATAGCGCTCTAGCAGCTCCTTGTGGTGGGCCATGCGCCTGCAAGCTGACTTTTGGTCGCCAATTGGACGGTGTTTCCTCCGACACATTGGTGCGGCTGGCTTCTGGGTTAAGCGAGCAGTGTGTCAAGAAGCAGTCCGGCTTGGCAGGGTCATGCTTTGGAGGATGCTTCGCCTCTCCCGAGTCCATAGGGGAGTTGCAGCGATGGGACAAGACTGTAAGTTTGGCAACACAGCAGATTTGCAAACATACAGAAATCACATAACTAAACTAAACAAAAAGAAGGAGAAATTATATTATGGAACAAAGATAAATGATACAAAGCATGATAGTAAAAAGCTCTGGAGTACATTAAATGAAGTTCTAGGCAGAAAAGCGAACTCAGCTCCATCCTTCACTGAGGCTGATTGCTCATTCAGAACAAAAGCCTTTGATATTGTCAACCACTTAAATACATTTTTTGTTGACAAGATTAGCAAACTTAGGCATGACATGCAAACAACAAATGTTGAGCCTTCAAATTCATGCATAACGGACCAAATAATGAAAGACAAGCACTGTAGCTTTGAATTTCGCAAAGTTAGTGTTGAATAGGTGAAAAAATGATTGCTATCTATAAATAAGGACAAACCACCTGGAACCGACAACTTGTATTACTGAGGTTGGTAGCGGATTAGATTGATAAGAGCTGGGCAATATGGACAACAATGTATATCGCAATAAATTGCCTGAATTGATGCAATAATGATAAATAGAACGACAAGTTTATAATAATGTGCACCACAGTTTTTTTGTATTATCCTTTACTACTACGAATAGTTTGATGGTTGTAGCCATCCATTTTCCCATTAACAATCACCCATATTAACACATGTATTCCATTTCAAAAGTCACATTTCTCTATTAAAGGCTACTTATTATAATGAATGATATCAGAAAAATGCCTGCGGTAAGTGATTGGTATGGTCGGTGTCTATACATTTTGGTTTATCGTCCCAGGTCTATACATTGCTACTCCTATTTGCCACATCTTCAATCTAAGCCTAGAAAACGGAGTGTGCCCTCAGGGCTGAAGAGGCCAAGGTCATTCCGCTGCCCAAAAGTAGAAAACAGCAGATCAATTAGCCTTTTACTGGTGCATAGCAAACTTTTGGAAAAAATGACTGATGATTGGCTGAAAGAAATTGATAATAAGAACTGTTTTGTTAGACTTCAATGTAGCCTTTGATATCATTGATCAGAACATATTGCTGAAAAAATGTAGGTGTTATGGATTAACATCCTCTGCCTTATTATGGATGGACAGTTACCTTCCAATAGAACACAGAGGGTTTTCTTTAATGGAAGCCTCTCCAATGCGTACCGCAGAGAAGCCAGCTTGGACCATTATTGTTTTCTGTGTTTGCTAATGACCTTCCACTGACCTTGAATAAAGCCTGTGTGTCTGTGTACGCTGACGACTCAACAGTATACACGTTGGCTGCAACAGTAAGATAAATGATTGACATTCTTCACATAGAGCTCCAGTCAGTTTTAGAATGGGTAACTAGCAATAGGTTGGTACTAAATAGATATATCAAAAAACTAAAAGCTTAATTTTTGGGACAAATCCCTCACTCAACCCTAATCTGGATCTATTATTGAATACTGTGGCAATTGAGGAAGTTTTCATTTGACCTTTATATAAGAACAAATTCTTATTTACAATGACGGTCTAGGAACAGTGGGTTAACTGACTTGTTCAGGGGCAGAACAACAGATTTTTACTTTGTCAGCTTGGGGGTTTGATCTTGCAACCTTTTGGTTACGGCCCAACACTCTAACCAGTAGCCTACCTGCCGCCCAGGATGAAGAGACTAAACTGCTGGGTGTCACCCTAGATACAAAGCTATCATGGTCAAAACATATAGATTACTAAGATGGTTACTAAAATGGGAGGAGGTCTGTCCATGATAAGGCGTTGTCTCAGTCAACTAGACAGGTCCTACAGGCCCTAATTTTGTCGCACCTGGACTACTGTCCCGTTATGCGGTCAGGTGCGGCAAAGAAGGACAGAGGCAAATTGCAGTTGGTCCAGAACAGAGCAGCATGTATTGCACTTGGATGTACACGGAGGGCGAATGTCAATGACATGCATGTCAATCTCTCCTGGCTCAAAGTTGAGGAGAGATTGACTGCATCGCTATTGGTCTTGGTGGAAGGTGTTGAAGGTACCAAAATGTCTGTTCAAGCAGTTGCCACAAAGTTCGGACACTCATAGGCATCACACAAGACATGCAACCAGAGGTCTCTTCACACTACCCAGGTCCTGAACAGAGGCTGGGAAACGACAGTATTAAATAAAGCCATGAGTACATGGAACTCTCTGCCACACCAGGTAACTCAAACTAGCAATAAAATCTGATTAAAAAAAACAGATAAAAGAAAACCTTACGGCATGATGGGAAGTGTGAAGAAACAGACATTTTTATGCATTTTGTATTGTATTTTGCATTGTATGTATTTTGTATTATGTATGTGATACTTGGTTGGGATGCGACCATGATATGTGGTTGTCTTGCCTGACTATCTTAAGATGTATACACCAGAAGAAGTGTCTTAGAGGAGGAAGGGGAGGACCATCCTCCTCAGGGAAATAAAAATAGTGAAACATCAAAAAAGTTAGCCTTTTTAGATTAAAACTACACAAAATATATTAATGTCACCAAATAATTGGTTAAAATACACTGTTTTGCAATGAAGGTCTACAGTAACTACCAACAGCTAGCTTCCTTCCTCCTCTGTCTACATTGACTTCAATACAAAACCTAGGAGGCTGGTAGGCCTCACCCCCTTCCATACATGGTAATAATGACCACTTCCGGAGGACGTCCTCCAACCAATCAAAGCTTTTGCAGAATGAACTTGTTATGCTGGTGAATGAGGACCCAAAAGCGACTTAACAAAAACAGAGTCTTTATTCCAGTCTTAAACAAAACGGTACTCCAGGATATATCTTAGATGACACCTGCTCACACGCAGCATCTGATGAAGGCAAAAACACGACAGGGTGGAACCAGGACACAGAACAGCAAACATCAAACAAGAATCCGACAAAGACAGAAGCAGAAAACAGAGGGAGAAATAGGGACTCAAATCAGAGGGCAAAATAGGGGACAGGTGTGAAAGAGTAAATGAGGTCGTTAGGAGAAAGAGAAACAGCTGGGAGCAGGAACGGAACGATAGAGAGAGAGAGCGGGGGAGGGAGAGAGGGAGGAGGAGAGAGAGGAATAGAAAGAGGGAAAGAACCTAATAAGACCAGCAGAGGGAAGCACAGGGACAAGACATGAAGATCAAAGACAAAACATGACAGTACCCCCCCACTCACCAAGCGCCTCCTGGCGCACTCGAGGAGGAACCCTGGCGGCGACGAAGGAAATCATCAATCAACGAACGGTCCAGCACGTCCCGAGATGGAACCCAACTCCTCTCCTCAGGACCGAAACCCTCCCCATCCACTAAGTACTGTTGACCACGTCCCTGAGAACGCATGTCCATGATCCTCCGTTCCTTGTAAATAGGTGCGCCCTCGACAAGGACGGGAGGGGGGGAGGGAAGACGAACGGGGGCGCGAAGAAAAGGCTTGATACAAGAGACATGGAAGACAGGGTGGACGCGACGAAGATGTCGCGGAAGAAGCAGTCGCACAGCGACAGGATTAACGACCTGAGAGACACGAAACGGACCAATGAACCGCGGAATCAACTTGCGAGAAGCTGTCGTAAGGGAAAGGTTACGAGTGGAAAGCCACACTCTCTGACCGCGACAATACCTAGGACTCTTAATCCTACGTTTATTGGCAGCTCTCACAGTCCTCCCCGCAGACGAAGGCAGACCGGTACTAAAGTCTAAGGCGATCTGAGACCATGGTCGAGAAGGAATGGGAAGCGGTCTAAGACGACCGGCATGAGGAGAGTTACCTGACTTAGTCTGCGCGCAATCCGAACAAGCAGCCACGAAACGGCGCGTGTCCCGCTCCTGAGTAGGCCACCAAAACCGCTGGCGAATAGAAGCAAGCGTACCCCGAACACCGGGGTGACCAGCTAACTTGGCAGAATGAGCCCACTGAAGAACAGCCAGACGAGTAGAGACAGGAACGAACAGAAGGTTACTAGGACAAGCGCGCGGCGACGCAGTGTGAGTGAGTGCTTGCTCTACCTGTCTCTCAATTCCCCAGACAGTCAACCCGACAACACGCCCTTCAGGGAGAATCCCCTCGGGTTCGGTAGAAACCACAGGAGAACTAAAGAGACGGGATAAAGCATCAGGCTTGGTGTTCTTATTTCCCGGACGATAGGAAATCTCGAACTCGAAACGAGCGAAAAACAATGCCCAACGAGCTTGACGTGCATTAAGTCGTTTGGCAGAACGAATGTACTCAAGGTTCTTATGGTCAGTCCAAACGACAAAAAGAACGGTCGCCCCCTCCAACCACTGTCGCCATTCGCCTAAGGCTAAGCGGATGGCGAGCAGTTCACGGTTACCCACATCATAGTTGCGTTCCGATGGCGACAAGCGATGAGAAAAGTAAGCGCAAGGATGGACCTTATCGTCAGACTGGAAGCGCTGGGACAGAATGGCTCCCACGCCCACCTCTGAAGCGT
Organism: Salvelinus fontinalis; assembly: GCF_029448725.1. Taxonomy (NCBI): domain Eukaryota; kingdom Metazoa; phylum Chordata; class Actinopteri; order Salmoniformes; family Salmonidae; genus Salvelinus; species Salvelinus fontinalis. Next base: position 11,512,123 of record NC_074666.1, on the reverse strand, counting down.
CAACCTCGACAATGAATTGTCTTGTGACGTCAGGAGTAACAAGGATAGGGGCGGATGTAAAACGCTTCTTGAGGAGATCAAAAGCTCCCTGGGCGGAACCGGACCACTTAAAGCAAGACTTGACAGAAGTCAAAGCTGTGAGAGGGGCAGCCACTTGACCGAAATTACGAATGAAACGCCGATAGAAATTAGCGAAACCGAGAAAGCGCAGTAACTCGACACGTGACTTAGGAACGGGCCAATCGCTGACATCCTGGACCTTAGCGGGATCCATCTGAATGCCTTCAGCAGACAGATAATCATCGAGAGCCTTACGTTCGGGAGCCGACAGAGAGAATAATCTACCCCGAGGAGAAGTGGTCCCCGGAAGGAGATCAATACAACAATCATACGACCGGTGAGGAGGAAGAGAGTTGGCTCTGGACCGACTGAAGACCGTGCGTAGATCATGATGTTCCTCCGGCACTCCTGTCACATCACCAGGCTCCTCCTGAGTAGAGGGGACAGAAGAAACAGGAGGAATAGCAGACATTAAACACTTCACATGACAAGAAACGTTCCAGGATAGGATAGAATTACTAGACCAATTAATAGAAGGATTATGACATACTAGCCAGGGATGACCCAAAACAACAGGTGTAACAGGTGAACAAAAAATCAAAAAAGAAATGGTCTCACTGTGGTTACCAGATACTGTGAGGGTTAAAGGTAGTGTCTCATATCTGATACTGGGGAGAGGACTACCATCTAAGGCGAACATGGGTGTGATCCTCCCTAACTCTCTGAGAGGAATGTCATGTTTCTGAGCCCATGCTTCGTCCATAAAACAACCCTCAGCCCCAGAGTCTATCAAGGCACTGCAGGAAGCAGCCGACCCGGTCCAGCGTAGATGGACCGACAAGGTAGTACAGGATCTTGATGGAAAGACCTGAGTAGTAGCGCTCACCAGTAGCCCTCCGCTTACTAATGATCTCTGACCTTTAACTGGACATGACATGACAAAATGTCCAGCAGAACCGCAATAGAAGCAAAGGCGGTTGGTGATTCTCCGTTCCCTCTCCTTAGTCGAGATGTGAACACCTCCCAGCTGCATGGGCTCAGTCTCTGAGCCGATGGAAGGAGATGGTCGAGATGCGGAGAATGGAAGCCCCGCTAACGCGAGCTCTCTTCCACGAGCTCGGTGACGAAGATCTACCCGTCGTTCTATGCGGATGGCGAGTGCAATCAACGAGTCCACGCTGGAAGGAACCTCCCGGGAGAGAATCTCATCCTTAACCTCAGCGTGGAGTCCCTCCAGAAAACGAGCGAGCAACGCCGGCTCGTTCCAGTCACTGGATGCAGCAAGAGTACGAAACTCTATAGAGTAATCCGTTATGGATCGATCACCTTGACATAGGGAAGCCAGACCCCTGGAAGCCTCCTTCCCAAAAACTGAACGATCAAAGACCCGTATCATCTCCTCCTTAAAGTTCTGATAAACGTCAGAACACTCAGCCCTTGCCTCCCAGATAGCTGTGCCCCACTCCCGAGCCCGCCCAGTAAGGAGTGATATGACGTAAGCGATCCGAGCTCTCTCTCCAGAGTATGTGTTGGGCTGGAGAGAGAACACAATATCACACTGGGTGAGAAAGGAGCGACACTCAGTGGGCTGTCCAGAGTAACATGGTGGATTATTAACCCTGGGTTCCGGAGACTCGGAAGACCAGGAAGTAGCTTGTGGTACGAGACGAAGACTCTGAAACTGTCCTGAGAGATCGGAAACCTGAGCGGCCAGGGTCTCAACGGCATGACGAGCAGCAGACAATTCCTGCTCGTGTCTGCCGAGCATTGCTCCCTGGAACTTGACGGTAGTGTAGAGAGAATCCGTAGTCGCTGGGTCCATTCTTGGTCGGATTCTTCTGTTATGCTGGTGAATGAGGACCCAAAAGCGACTTAACAAAAACAGAGTCTTTATTCCAGTCTTAAACAAAACGGTACTCCAGGATATATCTTAGATGACACCTGCTCACACGCAGCATCTGATGAAGGCAAAAACACGACAGGGTGGAACCAGGACACAGAACAGCAAACATCAAACAAGAATCCGACAAAGACAGAAGCAGAAAACAGAGGGAGAAATAGGGACTCAAATCAGAGGGCAAAATAGGGGACAGGTGTGAAAGAGTAAATGAGGTCGTTAGGAGAAAGAGAAACAGCTGGGAGCAGGAACGGAACGATAGAGAGAGAGAGCGGGGGAGGGAGAGAGGGAGGAGGAGAGAGAGGAATAGAAAGAGGGAAAGAACCTAATAAGACCAGCAGAGGGAAGCACAGGGACAAGACATGAAGATCAAAGACAAAACATGACAGAACTGACATGTTGTCCATCCAATCATAGATGTAGGATCGGAGAACGAAGTGTGTTGTATTGGGATTGTACACAGAGCATTATGGGGGGTTCTTTTAGAAACGTGGTGGCATTGTTGGATAGAGATTAAGAGTGAAGAGTGATAGTTGAGCTCTTTGGGGACATTATTCCATTCAAATTCGTTTTTTCAAATTACAGGAGATGGAGGAGGTATACTATAAATTGCTTCTTGGGTTTAGAACTTTATTTTTGTGTCCAGTTAGTGCAATTTATTTAAAGTTGCCTTGCTAGCATCAGTTTTGGTGACAAAACAGATGGCACTGTGATAGACTGCATCCGATTTGCTGAGTAGAGTGTTGGAGGCTATTTTGTAAATTACATCACCGAAGTCAAGGATCGGTAGGATAGTCAGTTTTACGAGGGTCGTTTGGCAGCATGAGTGAAGGATGCTTTTCTGCGAAATAGGAAGGTGACTCTAGATTTCATTTTGGATTGGAGATGCTTAATGTGAGTCTGGAAGGAGATACAGAGAAGAGAGTCGGCCCGAGGATTGAACCCTGTGGCACCCCCATAGAGACTGCCAGAGGTCCGAACAACAGGTCCTTCGATTTGACACACTGAACTCTGTCTGAGAAGTAGTTGGTGAACCAGGCGAGGCAGTCATTTGAAAAACCAAGGCTGTTGAGTCTGCCGATAAGATTGCGGTGATTGACAGAGTCGAAAGCCTTGGCCAGGTCGATGAAGACGGCTTCACAGTATTGTCTTTTATCGATGGCGGTTATATCGTTTAGGACTGAGGTGCAGGTGCACCCATGACCAGCTCGGAAACCAGATTGCATAGCAGAGAAGGTACGGTTGGATTTGAAATGGATGGTGATCTGTTTGTTAACTTGGCTTTCTAAGACCTTGGAAAGACAGGGTAGGATAGATATAGGTCTGTAACAGTTTGGGTCTAGAGTGTCACCCCCTTTGAAGAGGGGGAGGACCGCGTCAGCTTTCCAATCTTTGGGGATCTCAGACGATACGAAAGAAAGTTTGAACAGGCTAGTAATAGGGCTTGTAAAAATAGCGGAGGATAATTTAAAAAAGAGAGGGTCCAGATTGTCTAGCCCAGCTCATTTGTAGGGGTCCCTATTTTGCAGCTCTTTCAGAACATCAGCTATCTGGATTTGGGTGAAGGAGAAATGGGGGAGGCTTGGGCAAGTTGCTGTGGGGGGTGCAGAGCTGTTGACCAGGGTAGGAGTTGCCAGGTGAAAAGCATGGCCAAAAATTCTTATTGAAATTCTTGATTATCATAGATTTATCAGTGGTGACAGTGTTTCCTAGCCTCAGTGTAGTGGGCAGCTGGGAGGAGGTGCTCTTAGTCTCCATGGACTTTACAGTGTCCCAGAACTTTTGAGTTTGTGCTACAGGATGCAAATTTCTGTTTGAAAAAGCTAGCCTTGCTTTCCTAACTGCCTGTGTATATTGGATTCAGAGATTAACAGAGAGCCTATGAAAACTAGACTATTTTTTCCATCTGATCAACTGCAGGCTACTAATAATAGCAGCTGCATACAGCCTGTGCGCCCTGTCCATCTGGTCAGGGTAAACTAATTGGTAACGTTATGTCTTTATAGTCCATTTGTGTGTCAGGAGAAAATTTGAATTTGATCAAATTCAGATTATATTCAAAATTGGGCTGGTTAGGCTGCCTATACGTTTTTAATCTGAAAATTATTACATGGAATGAATCAATCAACATAATAGTGATGGCAGATGTGAGTAATGTTTTTTACAAGGCCTGCATGATGCAAATATGCATAAAGCAAGCTCGGCCCTGTGAGTTCTATTGTCTATCACTTGTTGTCTGTGTCTGGGTAGAGGAAACCCAACCTAATCTAGTGTAAATATAATTGATATGAACAAGTAGAAGGTAGCTGCAGTTTGACGGGTTTTCATCCCCCCAGGGCCAGGAGGTTTTTTCAGGAGTTTTTTAAAAACCATGTGACTTGATTAGGACAAACTGGTCCCATCATAGCCCATATAAAACCTTTTACAACTGATTAATCACTGTCATACCTTATAGGGCCCAGAGTTTTCCTAGTGTAACAGTATAACTTTAAACCGTCCCCTCGCCCCGACACGGGCGCAAACCAGGGACCCTCTGCACACATCAACAACTGACACCCACGAAGCGTTGTTACCCATCGCTCCACAAAAGCCACGGCCCTTGCAGAGCAAGGGGCAACCCTACTTGAAGTCTCAGAGCAAGTGACGTAACTGATTGAAATGCTACTAGCGCGTACCCGCTAACTAGCTAGCCATTTCACATCCGTTACACTAGCTAGATTAACATATAAGGAAAAACTCCAGGCCCCAGGGGGGTAAACATTGCCCTGCCGCTCTGGGCCCTATGGTGCCACCAGTCTGCTTGCAGTTGTCAGTTATCATCAGGTATGTGGATGATCAGGGCTTTATTCAGGGCTACTTTGATGTGTCAAGTGTGCGAGATGTGCAGTCTGTGTTTGACTTTTTGAATTTTGAGATGTCTGAGTTCAAGTTCATAGAGAAACTCATTGTCCAAACCTACGATGGCGCAGCTGTAATGGAATGTATCTGCTATTTGTATTTACAGCTAAGTCCCTCTCCTGTTCCCTGATTAAGAGGTGATGACTACTCCACTCCACTACCATTGTCAACTTTCTCCTGACATGAACTGAAGCCACGACGTCTCAGATGCCCGCTCATCCATTGACACATTGAATGTTTCATTTTACATTTACATTTAAGTCATTTAGCAGACGCTCTTATCCAGAGCGACTTACAAATTGGAAAGTTCATACATATTCATCCTGGTCCCCCCGTGGGGAATGAACCCACAACCCTGGCGTTGCAAGCGCCATGCTCTACCAACTGAGCCACACGGGACCGTGTGGCTCAGTGTGGCTCCCCTCCAAACACTGTGAATACCCCTATCAATTTTCTCTCATTAGTGTATGTAGAGTCAATCACATACACAATCACATTATTACACATCAAAGATTTTACTCCTTGCTTAGACTAACTCATTCTTAGCTCTTTTGTCTAACTCTGTAGTGTCTTGTGTTATTGTTTCTTGTCTTCCCAGTAAAATCCTGTCCTCCACTGGTGAAGCCTCTGAACACCTCAACTCATGCCTCATATCCTCATTCAATCACTGCTGTGATCCCTTCCCAACACTGTGTAAGTAGCCCTCTCATTCCCATTCCCCATAACATTGTACTATAAATGTCTTTATTAAATGCTTTAGATCAAATTAATTAGTCTTTTGATGATTTTTAAAACACACTTTGTGGCCTCCGTGCGTTCCGCGCCTATACCGTGGGTCTCCCATCCACCTCAATTTTCAAGTCACCAGCCTCCACTGGAATACACAAGCAATGGGTTGCTCTGGATGGGAGCATCTACTAAATGGCTAAATTGTACTGTAAATGTAGTGCTATGTAAGTATATTTATGTACATTATATTATGTATTTTATTTGTGTTTCCTGTTCGGACCCCAGGAAGATTTAGCTGTTGCCTCGGTTTTATTTTTCATACATATTTTACAAGTGTTAGAAATGTTTTTCTCCACTTTGACATTAGAGAGTATTTTGTGAAAACCGTTGTCAAAAAAGGACGATGAAATCCATTTTAATCCCACTTTGTTACACAACAGAATTTTGGAAAAATCAAGGGGTGTGAATACTTTCTGATGGCACTGTATCCCTTGTGTTAAAAAAAAAAAACATTCCCAGCCAGTGCAAGCCATACTCGTCGCCAAACCCATTGGTTCCAGGTCATCTACAAGACCCTGCTAGGTAAAGTCCCCCCTTATCTCAGCTCGCTGGTCACCATAGCAGCACCTACCCGTAGCACGCGCTCCAGCAGGTATATCTCTCTAGTCACCCCCAAAACCAATTCTTCCTTTGGACGCCTCTCCTTCCAGTTCTCTGCTGCCAATGACTGGAACGAACTACAAAAATCTCTGAAACTGGAAACACCTATCTCCCTCACTAGCTTTAAGCACCAGCTGTCAGAGCAGCTCATAGATTACTGCACCTGTACATAACCCATCTACAATTTAGCCCAAACAACTACCTCTTTACCTACTGTATTTATTTATTAATTTATTTTGCTCCTTTGCACCCCATTATTTCTGTCTCTACTTTGCACTTTCTTCCAATGCAAACCAACCATTCCAGTGTTTTTTTAGTTTTTATTTTACTTGCTGTGTTGTACTCACTTCGCCTCCATGGCCTTTTTATATTTTTATTTATTTATACATATATCTGTTTGCCTTCACCTCCCTTATCTCACCTCACTTGCTCACATTGTATATAGACTTATTTATTTATTTTTTTCACTGTATTATTGACTATATGTTTGTTTTTACTCCATGTGTAACTATGTGTTGTTGTATGTGTCGAACTGCTTTGCTTTATCTTGGCCAGGTCGCAATTGTAAATGAGAACGTGTTCTCAATTTGCCTACCTGGTTAAATAAAGGTTAAATAAAAATAAATAAAAATGGGATTATACCCTGTACCCACCAGAGGGCAGCAATGGTGTACAGGAAATGAAGATGACTTCTCACTGAATCACTATAGAGTAGGACTGACTGCTGAGGGGCGGGTGTGTTTATGTGTAGTTTCTACATGAAGCCTTTACAGTAAGCAAGAGTTAGACAGTAAGAGAATGGAAGGCAGTGTGACTAAGCATAAAATAGCCTGGTCAAAGTTTTGTTGTATCAGGAGTCATGACAAATAGCAAAGTTAACCATTAACAATGCAAGAGCTCGACATGAGTTCACCTTTTAGCTTGATAGTGGAGGAGGGCTAGCTAGAGGACAATGAGATCATTGTTCAATGGAGAGATTAAGGAAATTAAGCTTTGACTACCTGCAGAGTCAGTGAACATAGCCATGCTATTGAGAAAGGCCGCCGTAGGCAGACCTGGCTCTCAAGAGAAGACAGGCTATGTGCACACTGCCATCAAAATGAGGTGGAATCTGTGCTGCCCTTCCTAACCTCCTGCCAAATGTATGACCATATTAGAGACACATATTTCCCTCAGATTACACAGACCCACAAGGAATTAGAAAACGAATCTAATTTTGATAAACTCCCATATCTATTGGGTGAAATACCACAGTGTGCCATCACAGCAGAAATATTTGTGACCTGTTGCCACCATGTAAATACAATACAATATGTAAATATTTATGTTTATTCATTTTCCCTTTTGTACTTGAACTATTTTCAAATCGTTACAACACTGTATATATGCATAATGACATTTGAAATTCCTTTATTATCTTGGAACTTTTGTGAGTGTAAAGTTAAATGTTCATTTCACTTTTGTTTATTATTTATTTCACTTGCTTTGTCAATATAAACATATGTTTCCCATGCCAATAAAACCCCTGAAATTGAAATTGAATTGAGAGAGAGAGGACCGAACTCTCCAGAGAGACATTTTATCAGCCAACCAGGGGGCAGCATTAACACAGAACACAGACATGTTTGAGAAGAAAGTTGAGGAGTTAACAGTTGCTCATCATGAGTGAAACATTGACATGCAGTTAGTTAACATAGTTATAAGAGCTTATACATGGTCATAAGGACTCATAAGGAGTTAATGCATGTTCGTAAGACATTCATGAATCATAGGGCTATATGTTTGTCAAACATTCAAGGTTTACTTCATCGTAAAACAGCATTAGACTTTTCCTTCCTCAAGAGGGTCGAGATAGTATCTCTACCCCCCCTCCTCCTCCTGTACTCAACCTCTGTCCAAACACTCCTCTTCCCTCTCGCTCTATCTACAAACAGCTAATAACTCCTCAGATTTCATAAACCACTTTTCTCCCAGAACTAACAGAACAGAAGTCACTTGTTTTTAAGAGGCCACTTCCATTCTCTCTCTCTTCCCCATTCTCTCTCTCTTCCCCTCTCTCTCTCTCTCTTCACCTTTCTCTCTCTTTCACTCTCTCTCTCTTTCACTCTCTCTGTCTTCCCCTTTCTCCCTCTCTCTTCCACCCACTCTCCTTTTCACTCTCTCTCCACTCTCTCTCTCTACTATCACTCTCTCTCTCTTCCACTCTCTCTCTCTCTTCCACTTTCTCTCTCTTCCACTCTCTCTCTCTCTTCCACTCTCTCTCTTCCACTCTCTCTCTCTCTCTTCCACTCTCTCTTCCACTCTCTCTTCCCCTTTGTCTCTCTCTTTCTTTTTCTCTTTCCGCTCTCTCTCCGACTGACAGAGAATCAGATTCCTTGCGTGAGACCATGGCATGAGGTCCAGTTGATTGTGATATAAAATTTCTCTATTTTCCTTTAAATGAATCCCTCATTCAGCCAGACCAATGGAGCTGCTCTATGGAGACAGGTAAGGTTACAGTCCTGGATTTACACTCACGCTTCAAAACATGCATCTCTTTTGGCACATTTTCCACCACAGAAGATTCCTGGTTTCGTGTTCCATCAGGTGACTGCTCATTTAGTCAGAACTCATTGGTAGTTTTAACCCAGAGGAAACTTCTCAACATAACTGTACTGTACTGCAGTTCTGATAAATGTAAGCTACGAGAAATCAAAATGAAAGCTTAATGTAAGAAATACAGGAAAAAGGAAAGAAATGAAGACAGAAAGAAAACAAACAAACAAGAGAAAGAAAGAAAACAAGGAAAAAATAAATAACAGCGAATCACATGGCTCTCTAGACCAAGGGGGTAGACTAGAGGACGAGTTTCTTAACAAACTGATCTAACTCCATTTGACATCCAGTAACATTAACCAAATGTATTTGACTTGTTTTACATTCTAGTTATTTTTCCATTTGATTGTCAAACTTTGGAGAATTTGAACCTGATCCTGTATGGAGTTAGGTAGATCCAAGTGGATTTCAATACTTAACTTCTAAGGAGGACCCCACTGAACCAAAACCTCCTCTTAACTACTAACCAAACTTCTAAACTAAAACATGAAGCTGCAACCTGAACTCCAAGGCTAGAAGTAACATAGTAAATCCGGGACACTCCAGTTAGTATGATATGTTACGTTTCGTATGGTAGGTATCAATTTATGGATGTCCATCATCCATTTCATATGATATGTTAAGAATTGCAATTCGTACAATATATTAGGAATTTGCAAAACTTGTGATATGTTACTAATTACAATTTGTTGTGGCTAACGTTAGCTAGGTGGCCAACGCTAACATTAGCTAGGTGGATAATTATAGCTAGGCTAGGGGTCAGGGGTTAAGGTTTGGGTTAGGAGTTAGGTTAAAAGGGTTAGCGCAGGGTATTCCCAAACTTTATTGACCCATGACTCCATTTTGATATCTGCATTTTTTATTTGGGGCTATGGCAGTCAATTCAAAAACATTCTAACGGTATTTTTGATTGTCTTCTCAACTCACCATCACATACTTTTAATGTGGGTCTATGACAGTCAATTGAAAATTAGTCTGACATAACGTCTCTTATCTCAACACCACTAATGAGATTGGTGTGCTTGATGCATGTTGGGTTGGACCTTCTCAAAGTCAGGGGGCGTGGTAGACAGTATCTGCTGTCACATCCAACCTGGATTGATATTTGGTTTTAATGCAGACGAGAGCACTGAATCCAGCTTCACACAGATGTGCTTTCAAGACACCTGGGAACTTAGAAAAATACAAGGTCAAATCATGACATCAGGGATCTTTAGGTCGGAAAGTCTGAGCTATAGAAAGAGCCCTGAGTTCTCGAGTTAGAATTCAGAGTCTGATAACTGTTAAAAATGATTTTTCCCATTCGGAGTTTGTTTCTTTCCGAGTTCCCAGTTCCGAGTTCCGAGTTCCCAGTTGTTCTGAATGCGACATTAATGCTCAGAGGGAGACGTCAGAAACCAAAACTACTCCGTAGAGACCCGTGAATGCGCTGTCTGCAGCATTCGGTCACATGACAGCTCAATCAGCTGTTAGTTTTGATTTACCAGCATATAAACTGAGCCAGGATCACAGTCAAACGGATTAGGAAGTAGGTCCCAAAATTGGAGGTGAGCAGTCATCACTCGTGTGGTACACTTACTGATGCTGTTTCCTGTTATTTTCTTTTCATTACACAGAGTCAACAAAGTCAGTTTTTTTTTTACATCCATTGAGAATGACAACAGTTCCTCTCTTAATTTGAAAAATCTTTCCAACACTAGCCACCAAAGCCTCAGTGTAAATCCACAGTTTTGAGAACAGGCATGCGCGTCGTGAACTTCTTTGATGTAGTTTACAATCGAAGTTACCTGCTGTAGTGTATCTCAGTTCTGTGCTCATCTCTTTTGCCGCCAGTTGATCTCAGTGTATGATACAATGGGAGAGGGAGACACATTCAAAACTAGAGTGCAGAGGCCTGCCCGCCGTCCCGCCATAGATGGAGCTCCATCTGTGCAAAAGCCCACCGTTCGATCCCATGGAATCTGTTCTTCATCAATATAACCATGCAGCACACTGAACATCCCCTGTGCCTTTTCATGCTCAGGAATCGTGAGAGAGAACAATATGTCCTTGTGAATAGCATCCCTCGACATGTATAGTAAACGAAAGTCAATGCATCTCGGCCCTCACAGCTAAAGTCCATTTGGTGAGTATAAGCTGAGGAGTTTTTGAGTCGTTCAATCAAAGGATGAATTCTTCGTTTAACAGTGTTATCTGAAAAAAGCTATTGATGTGACTTTCTTGTGCCTCTGCTTCCCCACACAGTGTTTTCACCGTATCAATTGCGGCCGGTAATATCAAAGTCTCTGCAATAGTGTAAGGTTTCATAGCGTACTGGGCCTAAACATTCACTGTGGGAATAATTAAAGTGCAACAGTCAAGTGCGGCCAATTCCCATGATCTAAGGGCGCTATCTTGTTGAATTTGATCTTTCAGATTTGAATAATTTAAATCTTTAAGGTTAACCACATTACAATGCTTTTGAGACACAAAGACGGTATTGTAATGTATATATAACGTTACACTACCGGTCAAAAGTTTGGACACACCTACTCATTCAAGGGTTTTTCTTTATTTTTAATATTATCTACATTGTAGAATAATAGTGATGCCATCAACACTATGAAATAACACATATGGAATCATGTAGTAACCAAAAAAGTGTTAAACAAATCAAAATATGTTTTATATTTGAGATTCTTCAAAGTAGCCACCCTTTGCCTTGATAGCTTTGCACACTCTTGGCATTCTCTCAACCAGCTTCATTTTTTATTTATTTTTTATTTAAACGAGGTTGGCTAGTTGAGAACAAGTTCTCATTTGCAACTGCGACCTGGCCAAGATAAAGCATAGCAATTCGACACATACAACAACACAGAGTTACACGTGGAATAAACAAAACATACAGTCAATAATACAGTAGAAATATAAGTCTATGTACAATGTGAGCAAATGAGGTGAGAGAATGGAGTTAAAGGCAAAAAAAAGGCCACGGTGGTGAGGTAAATACAATATAGCAAGTAAAACACTGGAATGGTAGATTTGCAGAGGAAGAATGTGCAAAGTAGAAAGGAGAAAAAGGGGTGCTAAGGAGCAAAATAAATAAATAAATACAATAGGGGAGAGGTAGTTGTTTGGGCTAAATTATAGATGGGCTATGTACAGGTGCAGTAATCTGTGAGCTGCTCTGACAGCTGGTGCTTAAAGCTAGTGAGGGAGATAAGTGTTTCCAGCTTCAGAGATTTTTGCAGTTCATTCCAGTTATTGGCAGCAGAGAACTGGAAGGAAAAACGACCAAAGGAGGAATTGACTTTGGGGGTGACCAGTGAGATATACCTGCTGGAGCGCGTGCTACGAGTGGGTGCTGCTATGTTGACCAGTGAGCTGAGATAAGGCGGGGATTTACCTAACAGAGACTTGTAGATAACCTGTAGCCAGTGGGTTTGGCGACGAGTATGAAGCGAGGGCCAACCAACGAGAGCGTACAGGTCGCAATGGTGGGTAGTGTATGGGGCTTTGGTGACAAAACAGATGGCACTGTGGTAGACTGCATCCAGTTTTTTGAGTAGAGTGTTGGAGGCTATTTTATAGATGACATCACCAAAGTCAAGGATCGGTAGGATGGTCAGTTTTACGAGGGTATGTTTGGCAGCATGAGTGAAGGATGCTTTGTTGCGATATAGGAAGCTGATTCTAGATTTAATTTTGGATTGGAGATGCTTAATGTGAGTCTGGAAGGAGAGTTTACAGTCTAACCAGACACCTAGGTATTTGTAGTTGTCCACGTATTCTAAGTCCGAGCCGTCCAGAGTAGTGATGCTGGACGGGCGAGCAGGTGCGGGCAGTGATCGAGTTGAATAGCATTCATTTAGTTTTACTTGCGTTTAAGAGCAGTTGGATGCCAGTTGTATGGCATTGAAGCTCGTTTGGAGGTTAGTTAACACAGTGTCCAAAGAGGGGCCAGAAGTATACAGAATGGTGTCGTCTGCGTAGAGGTGTATCAGAGAATCACCAGCAGCAAGAGCAACATCATTGATGTTTACAGAGAAGAGAGTCGGCCCGAGGATTGAACCATGTGGCACCCCCATAGAGACTGCCAGAGGTCCGGACTATAGGCCCTCCGATTTGACACACTGAACTCTATCAGAGAAGTAGTTGGTAAACCAGGCAAGGCAATCATTTGAGAAACCAAGGCTGTCGAGTCTGCCAATAAGAATGTGGTGATTGACAGAGTCGAAAGCCTTGGCCAGGTCGATGAATACGGCTGCGCAGTAATGTATCTTATCGATGGCGGTTATGTCGTTTAGGACCTTGAGCGTCGCTGAGGTGCACCCATGACCAGCTCTGAAACCAGATTGCACAGCGGAGAAGGTACGGTGGGATTCGAAATGGTCGGTAATCTGTTTGTTTACTTGGCTTTCGAAGACCTTGGAAAGACAGGGTAGGATAGATATAGGTCTGTAGCAGTTTGGGTCTAGAGTGTCACCGCGGCAGCTTTTCAATCTTTGGGAATCTCAGACGATACGAAAGAGAGGTTGAACAGGCTAGTAATAGGGGTTGCAACAATTTCGGCAGATAATTTTAGAAAGAGAGGGTCCAGATTGTCTAGCCCGGCTGATTTGTAGGGGTCCAGATTTTGCAGCTCTTTCAGAACATCAGCTATCTGGATTTGGGTGAAGGAGAAATGGTGGGGGCTTTGGCGGGTTGCTGTGGAGGGCAGTCGACCGGGGTAGGGGTAGCCAGGTGGAAAGCATGGCCAGCCGTAGAGAAATGCTTATTGAAATTCTCAATTATAGTGGATTTATTGGCGGTGACAGTGTTTCCTAGCCTCAGAGCAGTGAGGTAGTCACCTGGAAGGCATTTCAATTAACAGGTGTGCCTTGTTAAAAGTTAATTTGTTGAATTTCTTTCCTTCTTAACGCCTTTCTTAGGGCTATGCCCCATTTTTCTCCACTTCCGGACATGCCCAAAGTAAACTGCCTGTAGCTCAGGCCCTGAAGCCAGGATATGCATATAATTAGTACCATTGGAAAGATAACACTTTGAAGTTTGTAGAAATGTTCAAATAATGTAGGAGAATAGAGATGCAAGAGTAAGGTCATATTGAAAAGGAGCTCCCTGGATGCAATTCCTATGGTTTCCACAGGCTTCCACAGGGTGTCAGCAGTCTATGTTCAGGGTTTCAGGCTTGTAACTTCAAAAACGAATAAGAAATATCAGTTTTAGCAAAAGGACACAGTCTTAGAAATTCGTGTTTGTGCGAGCCATGAAGACAATACGCACCTGCTAAAATCGATTTCCTATTGAACATACTTCTTTCCGTAAGAAATATTATAGTTTGATTACATTTTAGGGTATCTAAGAGGTTTATAGAAACGTATTTTGACTTGACGAAACAAAGTTTAGGGGTAGATTTTCGGATTCCTTTCTCTGCATGTTGAACGAGTGGATTACTCAAATCGATGGCGCCAACTAAACTGACTTTTTGGGATATAAAGAAGGATTTTAACAAAACGACTCTAAGTGTTATAGCTGGGACCCTTTGAATGACAAATCAGAGGAAGATTTTCAAAAAGAAAGTGAATATTTAATCGTTATTTGTGAATGTATGAAACCTGTGCCGGTTGAAAAATAATTTGATGAGTGGCGCCGTCCTGAAACAATCGCATGGCATGTTTTTGCTGTATTAGCTACTGTAAATCGGACAGTGCAGTTAGATTAACAAGAATTTAAGCTTTCAGCCGATATAAGACACTTATATGTACATAAATGTTTAAAATCCATAATATTTATAGGGCCTCCCGGGTGGCGCAGTGGTCTAGGGCACTGCATCGCAGCGCTAGCTGCGCCACCAGAGTCTCTGGGTTCGCGCCCAGGCTCTGTCGCAGCCGGCCGCGACCGGAAGGTCCGTGGGGCGACGCGCAATTGGCCTAGCGTCTTCCGGGTTAGGGAGGGTTTGGCCGGTAGGGATATCCTTGTTTCATCAGGCTCCAGCGACTCCTGTGGCAGGCCGGGCAAAGTGCGCGCTAACCAAGGGGGCCAGGTGCACGGTGTTTCCTCCGACACATTGGTGCGGCTGGCTTCCGGGTTAGAGGCGCGCTGTGTTAAGAAGCAGTGCAGCTTGGTTGGGTTGTGCTTCAGAGGACGCATGGCTTTCGACCTTCGTCTCTCCCGAGCCCGTACGGGAGTTGTAGTGATGAGACAAGATAGTAATTACTAGCGATTGGATACCACGAGAAGGGGGTAAAATGTATTATTATTATTTTTTTTAAATCCATAATATTTATGATTATTTATTTGAATTGCGCACCCTCCAGTTTCACCAGAAGTTGTCCCGCTAGCGGGACTCTTATCCCTAAGAAGTTTTAATGCCTTTTAGCCAATCAGTTGTGTTGTGACAAGGTAGGGGTGATATACAGAAGATATTCCTATTTGGTAAAAGACCAAGTCCATATTATGGCAAGAACAGCTCAAATAAGCAAAGAGAAATGACAGTCCATCATTACTTTAAGACATGAAGGTCAGTCAATCCGGAACATTTCAAGAACTTTGAAAGTTTCTTCAAGTGCAGTTGCAAAAACCATCAAGCGCTATGATGAAACTGGATCTCATGAGGACCAACACAGGAAAGGAAGACCCAGAGTTACCTCTGCTGCAGAGGATACGTACATTAGAGTTAACTGCACCTCCGATTGCAGCCCAAATAAATGCTTCACAGAGGTCAAGTACCAGCCACATCTTAACATCAACTATTCAGAGGAGACTGTGTGAATCAGGCCTTCATGGTCAAATTGCTGCAAAGAAACCAGTACTAAAGGACACCAATAATAAGAAGAGACTTGCTTGGGCCAAGAAACACATCCAATGGGCATTTGACCAGTGGAAATCTGTCCTTTAGTCTGATCAGTCCAAAGTTGCTATTTTTGGTTCCAACTGCTGTCTTTGTGAGACGCAGAGTAGGTGAACGGATGATTTCTGCATGTGTGGGTCCCACCTGAAGCATGGAGAAGGTGTGATGGTGTAGGGGTGCTTGCTGGTGACACTGTCAGTGATTTATTTAGTATTCATGGCACACTTAACCAGCATGGCTACCACAGCATTCTGCAGAGATACACCATCGCATCTGGATTGTGTTTAGTGGGACTATCATTTGTTTATCAACAGGACAATGACCCAAAACACCTCCAGGCTGTGTAAGGGCTATTTGACCAAGGAGAGTGATGAGTGTTGCATCAGATGACCTGGCCTCTACAATCACCCAACCGCAACCCAATTGAGATGGTTTGGGATGACTTGGACCGCAGAGTGAAGGAAAAGCAACCAACAAGTGCTCAGCATATGGGAACTCATTGGACTCCTTGGAGACTGTTGGAAAAGCATTCCTCATGAAGCAGGTTGAGAGAATGCCAAGCGTGTGCAAAGCTGTCAAGGCAAATGGTTACTACTTTGAAGAATCTAAAATATATTTGTATTTGTTTACCACTTATTAGGTTACTACATGATTCCATGTGTGTTATTTCATAGTTTTGATGTATTCACTATTATTCTACAATGTAGAAAATAGTGAAAATAAAGAAAAACCCTTGAATGAGTAGGTATGTCCAAACTTTTGACTGGTACTGTGTATATATTTATATTCATCCGTATTTTGGAAATTCTCCCGACCCCTAGTTTGGGAACCGCCCGCTGGTTTAGGGGAAGGGTTGGCTAACATGCTAAGTAATTGTAAAGTTGTTTAAAAGTATTAAGTAGTTGCAACGTTTTTAATTAGCTAAAATGCTAAAGTTGTCTGTGATGAGATACAAACACGCAACCTTTGGTTGCTAAACGTTAGCGTTATACGTCCATCCATCCTACTTTTGTTTTTGCATTAAGTAAACTCTGTCTTATGTAACCATACCAAACGTAACATATCATACTAAAGAGTGTCGGATTTACATTTACTATGTTTCGTCTAACCTCTTACTCTAACCATGAACCTATATCCTAATCTTAGACATAACCCTAGATGTAGATTCAGAGCAGATAGCTCATGTACGATCTCAACAGGTCTTGTGAAATAGCTGATGTTGTCATTTCTGGCCATCTAGTGATTTCCATCTCTCCCTCCTCCACTTACAAGGGCTCTGATGGCAGCCATGTTTACTCTGTCAGAGCCAATCAGAGACGAGGCCAGGAGCGCGCTCTGAGGACACAGACACTGATAGTGGATGGGTAAGGGGCGAGAGAGAGAGAGAGAGAGAGAGTAATGCAGGCAGTTACATAAGGGTGTTGTGGGAACAGAGTCTCCTGAGAAAGAGTGATGAGGGAGAAGGAAGAGAAAAGAAAACAAACAGTGGAAACATGCTAACTAACCAGTATCAGCACTCTGGATGTGTCACGAACGTCGTAGTGAGGAGACCAAGGCGCAGCGTGATTATAATACATACTTCTTTTAATAAAGAAATATACTGAACAAACTAATACAAAATTACCGTGTCCACTATAAACACTGAGTGCAAACATGCAACATCACATAGACAATAACCCACAAACCAAACTGGAAAATGGCAACCTAAATAGGATCCCCAATCAGAGACGACGATAAACAGCTGTCTCTGATTGGGAACCTCTGATTGGCCACCATAGACCTACATATGCCTAGACTAACTACACACACCTAGACATACAGAAACCCTAGACAATACCAAAACCCCATAGATATATAAAATCCCCTAGACAAGACAAAACCACACATACCACCCTCGTCACACCCTGGCCTAACCAAAATAATAAAGAAATCAAAGATAACCAAGGTCAGGGCGTGACAGGATGCAAGTCAGTTAGTGTTAAAGTGGTCAGTGTTAAAGTGGCTGAAAGTTGGTCAGTGTTAAATCAAATCAAATGTTATTTGTCACAAATGCCAAATACAACAGGTAACAACCTTACAGTGAAATACTTACTTACAAGCCCTTAACCAACAATGCAATTTTAAGAAAAATATGTGTTAAGTAAAAAATAGATAAGTAAAAAATAAGAAAGAAAAGTAACAAATAATTAAATAGCAGCAGTAGATAACAATAGCGAGGCTATATGCAGGTGGTTCAGGTACAGAGTCAATGTGCATGGCCACCGGTTAGTCGAGGTAATATGTACATGTAGGTAGAGTTAAAGTGACTATGCATAGATAATAAACAGAGAATAGCAGCAGCGTAAAAGAGGGGATGGGGGGGTACAATGCAAATAGTCTGGGTGGCCATTTGATTAGCTGTTCAGGAGTCTTATGGCTTGGGGGTAGAAGCTGTTGAGAAGCCTTTTGGACCTATACATGGCGCTCTGGTACCGCTTGCCGTGCCATAGCAGAGAGAAGTCTATGACTAAGTGGCTGGAGTCTTGGACCATTTTTAGGGCCTTCCTCTGACACCGCCTGATATAGAGGTCCTGGATGGCAGGAAGCTTGGTCCCAGTGATGTACTGGCCATACGCACTACCCTCTGTAGTGCCTAGTGGTCGAAGGCCGAGCAGTTGCCATACCAGGCAATGATGCAACCAGTCAGGATGCTCTCGATGGTGCAGCTGTAGAACTTTTTGAGGATCTGAGGACCAATGCCAAACCTTTTAAGTCTCCTGAGGGGGGATAGGTTTTATCTTGCCCTCTTCACGACTGTCTCGGTGTGCTTGGACCATGATAGTTTGTTGGTGATGTGGACACCAAGGAACTTGAAACTCTCGACCTGCTCCACTACAGCCCCGTCGATGTTAATGGGGGCTTGTTCAGTTCTCCTTTTCCTGTAGTCCACAATCAACTCCTTTGTCTTGATCATGTTTAGGGAGATGTTGTTGTCCTGGCACCACACGGCCAGGTCTCTGACCTCCTCCCTATAGGCTGTCTCATCGTTGTCGGTGATCAGGCCTACCACTGTTGTGTCATCTGCAAACTTAATGATGGTGTTGGAGTCGTGCCTGGCCATGCAGTCATGAGTGAACCTTGGAGTACAGAAGGGGACTGAGCACGCACCCCTGAGGGGTCCCCGTGTTGAGGATCAGCATGGCGGATGTGTTGTTACCTACCCTTACCACCTGGGAGCGGCCCGTCAGGAAGTCCAGGATCCATTTGCAGAGGGAGGCGTTTAGTCTCAGGGTCCTTAGCTTAGTGATGAGCTTTGAGGCACTATGGTGTTGAATGCAAAGCGGTAGTCAATGAATAGCATTCTCACATAGGTGTTCCTTATGTCCAAGTGTGAAAGGGCAGTGTGGAGTGCAATAGAGATTGCATCATCTGTGGATCTGTTGGGGCAGTATGCAAATTGGAGTGTGTCTAGGGTTTCTGGGATAATGGTGTTGATGTGGGCCATGACCAGCCTTTCAAAGCACTTCATGGCTACAGACGTGAATGCTACGGGTCGGTAGTCATTTAGGCAGGTTACCTTCGTGTTCTTGGGCACAGAGATTATGGTGTTCTGCTTGAAACATGTTGGTATTACAGACTCAGACAGGGAAAGGATGAAAATGTCAGTGAAGACACTTGCCAGTTGGTCAGCGCATGCTCAGAGTACACGTCCTGGTAATCCATCTGGCCCTGCGGCCTTGTGAATGTTGACCTGTCTAGAAGGTCTTACTCACATCGGCTATGGATTCCTTGATCACACAGTCATCCGGAACAGCTGATGCTCTCATGCATGTTTCATTGTTACTTGCCTCGAAGCCAGCATAGAAGTAATTTAGCTCGTCTGGTAGGCTTGTGTCACTGGGCAGTTCGCGGCTGTGCTTCCCTTTGTAGTCTGTAATAGTTTGAAAGCCCTGCCACACACTGTAGTTGAAAGTTGAAAATTGGTCATTGTCAAAGTGGTCAGTGTTTAAGTCGTTGAAAGTTAGTCAGTGTTAAAGTTGGTCATTGTTAAAGTTGGTGGGTTTTAAAGTTGCTAAAATCAGTGTTAAAGTCGCTGAAAGTTGGTCAGTGTTAAAACCTCTGAAAGTTGGTCAGTGTTAAAGTAGTGGAAAGTTGGTCAGTGTTAAAGTAGTGGAAAGTTGGTCAGTGTTAAAATCTCTGAAAGTTGGTCAGTGTTAAAGTAGTGGAAAGTTGGTCAGTGTTAAAGTAGTGGAAAGTTGGTCAGTGTTAAAGTCACTGAAAGTTGGTCAGTGTTAAAGTCACTGAAAGTTGGTCAGTGTTAAAGTCACTGAAAGTTGGTCAGTGTTAAAATCTCTGAAAGTTGGTCAGTGTTAAAGTCACTGAAAGTTGGTCAGTGTTAAAGTAGTGGAAAGTTGGTCAGTGTTAAAGTAGTGGAAAGTTGGTCTGTGTTAAAGTCACTGAAAGTTGGTCAGTGTTAAAGTCACTGAAAGTTGGTCAGTGTTAAAGTAGTGGAAAGTTGGTCAGTGTTAAAGTAGTTGAAAGTTGGTCTGTGTTAAAGTCACTGAAAGTTGGTCAGTGTTAAAGTCGCTGGGTGTGAAAGTCACTGAAAGTTGGTCAGTGTTAAAGTCATTGAACGTTGGTCAGTGTTAAAGTGGTCACTGTTTAAGTTGATGAAAGTTGGTTAGTGTTAAATTCACTGAAAGTTGGTCAGTGCTAAAGTCATTGAAAGTTGGTCAGTGTTAAAGTCACTGAAAGTTGGTCAGTATTAAAGTGGTCACTGTTTAAGTTGATGAAAGTTGGTCAATATTAAAGTAGTTGAAAGTTGGTCAGTGTGATGTATTGTTGTCTCTACCTTCTTGCCCTTTGTGCTGTTGTCTGTGCCCAACAATGTTTGTACCCTGTTTTGTGCTGCTACCATGTTGTCCTGCTGCCATGTTGTGCTGCTACCATGCTGTGTTGTCATGTGTTGCTGAAGTGCTATGTTGTTGTCTTAGGTCTCTCTTTATGTAGTGTTGTGTTGTCTCTCATGTCGTGATGTGTGTTTTGTCCTATAACAACACTTCACTTCTCTAACCTGTCCTAAACAACACTTCTCTGACCTGTCCTGAAATAACTCTACATTTAAATTTTTAGTCCCAGCCCCTAAAAAAAGTCGGTCAGCGTGTCACGTCTACTCCTGCTCCTCCCCTCTGGCATTCTGTGATTCTGGGGTGCGTGCTGGTGGCAGGAAAGTCAGGCGCAGGGGAATGAAATTGGTATAAACGGAGTTATTTAATAAATGCTTACAAACTCCGAAAACCAACATACAAAATAAAGAAAGTGGGTAAAAACCCGTCGCAAACCATAACATACTTGGCACCAATACATACAACAAACAGTTCCCGACAAGGACATGGGGGAAAACAGAGGGAAAATATACAACATGTAATTTAGGGAATTGAAACCAGGTGAGTGTGAAAACAAGACAAAACAAATGGAACATGAAAAATGGATCGGCGATGGCTAGAAGACCTGTGACGTCGACTGCCGAACACCGCCCGAACAAGGAGAGGAACCGACTTCGGCAGAAGTCGTGACACATATTACTTCGCCAGAGTACCAACCACCGGTCCTGGGATTCATCGTTACGCACACCTGTGAGTCATTATGATTCACACCTGGACTCCATTACCTTCATAATTTCCTCCCCTTTATGTCACTCTCCCATGTTCACTCATCAGTTGGTATTGTTCTTGTGTATCGGCGTACTGCCTTATGTTAGTGTCGTGTTCTTGGTTTTATTAAAACGTTTCACCTGCACCTGCTTCTGACTCACCGCCCCATTCCACAGTGTTAAAGTCGCTGAAAGTTGGTCAGTGTTGGTCAATGTTACCTGTCTGTTGTAGCTGAAATACTTAAAGCCAAAATAGTAGAGTGTATATATTTTATCTCCAAATGAATTATACTTGTCACCAAAGGTAACATTTGGTACATAAGGGAGACAAAGTTGTATTGTTTAACACAGAAGCTTGGATAATCATCAAGTGGCATAATAATATGGCAATGGTGATCGCTACTATCTTTTACCATATGGTCAGCGTTAAAGTTAGTCGATGTTAATTGAAAGTTGGTCAGTCTTAAAGTATAATATGGTGATCACTATATTTAAGCATTTTTGTATATAGTCTGAGTACACATTTGCTCTAGTTAATATTATAGGATTAAGACAACAGTTAAGGCAACACACAAAACAAAAGGAAAGCAATTTGATTACATACAGCTGAGATGCAAGTCATTTCACATAACAGAACGTTTGCAAACATATGTGCATGAACATTATTTACCTGCTTCTCTGACCTGTCCTGAACAACACTTCACTTCTCTAATCTGTCCCGAACAACACTTCTCTGACCTACCCTGAACAACACTTCACTTCTCTAATCTGTCCTGAACAACACTTCTCTGACCTACCCTGAACAACACTTCACTTCTCTAATCTGTCCTGAACAACACTTCTCTGACCTACCCTGAACAACACTTCACTTCTCTAATCTGTCCTGAACAACACTTCTCTGACCTACCCTGAACAACACTTCACTTCTCTAATCTGTCCTGAACAACACTTCTCTAACCTGTCCTAAACAACACTTCACTTCTCTGATCTGTCCTAAACAACACTTCACTTCTCTAATCTGTCCTAAACAACACTTCTCTGACCTGTCCTGAACAACACTTCACTTCTCTAACCTGTCCTAAACAACACTTCACTTCTCTAACCTGTCCTAAACAACACTTCTCTGACATGTCCTGAACAACACTTCACTTCTCTAATCTGTCCTAAACAACACTTCACTTCTCTAACCTGTCCTAAACAACACTTCACTTCTCTAACCTGTCCTAAACAACACTTCACATCTCTAATCTGTCCTAAACAACACTTCACTTCTCTAACCTGTCCTAAACAACACTTCTCTGACATGTCCTGAACAACACTTCACTTCTCTAATCTGTCCTAAACAACACTTCACTTCTCTAACCTGTCCTGAACAACACTTCACTTCTCTAACCCGTCCTAAACAACACTTCACTTCTCTAATCTGTCCTAAACAACACTTCTCTGACCTGTCCTGAACAACACTTCACTTCTCTAATCTGTCCTAAACAACACTTCACTTCTCTGGACCGAGCCAGTTGGAGTAGAACTAGATTGCCTCTTGTCGCTGATCTAGGATCTGCTTTGACATCCCTACTTATGGTTAATGTTGGTATTTGGGGGAGTGGAGGCTGATCCTATATCTGTACTAAAGAGGCAACTTCGAGCCAGCCAGCACCAGCTACCCTCTGGATGACCATAACAAACAAAAAAACAACAGTGAATGAAAAATAAATGACAAATAATTTTAATTAATCACATCCAAGATAAATGATTAAATCTCATTCTCAGCCCTGAAGACAATGTTTACTGCATTTCCCATTTGTTTGGCAACACTAGGTTAGAGGGCAAAATTATATCAATGTGGAACATTTTCTAGTCTATCTTTTCAATGCACAAAGCCAGTCATATTGACAAGTCGTTACTGTAGTATCCTATTAGGCTCTTTTAAGGGCTGGATGAGTGAGACACACAAAGCAACATATTCTAAAGTGTTTCAGATATTATTTAGAAGTACATAGTCACTAGTTTGTCAAAACTGACAAAATGCAAACAATATGTGACAAAAAGAGCTACACAATGGTTATTTTCTACCCCTCTGCTCACCAGGGTTCCAATATAACATATCAAACTACCCCTCCTCTGCTCACCAGGGTTCCAATATAACATATCAAACTACCCCTCCTCTGCTACCCCTCCTCTGCTCACCAGGGTTCCAATATAACATATCAAACTACCCCTCCTCTGCTCACCAGGGTTCCAATATAACATATCAAACTACCCCTCCTCTGCTCACCAGGGTTCCAATATAACATATCAAACTACCCCTCCTCTGCTAACCAGGGTTCCAATATAACATATCAAACTACCCCTCCTCTGCTCACCAGGGTTCCAATATAACATATCAAACTACCCCTCCTCTGCTCACCAGGGTTCCAATATAACATATCAAACTAACCCTCCTCTGCTCACCAGGGTTCCAATATAACATATCAAACTACCCCTCCTCTGCTAACCAGGGTTCCAATATAACATATCAAACTACCCCTCCTCTGCTACCCCTCCTCTGCTCACCAGGGTTCCAATATAACATATCAAACTACCCCTCCTCTGCTCACCAGGGTTCCAATATAACATATCAAACTACCCCTCCTCTGCTCACCAGGGTTCCAATATAACATATCAAACTACCCCTCCTCTGCTCACCAGGGTTCCAATATAACATATCAAACTACCCCTCCTCTGCTCACCAGGGTTCCAATATAACATATCAAACTACCCCTCCTCTGCTCACCAAGGTTCCAATATAACATATCGAACTACCCCCCTCCTCTGCTCACCAGGGTTCCAATATAACATATCAAACTACCCCTCCTCTGCTCACCAGGGTTCCAATATAACATATCAAACTACCCCCCTCCTCTGCTCACCAGGGTTCCAATATAACATATCAAACTACACCCCTCCTCTGCTCACCAGGGTTCCAATATAACATATCGAACTACCCCCCTCCTCTGCTCACCAGGGTTCCAATATAACATATCGAACTACCCCCCTCCTCTGCTCACCAGGGTTCCAATATAACATATCGAACTACCCCCCTCCTCTGCTCACCAGGGATCCAATATAACATATCAAACTACCCCTCCTCTGCTCACCAGGGTTCCAATATAACATATCAAACTACCCCTCCTCTGCTCACCAGGGTTCCAATATAACATATCAAACTACCCCTCCTCTGCTACCCCTCCTCTGCTCACCAGGGTTCCAATATAACATATCAAACTACCCCTCCTCTGCTCACCAAGGTTCCAATATAACATATCAAACTAACCCTCCTCTGCTCACCAGGGTTCCAATTTAACATATCAAACTACCCCTCCTCTGCTCACCAAGGTTCCAATATAACATATCGAACTACCCCCCTCCTCTGCTCACCAGGGATCCAATATAACATATCAAACTACCCCTCCTCTGCTCACCAGGGTTCCAATATAACATATCAAACTACCCCTCCTCTGCTCACCAGGGTTCCAATATAACATATCAAACTACCCCTCCTCTGCTCACCAGGGTTCCAATATAACATATCAAACTACCCCTCCTCTGCTCACCAGGGTTCCAATATAACATATCAAATTACCCCTCCTCTGCTAACCAGGGTTCCAATATAACATATCAAACTACACCCCTCCTCTGCTCACCAGGGTTCCAATATAACATATCGAACTACCCCCCTCCTCTGCTCACCAGGGTTCCAATATAACATATCGAACATATCTTTTTACAATAATGCAGGATACTGTGATCAACCAGCATCCAGGGATGAAGGGGATATATAGTTGATGTGTCAGATACAGTAGAAAGTCCTCTAACTCCTATGACTACTGGACATTAGTACTGTTTATTTCAAAATACAGAGTGCGGATCTGGGCTGGTGTCTTCAAAACAGCTTCGTGCAACTTTTATAAAAATCTCAAAATGATCACCAAATGTACAAATTGTTTACTTAGTGAATAGCTAGAAACCTGTCCAACCATTCATAACCTCCAGTATTCATATACAGTATGTTACACATTTAATGTTATACATACTTATCGTATAAGTCAATTACAAGTTAAGCATGATTTGTTGGGTATTTGTAAATGGTTACACATGTAAAACAATCATAATGTAATAAAGTCAATGGTTGACCAATTAAGTGCTATATGTGATCTCTAACATATTGGGACAGTCTATGGCTAAGGCACAAGCAGCAGGCAGGCTGTTTCCTGGTAGTGCTGATGTTTTAGGGCTACAGGCCAGTCAGCTAAAGCTTGAACAGAAACAATAATATCAACACAATAAGATGTCTTTGAAGACCACAACAATATGACACCAAACACGTTAAAAACAAACAACCAACACAATGCACTCCTTTTGATGCTTATCCTATCAACATGGACACTCAATCATACTCAAACTGCTCTATGTGGGTTTAAAACATTTTTTAAAAGCCTTTGCAACTTCCAAAAAACATTACCTCGCGTCTGTCTTTAAAGCTAGAGGTTCAGCCATCTTGTTTCTTGGAATGGAAACAGACAAAAAAGAAAACATGATGAGAAGTGCACAAGAAACTCAAGTTGAGCTGACAGAATGGCCAGGCTAGTGTGGGAGAGAAAATGACTTTGAAAACACAGACAGATCCTGCTAAAACAGATGTTGTGTTGATAAATTCACATTGTCATGTGGTGGGGAGAGTGAAGTCCTTTGTATCGATGATGAAATTTCATATATGTAGACATCTTCTGTCCATCTGAATGGACCCTCAGCTGCAGTCACTATGCCACTAACACAGAGTCTGAACTAGGGCTGTGGCGGTCATGACATTTTGTCAGCCGGTGATTGTCAAGCAAATAACTGGCGGTCTCACGGTAATTTACCGTAATTAACATAAACATACTTAGTATCACCTGGCTTCCACACATAGCCTACAAGCCACTTATGCAGAATTTTGGAACTACATTTTTTTTTAAGTATAATAAATCAATGTAATATAGCCTACACCTTCACAATAAATAATGTTTTTATTTTAGACAGGTCTAAAGAAACATCAAGAAAATGTAGTCTATTTCAGAAGAACAGAATAGCATACTCTGAGTTGTTCTTATGTTAGGTCCTGTGTTGATTGGTTAACAAAGAAACTGGTCCTCCTATATGCTTCATTTAGAGTTATGAAACTTTAGTTGTGATACAAACGCTGGGCTATATGGTTAGACTTTTATACATTCTAAGACTACATGATGCAACTAATGATGATTTGAAAAAGTTGTATGAAACATTAGCTTTTTTTTTGTAAAAAAAAATTGTATTAAAAAAATAAAATCAAAAAAATTATTCAGGGCCTCCCGGGTGGCGCAGTGGTCTAGGGCACTGCATCGCAGTGCTAACTGCGCCACCAGAGTCTCTGGGTTCGCGCCCAGGCTCTGTCGCAGCCGGCCGCGACCGGGAGGTCCGTGGGGCGAAGCACAATTGGCATAGCATCGTCCGGGTTAGGGAGGGTTTGGCCGGTAGGGATATCCTTGTCTCATCGCGCTCCAGCGACTCCTGTGGTGGGCCGGGCGCAGTACGCGCTAACCAAGGGGGCCAGGTACACTGTGTTTCCTCCGACACATTGGTGCGGCTGGCTTCCGGGTTGGAGGCGCGCTGTGTTAAGAAGCAGTGCGGCTTGGTTGGGTTGGGCTTCGGAGGACGCATGGCTTTCGACCTTCGTCTCTCCCGAGCCAGTACGGGAGTTGTAGCGATGAGACAAGATAGTAATTACTAGCGATTGGATACCACGAAAATTGGGGAGAAAATGGGATAAAAAAATTAAATAAAAAATAATAATAATAATAAAAATAAAAATAAATATTCCCAATTTCATGGTATCCAATTGCCAGTTATAGTCTTGTCTCATTACTGCAACTCCCGTATGGACTCGGGAAAGGCGAAGGTTGAGAGCCGTGCGTCCCCAACCAAGCCACACTGCTTCTTCACACAATGCCCACTTAACCCGGAAGCCAGCTGCACCAATGTGTCGGAGGAAACACCGTACACCTGGTGACCTGGTCAGCATGCACTGCGCCCAGCCCGCCACAGGAGTCGCTTGTGCGCGATGTGACAAGGACATCCCTGCCGGCCCAACCCTCCCCTAACCCGGACGACGCTAGGCAAATTATGCGCCGCCCCATGGGTCTCCCGCGGCCGGCTGAGACAAAGCCTGGACTCGAACCCGGAATCTCTAGTGGCACAGCTAGCACTGCAATGCAATGTCCTGTCTTATCCGGTGTCCTGTGTGAATTTAAGTATGCTCTCTCTAATTCTCTCTTTCTCTCTCTCGGAGGACCTGAGCCCTAGGACCATGCCTCAGGACGACCTGGCATGATGACTCCTTGCTGTCCCCAGTCCACCTGGCCGTGGTGCTGCTCCAGTTTCAACTGTTCTGCCTGCGGCTATGGAACCCTGACCTGTTCACCGGACGTTCTACCTGTCCCAGACCTGCTGTTTTCAACTCTCTAGAGACCGCAGGAGCGGTAGAGATACTCTTAATGATCGGCTATGAAAAGCCAACTGACATTTACTCCTGAGGTGCTGACTTGCTGCACCCTCGACAACTACTGTGATTATTATTATTTGACCATGCTGGTCATTTATGAACATTTGAACATCTTGGCCATGTTCTGTTATAATCTACACCGGGCACAGCCAGAAGAGGACTGGCCACCCCTCATAGCCTGGTTCCTCTCTAGGTTTCTTCCTAGGTTTTGGCCTTTCTAGGGAGTTTTTCCTAGCCACTGTGCTTCTACACCTGCATTGCTTGCTGTTTGGGGTTTTGGGCTGGGTTTCTGTACAGCACTTTGAGATATCAGCTGATGTACGAAGGGCTATATAAATAAATTTGATCTCTCAATCACATGGCTCTCTCAGATATATCAATTCTTATTAGGCAATGCCCGTCACGGTGATCGGGTCCTTCTCACAGGCATCTCAGCTCTGAAGTAGGCTACAAGTGAAGACAGACATATTGAGGACGCAACTGAGTGCTTCCTTCTCATCAAATCCCAGGCCCATTTTGAAGATGTTAGAAGAACTGTCCACATTGACTTTTCATCAGCAAACAAGATGAGTTGTCCTAACCAACAGCAAAACCACTAGCCTATGTCAACCTACTATCCCCCATAGTACAGAAGTTGACCTATTCTATTCTACCTATTCTGTGTGAGAAAGAAATATTCAAAGCATGGTCTGGGACAGTTGTGAGATGCGCTAGATCCCAAATCAATAAAACATTTTAAAAGCAATGAGGCTGATGCAACAGATCAGAAAGTTTAGCTTAAAATGTTGATAAACTATTAGGCTATTTCTTCACATTATAAGAACAGCAATGCGCACACGGCAGTACGCTATAAGCATGAACGCTATAAGCATGAATTCCAAAATGAAATCAATTAACAAGAAAACACAATTCTAAAAAGTGACCTCAAAAGTGATTACGCCTGTAATGCTTTATTATTAAAGTGCATTTTATGGGGGAAAATTATCTTCCACAAACTTGAAACTCATGTGCCGCCTATGTATGCCAGTGCCGCCTATGTATTCCATGTATGCTCTACACCAGTTGTTAAGCGGATTAATGTTCTTCATTTTAAGAAGTTATTTGGCCACTTTAGTTGTGATACAAACCCTTTCAACATATATAGGCCTATGGGCTAGGCTACATGAGGTGTGTGCCTAGGATTTGAAAAAGTCAACAACAAAAAAGGAATGCGCTGTTTGTTGCCTTACTACACCTGCTGGGCATCATTCACAAGTGAAAGGCTAATATTCAGACTATTCTTAATTTAATATTGTCTTTACATATACTAAATAATATATGTGTGAAATTAGTTTGGATTTAGAATGGACCATGATCATGCACCTGTCTCGGAACAGGGGCAGGGGGAAAAAATACATGTCATCTACGCACTTAAATAGCGAATGGAAGACTCTTTTACGTGGTTCATTTTCATGCCAGCCAGGTAGGCTATACTCCTGTTGTAAAGCGAAGCAATGTGCTTAATATTAGGAAAGTTGAAAAATAGAAAGCTGATGGGATCCTCCTCTTTTTAATAGAGGCCATCACTCTGTTTTCTCTCGCAATTCCACAGCTCATGAAGTGTTTGATTTGATTTTCAATTACATTTGCATTGATGCCAGAGTGATTAGAGGGACAATAGAGTGCTGAGTGCCAAGCAGTTATGACCATCAGCAGCATCAGAGCTGGGAGAAGCCTAGTTAGCGTGACTAAATGGTCACATGGAAATTGACTGCGGTCATGACTAGTGACTGCCGGTCTGGCAGTAATACGGTCACCGTGGCAGTAATACGGTCACCGTAACAGCCCTAGTCTGAACATTAAACCGGTGGCTGTCCATGGCTGGAAAGCAGCACCCTTCAACTGGACAAGGAAATTAAATATAATATAGAATATTATCCAGCTCCAACAGTCTTCAATAGAGGTGCTGGTTTTTGTACAGTTGTATTCTTCCAGAAGATGTTGGTGGTTCCAAGGTAGGTCCTAGAGTCCAAAAGATGTTGGTGGTTCCAAGGTAGGTCCTAGAGTCCAAAAGATATTGGTGGTTCCAAGGTAGGTCCTAGAGTCCAAAAGATGTTGGTGGTTCCATTGTGGAGATGGTTACTTGTAGGTTCCTCTTAGTCCTAGAGAATCTAGGAGATGTTGCCAGTAAAGAGAAAAGGATCCACATCACCATCAGGACCGGCAGGGACCTATGGAAGGACAGATGAGTTAAAGACGCATCACCATCAGGACCGGTAGGGACCTATGGAAGGACAGATAAGTTAAAGACGCATCACCATCAGGACCGGTAGGGACCTATGGAAGGACAGATGACTTCAAGACACATCACCATCAGGACCGGTAGGGACCTATGGAAGGACAGATGACTTCAAGACGCATCACCATCAGGACCGGTAGGGACCTATGGAAGGACAGATGACTTCAAGACACATCACCATTAGGACCGGTAGGGACCTATGGAAGGACAGATAAGTTAAAGACGCATCACCATCAGGACCGGTAGGGACCTATGGAAGGACAGATGACTTCAAGACACATCACCATCAGGACCGGTAGGGACCTATGGAAGGACAGATGACTTCAAGACACATCACCATCAGGACCGGTAGGGACCTATGGAAGGACAGATGACTTCAAGACAGATCACATTGGAGGGTCATTTTAGGTCACATTCCAGTATCTAAACTTGTGAGGATGGGAGGCCCCCAGAATATTGCTAAAACAGTAGTGAGATGAAGTTTGGCACTGTCTCACCTGTGTTTGTCCATTCCAGTAGAATAAAGATGACTCTACAGATCCGTTCTCAGGAGGAAATCCTGGCGTCGGACCTCCAGGAAGGAGGCTTTCTTCCAACCCCCTCTGACCCAGCATCAAGCTTCTTTCACTGGGATCACTACAGCTGCCATTTCCCCATGTGCTCTGGGGAACCTGCTTGGGGCTGGGAAAGGGGCCTGGGAGCTGCTTCATGCCCAGGTACGGAGCCCCAGACCAGGCAGGGATAGCTCCTGTGTCCTTATCCGTCTGAGCCCCTCTGGATAGGGCGGGGATGGGGGTGGGGATGGGGGTGGGGATGGAGGCTGGGGGGTAGGTTAGGTTAGGAATGGAGTCTTGGGGATAAGAGTTGGTAGCTCTTGGGATTATGGACGCTTGAGGGTAAGTCATAAAGACTTTGGGGGCCTGGGTTGAGGAGCTGGTTCTACAGTAATTGGAAAGAGTGGGAGAGGGTCTGGGTCCATTGTAGTGAGTGGGAGCAGGTATGAGATCGTGTGATCTGCTTGGGGCAGTTGTAAGGGGGCTGGAGGGATTGGAGACATTTGGAGCTGTCTTGTCAAACATACAGCTGCCTGAGGGTGTGTGTGTGGTGTGTGTGAGTGTTTGAGTTCTGGATGCGTTATTGGACGGTATGTGTGTGAGTGTTTGAGTTCTGGATGCGTTATTGGACGGTATGTGTGTGAGTGTTTGAGTTCTGGATGCGTTATTGGACGGTATGTGTGTGAGTGTTTGAGTTCTGGATGCGTTATTGGACGGTATGTGTGTGAGTGTTTGAGTTCTGGATGCGTTATTGAACGGTATGTGTGTGAGTGTTTGAGTTCTGGATGCGTTATTGGACGGTATGTGTGTGCTGTGTTTGGGGTGTGTGTGACGATGTCTGTTTACCGGCTTTGCAGGAAAACCCTGTGGTATCTGCCGTGGTTGCCATTGTGTGTGTTGCCGTGGCTGTTGCCAAGACTGCCTTGGGTCCTGATATGACAGACCTGGATAGGGCTGCCCTGAGAACTGCCTGTTTGCATCTCCAGTCTCAGAGTGGTATAACTCCAGGCTGGGCTGCATGGTTTGGTCAAAGGCCTCAGGGAGATTGTTGTTAAAGTTTGGGAGAGGGACAGGGAGAGAGGTGTGGTTATTATGATATATATTTTGGATGGAGGGTATCCAGGACTCTGGTTGGTTGATAGTATGAGAAGGTTGTGGGACAATTTGGTTGCCATGGAGATCCGCACCGCTTCCTTGAGTCCATTGCCCTGCAACGGTCTGAGCAGCTCTGGGTAGTGTGTTTGTGTTTACAGTCCTCCGTGGCTCTCTCACAGTCCCAGGACTACACCCCAGCCCTTGCTCCACACCACCAACAACTCCATTTCCTAGCAACCTCTGCTCTCCAAAGCTGTTGAGGTTAGAGGTCATGTGTGGACCAGCCAAATGCCATGTGTTCTCACTGTGGGAGCCGTTCCCGCCATTGAACCCCTGGTTTCCTGGCAATATGGAACTCTGGGAGTGAGGGAACCCACGTAGTATGTTTTGATTGGCAGTGATGTGAGCAGAAAGTCTGTTGATTGGCTCAGTGCCCTGTCCCAAGCTGCCCTTCACACATCCTTCATCACGCTCTCTCATCAGAGCCTCCTCCACGTAGGAGAACACATCATTGGCTAAGATATCATACAGCTCCCCCGTCACATCCTGCTGTTCCATGTTGATCCTGAGGAGAGTGCTCTCCCAGTCCCTCAGCTCTGTCTCCTCCACCTCCAGCCCCTCCAAGCCCCCCGCCCCCATCTCCCCCAGGATCTCCCCCAGAGAGTCCATCATGGCCTGCGCTGTGGGGTCTCCCCTGCTGGGCCTCTGGGGCCCCTGGAGCTCCCCAGGGACACTCAGCAGAGCGTGGCTGTCCAGGAAGGCTCTCTCCAGGCCTGGGTCCTGGTCCTGGGGGAAGGCTGTGTCTAGGTTGGGGGAAAAGACCTGGAGGTCCAGGTTAGGTTTAGCGTCCTGGGGCTGAGTATAAACAGAGCGGTCCTGACTGAGTAGGGACCCCAGGAGAGACGCAGGGTCCAGGGGCTTGTCCTCAGGGCTGTAGCCTGGGGGAGTGAGACCAGGGGGGATGGGTGGCCCTGGAGGCACAATGGCAGTATTCAGAGAGGGACAGGACTCATACAGCAGAGCCTCCCCAGTGGCAAAGTTGAAGGGAAGCTCCATTCTCCGCTTATGCAGGTGCTCCTCGCCCTCTTTGTTTCTGTAGATGGGTGACAAAGGTCAAAGGTCACTAAAACATACCGTATGTACGTGTATATAAATACCATGGAATGATACAACTATAACTGTTGGGGGGAGTAAATCGTAATATCAACAGTGGACTCACGTTAGGGCTTTCTGTCGAGCGATGATGAAGTCGGGTCTCCCTGCCTTGAAGACGACCCTGGCGTTGGCCTGAACCCACACCCACACACCTGCCTTAGTCAGCAGCCTGAAGATGGTGAAACCAGTCTCTCCTGTCTTTATCACTACAGAGAGATAGAGGAGAGAGAGCAAGAGAGAGAGATAGTAGTCAGAGTCTGCATCATAGTGAATGTTCGCTAGCGAAATACCAGATCGAAGCATTAATAAGATAAGACTTAGATGTGTGTGTGTGTGTGTGTGTGTGTGTGTGTGTGTGTGTGTGTGTGTGTGTGTGTGTGTGTGTGTGTGTGTGTGTGTGTGTGTGTGTGTGTGTGTGTGTGTGTGTGTGTATATGTGTAATGAGTAACTATAGTGTAACTCACTTTTGATGTGGTTGTCTGCGCAGTACATCATGTCAGCAGCATGGATGAACTGGTAACCTGAGCCTGGAGTGACCAACTCTGTCTCAGAGTAACCCAGCACCACTTTACCTCTGGAGGGGAGAGAACAGACACACAGACAGACAAACGTGCACACACACACCACACACACACACAGCAAAAATATCTCTCAGGGAACAAACATTTGTCCTCTCAGGTTCCCTCTTTATAAGACCCTGGGAGGGTACTGTGTTCCCAGTGGTGCTATGAGATGTGATGAAGGAGTACATTCACAGTTTCCCTGTCGTAATGGTACCTAGTATCTATGCCCATGGGGGCGAAGTCGAGTCTGTGTTTGGTCTGGAAAATGAGTGTCTTGGTCCTGATCTCCATGACAGCTGGGGTCTGCATGGGTGTGGCGATGGCAAACAGGGCCAGCTGAGCGGGGACCGAGGCCCCGTCATCCCCCAGCCTTCCCTGGCCTCGAACATACTTCAGACGTCCCTGGAAGTTCAACGCCTAGAGGGAGAGTGTTGTATACAATTAATAATTTGAATAGCTTTTGGGAGAGTAGATTATGGATAATGTCCATGTCATTTATGGATTAAATGGACAATGTATTTATGTAATATATGGATCTATGGATTATATTTGATATATTAGTCATATCCATTTATTTTCATGCTGTCCTACCAGGAAGCCGGAGGAGTTGTCTAGGAGACAGCGGAAGCGACAGCAGAAGCTTCTCTCTAGGAAGGACCTGTTCTCTTCAGGGATGTGCTGGGTCAGGTAGCTCATAGACTCACTGTGGGGCCTGCTGCTAGACTGGATGGCTGCATAGGACAGATGACATTACCATCAGATACATGTTTGAGATCTTTGGACTGTTTAATCAATAAATGACCAATCACTAAAAGAAACAGCATATTAAGAGGGCTGTGGCAAAAAGCTTGGCATACGCATACTCAGGCTGACTGGCTCTCGTCCAGGCAAATGAGAAATAAGTGCACTCAGGCTATCCGGAAGGCCAAAGGTAGTTACTTTAAGGAGCAGTTCTCTCTCTGTGGGTCTAACCCCAAGAAGTTCTGGAAAACGGTTAAAAACCTGGAGAATAAACCCTCCTCCTCACAGCTGCCCATGTACCGTAATGCTGATAATGTGGTTGTTACTGACAAGCAGCACATGGCTGAGCTCTTTAATCACCACTTCATTAAGTCTGGATTCCTATTTGACTCAGCCATGCCTCCTTGCCCGTCCAACATTCCCTCATCTCCCACCCCTTCTAATGCGACTAGCCCCGACGCTTCTCCCTCTTTTTCCTCTGCACCGCAACAAAGTTTCTCCCTGCAGGCGGTCACTGAGTCCAAGGTGCTAAAGGAGATCCTGAAACTTGACCACAAAAAAACATCTGGGTCAGATGGTTTAGACCCTTTCTTCTTTAAGGTTGCTGCCCCGATCATCGTCAAGCCAATCTCTCCTTTTTGGGGAGGTTCCCATTGCTTGGAAGGCAGCCACGGTTGTCCTTTATTTAACTTCTCTAGGCTAGGGGGCGGTATTTTCACGTCCGGATGAAAAGCGTGCCCAAAGTAAACTGCCTGCTACTCAGGCCCAGAAGCTAGGATATGCATATTATTAGTAGATTTGGATTGAACACTCTGAAGTTTCTAAAACTGTTTGAATGATGTCTGTGAGTATAACAGAACTTATTTGGCAGGCGAAACCCCGAGGACAAACCATCCAGGATTTTTGTTGTTGTTGAGGTGACAGTATTTTCAATGGGTTTTCTATGTGGATCTAGATTTCTAAGGGCCTTGCTTGCAGTTCCTATCGCTTCCACTGGATGTCAACAGTCTTTAGAAATTGATTTATGTTTTTCCTTTGTGTAATGAATGTTCAGAACGAGGGTCGAGTCTAGTGTACTGTTGTGGTTGGGGTGCGCGACCTGAAACCTCGCTCCACTTTGTTTGTATCCGCTATTTAACGCAGTTTATGACGTCTTAAATTTTATCGATTATTTACATAAAAAAATACGTAAAGTTGTATTAGGAAAGTTGTTTGAAATGTTTTGACAAAGATTACAGGTAACTTATTAGATACTTTGTCGTTATGTTGCGCGAGTTGGAACCGGTGTTTTGCTGGATCAAGCGCGCCAAATAAATTGACATTTTGGAGATATAACGACGGAATTAATCGAACAAAAGGACCATTTGTGATGTTTATGGGACATATTGGAGTGCCAACAGAAGAAGCTCTTCAAAGGTAAGGCATGAATTATATCGTTATTTCTTAGTTTTGTGTCGCGCCTGGCGGGATGAAATATGACTGTCTGTGTTTGTTTGATGGGGTGTTGTCCTCAGATAATCACATGGTTTGCTTTTTGAACTCTAACACCGTGGCTGGATTAACAAGAAGTTCATCTTTATTTTGGCATATTGCATGTGTATTTTCAAGAATGTTAAATATTTACAATTCTGTAGTTTGAATTTGGCGCCCTGCACTTTCACTGGATGTTGGTCAGGTGGGACGGTAGCGTCCCATCTAGCCTAGAGAGGTTAAAGGGGGAGATCAAGCTGATCTTAACAGTTATAGGCCTATTTATATTTTGACATGTTTATCTAAAATGTTGGAAAAACTTGTCAATAATCAACTGACTGGCTTTCTTGATAGTATTATAGCATTCCTTCTGGTATGTAATCTGGTTTACACTCAGGTTATGGATGTGTTATCCCAGAAACTCTAGACCCACTCCAATTTGCATACCGCACCAACAGATCCACAGATGATGCAATCTCTATTGCACTCCACACTGCCCTTTCCCACATGGAAAAAAAGTACACCTATGCGAGAATGCTATTCATTAAATACAGCTCAGTGTTCAACCCCATAGTTCCCTCAAAGCTCATCACTAAGCTAAGGACCCTGGGACTAAACACCTCCTTCTACAGCTGGATCCTGGAGTTCCTGACGGGCCGCCCCCAGCTGGTAAGGGTAGGTAACAACACATTCGCCATGCTGATCCTCAACATGGGGGCCCCTCAGGGGTGCGTGCTCAGTCTCCTCCTGTACTCCCTGTTCACTCATGACTGCACGGCCAGGCACAACTCCAACACCATCATTAAGTTTACTGATGACACAACAGTGGTAGGCCTGATCACCGACAACGATGAGACAGCCTATAGGGAGGTCAAAGACCTGACCGTGTGGTGCCAGGACAAAAACCTCTCCCTCAACGTGATCAAGACAAAGGAGATGATTGTGGACTACAGGAAAAGGAGGACCGAGCATGCCCCCATTCTCATCGACAGGTCTGCAGTGGAGCAGGTTGAGAGCTTCAAGTTCCTTGGTGTCCACATCACCAACAAACTAACATGGTACAAGCACACCAAGACGATCGTGAAGAGGGAACAACAAAAACCTATCCCCCCTCAGGAGACTGAAAAGATTTGGCATGGGTTCTCAGATCCTCAAAAGGTTTTACAGCTGCACCATTGAGAGCATCCTGATGGGTTGCATCACTGCCTGGCATGGCAACTGCTCGGCCTCTGACCGCAAGGCACTACAGAGGGTGGTGCGTACAGCCCAGTACATCACCAGGGCCAAGCTTCCTACCATCCAGGACCTCTGTACCAGGCGATGTCAGAGGAAGGCCCTAAAATTGTCAAGTACTCCAGCCACCCTAGTAATTGTCTGTTCTTTCTGCTACCGCACGGCATGCAGTACCGAAGCGCCAAGTCTAGGTCCAAGAGGCTTCTAAACAGTTCTACCCCCAATCCATAAGACTCCTGAACAGCTAATCAAATGGCTAAACAGAATATTTGTTATTTGCCCGTTGCACTTGATTCTAAGCAACGTTGTGCTGCTGTTTTTATTGACTTGGCCAAAGCTTTTGATACGGTAGACCATTCCATTCTTATGGGCTGGCTAAGGAGTATTAGTGTCTCTAAGGTGTCTTTGGCCTGGTTTGCTAACTACCTCTCTCAAAAGAGTGCAGTGTATAAAGTCAGAACATCTGCTGTCTCAGCCACTGCCTGTCACCAAAGGAGTACCAAGGCTCGATCCTAGGCCCCCACGCTCTTCTCAATTTACATCAACAACATAGCTCAGGCTCAGGTTCAGGAATGGTTAAAAAAAAATCTAACATGGTCCAAGTCTGGTTCATCCTTGGGAGCAATTTCCAAACGCCTGAAGGTACCATGTTCATCTGTACAAACAATAGTACGCAAGTATAAACACCATGGGACCATGCAGCCGTTATACCACTCAGGAAGGAGACGCATTCTGTCTCCTAGAGATGAATGTACTTTTGTGCGAAAAGTGCAAATCAATCCCAGAACAACAGCAAAGGACCTTGTGAAGTTCCTGGAGGAAACAGGTACAAAAGTATCTATATCCACAGTAGAACGAGTTATATATCGACATAACCTGAAATGCTGCTCAGCAAGGAAGAAGCCACTGCTCCAAAACCGCCATAAAAAAGCCAGACTACGGTTTGCAACTGCACATGGGGACAAAGATCATACCTTTTGGAGAAATGTCCTCTGGTCTGATGAAACAAAAATATAACTTTTTGGAAAAAGGGGGAGGCTTGCAAGCCTAAGAACACCATCCCAACTGTGAAGCACGGGGGTGCTTTGCTGCAGCATCATGTTCAGCATCATGTTGTGGGGGTGCTTTGCTGCAGGAGGGACTGGTGCACTTCACAAAATAGATGGCATCATGAGGGGGAAAATGTCAGGAATTGTGAAAAACTGAGTTTAAATGTACTTGGCCAAGGTGTATGTAAACTTCCGACTTCAACTGTATATATTTATATATACACTGCTCAAAAAAATCAAGGGAACACTTAAACAACACAATGTAACTCCAAATCAATCACACTTCTGTGAAATCAAACTGTCCACTTAGGAAGCAACACTGATTGACAATAAATTTCACATGCTGTTGTGCAAATGGAATAGACAAAAGGTGGAAATTATAGGCAATTAGCAAGACACCCCCCAAAACAGGAGTGATTCTGCAGGTGGTGACTACAGACCACTTCTCGGTCCTATGCTTCCTGGCTGATGCCAAACGTCCTGCACGGTGTTGGGCTGTAAGCACAACCCCCACCTGTGGACGTCGGGCCCTCATACCACCCTCATGGAGTCTGTTTCTGACCGTTTGAGCAGACACATGCACATTTGTGGCCTGCTGGAGGTCATTTTGCAGGGCTCTGGTAGTGCACCTCCTTGCACTAAGGCGGAGGTACCGGTCCTGCTGCTGGGTTGTTGCCCTCCTACGGCCTCCTCCACGTCTCCTGATGTACTGGCCTGTCTCCTGGTAGCGCCTGCATGCTCTGGACACTACGCTGACAGACACAGCAAACCTTCTTGCCACAGTTCGCATTGATGTGCCATCCTGGATGAACTGCACTACCTGAGCCACTTGTGTGGGTTGTAGACTCCGTCTCATGCTACCACTAGAGTGAGAGCACCGCCAGCATTCAAAAGTGACCAAAACATCAGCCAGGAAGCATAGGAACTGAGAAGTGGTCTGTGGTCACCACCTGCAGAATCACTCCTGTTTTGGGGGGTGTCTTGCTAATTGCCTATAATTTCCACCTTTTGTCTATTCCATTTGCACAACAGCATGTGAAATTTATTGTCAATCAGTGTTGCTTCCTAAGTGGACAGTTTGATTTCACAGAAGTGTGATTGACTTGGAGTTACATTGTGTTGTTTAAGTGTTCCCTTTATTTTTTTGAGCAGTGTATATATATATATATATATATATATATATTGTTTTATCCCCGTCCCCGCAGGAGGCCTTTTGCTAGGCTGTCATTGTAAATAATAATTTGTTCTTAACTGACTTGCCAAGTTAAATAAAGGTTAAATAAAATAAATAAATATACTGAACATACCATCTGGTCCGGCCTCTGAGTCGGTCTGATTGGGCTTGAGGGCGAAGTGAAGCTGACACCTGAACATGGCTCTGTCATCCATGTGTATCAGCTCATACACACTCTGGTGCACCACATCAGACTGGACAGAAATATACAGTACCAGTAAAACGTTTCGACACACCTACTCATTCAAGGGTTTTTCTTTATTTTTACTATTTTCTACATTGTAGAATAATAGTGAAGACATCAACACTATGAAATAACAATTATGAAATCATGTAGTAACCAAAAGTGTTAGTGTTAAACAAATCAAAACATGTTTTATATTTGAGATTCTTCAAAGTAGCCACCATTTGCCTTGATGACAGCTTTGCACACTCTTGGCATTCTCTCAACCAGCTTCATTAGGAATACTTTTCCAACAGTCTTGAAGGAGTTCCCACATATGATGAGCACTTTTTGGCTGCTTTTCCTTCACTCTGCGGTCCAACTCATTCCAAACCATCTCAATTGGGTTGAGGTCGGGTGATTGTGGAGGCCAGGTCATCTGATATAGCACTCCATCACTCTCCTTCTTGGTCAAATAGCCCTCAAATAGCCCTTACACAGCCTGGAGGTGTGTTGGGTCATTGTCCTGTTGAAAAACAAATGATAGTCCTACTAAGCGCAAACCAGATGGGATGGCGTATCGCTGCAGAATGCTGTGGTAGCCATGCTGGTTAAGTGTGCTTTGAATTCTAAATAAATCACTGACAGTGTCACCAGCAAAGCACCCCCACACCATCACACCTCCTCCTCCATGCTTCACAGTGGGAACCACACATGCAGATATAATCTGTTCACCTACTCTGCATCTCACAAAGATACGGAGGTTGGAACCAAAAATCTTAAATTTGGACTCATCAGACCAAAGAACAGATTTCCACCGGTCTAATTTCCATTTCTCGTGTTTCTTAGCCCAAGCAAGTCTCTTCTTATTATTGGTGTCCTTTAGTAGTGGTTTCTTTGCAGCAATTCGACCATGAAGGCCTGATTGACGCAGTCTCCTCTGAACAGTTGATGTTGAGATGTGTCTGTTACTTGAACTCAATGAAGCATTTATTTGGGCTGCAATTTCTGATGCTGGAAACTCTAATGAACTTATCCTCTGCAGCAGAAGTAAATCTGGGTCTTCCTTTCCTGTGGTGGTCCTCATGTGAGCCAGTTTCTTCATAGCGCTTGATGGTTTTTGCGACTGCACTTGAAGAAAATGTAAAAGTTCTTGAGATTTTCCGGATTGATTGACCTTCATGTCTTAAAGTAATGATGGACTGTCGTTTCTCTTTGCTTATTTGAGCTGTTCTTGCCATAATATGGATTTGGTCTTTTACCAAATAGGGCTATCTTCTGTATACCACCCCTACCTTGTCACAACACAACTGATTGTCTCAAATGCATTAAAGAAGAAAATTACACAAATGGACTTTTAACAAGTCTTTTAACAAGTTAACAAGTCACCTGTTAATTGAAATGCATACCACCTTATGAATCTGGTTGAGAGAATGCCAATAGTGTGCAAAGCTGTCATCAAGGCAAAGGGTGGCTACTTTGAAGAATATAAAATATATTTTGATTTGTTTAATACTTTTTTGGTTACTACATGATTCCATATGTGTTATTTCATAGTGTTGATGTCTTCACTATTATTCTACAATGTAGAAAATAGTACAAATAAAGAAAAACCCTTGAATGAGTAGGTGTGTCCAGACGTTTGACTGCTACTGTGTACATTACTAAACACATTAATACCCGGAGTGATATTCAGAATCCTCAAAGTACAGTTAGTCCTAAATAATGAGATAGAAAGCAGCCTGAGTTGTCAAAATCCTATAATCAATAATCCTACGGTGCATTCGTAAAGTTTTCAGACCCCTTGACTTTTACCACATTTTGTACGTTACAACCTCATTCTAAAATGGATTAAATCAATTGTTCTTCATCAATCTACACACAATACCCATAAGGACAAATCGAAAACAGGTTTTTATAAAAAATAAAAACATAGAAATACCTTAGGTACATAAGTATTCAGACCCTTTGCTATGACACTCGAAATTGAGCTCAGGTGCATCCTGTTTCCATTGATCATCCTTTAGATGTTTCTACAACTTGATTGGAGTCCACGTGTAGTAAATAAATTAATTTGATTGGATATGATTTGGAAAGGCACACACTTGTCTATATAAGGTCCCACAGTTAACAGTGCGTGTCAGAGTAAAAACCAAGCCATGAGGTCGAAGGAATTGTCCGTAGAGCTCCGAGACAGGATTGTGTCGAGGCACAGATCTATGGAACGGTACCAAAACATTTCTTCAGCATTAAAAGTCCCCAAGATCACAGTGGCCTACATCATTCTTTAATGGAAGAAGTTTGGGACCACCAAGACCAAGCTGGCCGCCGGGCCAAACTGAGCAATTGAGGGAGAAGGGCCTTGGTCAGGGAGGTGACCAAAAACCTGATGGTCACTCTGACAGAGCTCCAGAGTTCCTCTGTGTAGATGCAAG
This sequence comes from Salvelinus fontinalis, assembly GCF_029448725.1. NCBI lineage: Eukaryota > Metazoa > Chordata > Actinopteri > Salmoniformes > Salmonidae > Salvelinus > Salvelinus fontinalis. Next base: position 11,470,297 of record NC_074666.1, on the reverse strand, counting down.
AACCTTCCAGAAGGGCAACCATCTCTGCAGCACTTCACCAATCAGGCCTTTATGGTGGAATGGCCAGACGGAAGCCACTCCTCAATAAAAGGCACATGACAGCCCTCTTAGAGTTTTCCAAAAAGCACCTAATGGACTCTCAGACTATGAGAAACAAGATTCTCTGGTCTGATGAACCCGCGATTGAACTCTTTGGCCTGAATGCCAACCATCACGTCTGGAGGAAACCTGGCACCATGAAACATGATAGTGGCAGCATCATGCTGAGGGGATGTTTTTCAGCGGCAGGGACTGGGAGACTAGTCAGGGTCGAGGGAAAGATGAACGGAGTAAAGTACAGAGAGATCCTTCATGAAAACCTGCTCCAGTGCGCTCAGGACCTCAGACTGGGGCAAAGGTTCACCTTCCAAAAGGACAATGACCCTAAGCACACAGCCAAGACAACGCAGGAGTGGCTTCGGGACAAGTCTATGAATGTCCTTGAGTGGCCCAGCCAGAGCCCGGAATTGAACCCGATCAAACATCTCTGGAGAGAACTGAAAATAGCTTTGCAGCAACACTCCCCATCCAACCTGACAGCTTGAGAGGATCTGCAGAGAAGAATGGGAGAAACTCCCCAAAAAGAAGACTCGAGGCTGTAATCGCTGCCAAAGGTGCTTCAACAAAGTACTGAGTAAAGGGTCTAAATACTTATATAAATGTGATATTTCAGTTTTTAATTTTTTATGTAAAAAAATGTGCTTTGTCATTATGGGGTATTGTGTGTATATTGATATTTAATCAATTTTAGAATAAAGCTGTAATGTAACAACATTTGGAAAAGGTCAAGAGGTCTGAATACTTTCTGAATGCACTGTATAAGCATAATCAATAAGTAATAATCATGTTGTACCTGGTGGAAGCCCAGGTAGTCCTGGATGGTTGGAGAGGTGTAGAAGATAGAGCCATCAGTGGTGACCACCAAGACAAAACCATTCAGAGCCTACACAGAGAGAGAGCACATGAGAAACCCACACACACACACATATATTCATGCACACATACGCACGTACACACACACCACACATACACACACAAGCATGGACACACACAACCATTGTAATCCTAGGGCGGACCGCCTAAGCATTTTTTGGGGTCGCCAAAGTTCAAACAGTGTAAAACGTTTGGTAAAAAGCTTTCAGTGTAAACTTAAATGAATAAAATCAGATATAAAATATGTGGAACACATAATGGACCTACATATATTTTTATAATATAATCTTTGTGAACTAACAATCACCAAAATAAAATACAAGTCAGGGAAAATTGAAAATGATCAAAACAATTAATTTAGCAGTACTAATTTTGTTATTATGTTTGAGCAGAAGAACACAGCAATAGCCACGGCAAAATGCATAAAATTGCAGGAAATTACCTTTAAAACTGCAAAATCCTCTCTCAGCATCATGGCAAAATCCGTCAAATGACAGGAAATGACCTTTTCTCAGCTGCATAGCAAAATATGTAGAATTGTAGGAAATATGCTTTAAAATGCAAAGACTTCTCTACACCGCCAAGATGGGCGCCTCTAAAATGCTCTACAATTTAGCCGTACCGACAGCCAACTGCACTCATTGCCACGTCCCCTGTCACGCACACCACCTAAGCCCCTTTTTGATGCAGAAAAACCCTACACACAGACTGTATACCTGCAGCAGTAGGTTTCCCTCGGAGAGGCTGACTCCGTCTATAGAAGTGGCTGTCCGTCCGTTCCTCCAGTTCCCACTGAGAGGGGGGGCCGGCCACTCACACTTCTTCTGGAGGGTCGCTGGAACACAGGAGAGGAGAACATGGCTTCGTTCTTAGTCCTTAGATTCACTTCTTAGTCCTTAGATGTACTTCTTGGTTCTTAGATTTCACTTCTTAGTCCTTAGATTTACTTATTTGTTCTTAGTCCTTAAACTTAGTTTTTAGATTTAGTTCTTAGTCCTTAGCAGTGTTTCCGCTGCAATCAATGCCGCCACGCCCCGAAAATATGTAACATTAAAAAAATAGTACCTCTTATAACAGCTAATGGACAATGCCATGGCGATGGTAACTGGACTAATCTAATTTCACAGAAAATGTAACTGAAAAAGCGATTGTGTATTTTTGAAGATGCTGGAACAGTTCACATTTACTTTTCCTCTGCAAACAAAACAAGTAATGAATATAAAAATCAGACAACCCCATAGTAGAATAGTTTATCTATTTACCTAATCGGCGTGTTGTTGTGTGTTCTATGCAAGATAAATATTCCTCTCGATGGCACATTTAAGTTACGAGTGGCATAGGGAGAGAATTCCCAGAATCGAATTTAGTCTGATCAAGACGAAGGAGATGATTGTAGACTACAGGAGAAGGAGGACCGAGCACGCCCCCATTCTCATCGACGGGGCTGCAGTGGAGCAGGTTAAGGGCTTCAAGTTCCTTGGTGTCCACATCACCAACAAACTATCATGGTCCAAACAGACTAAGACAGTCGTGAAGAGGGCACGACATAGCCTATTTGGCATGGGTCCTCAGATCCTCAAAAGGTTCTACAGCTGCACCATCGAGAGCATCCTGACTGGTTGCATCACTGCCTGGTATGGCAACTGCTCGGCCTCCGTACATCACTGGGGCCAAGCTTCCTGCCATCCAGGAGCTCTATACCAGGCGGTGCCACCCTAGTCATGCACTGTTCTCTCTGTACCGCACGGCAAGCGTTATCGGAGCGCCAAGTCTAGGTCACTGCCAAGTGTAAGAGGAGACCTTGAAAATTTTAGCCCTTCGGCTGCTGCCATTGAAGTGCCCATCCATGAAGGCTCAAGGTCATTGGCCACAGACAAAATGACATCAAATCACATTATATGTACAGTAGCTTTGATTGGACTGATCATGTCAACATCATACTTCCACAATCTTAGCTAGCAGTCATCATCATGAATCAGGTCGACAATCTACTGGCAAATACTTTTTAATCCTTGTCATATGAAGAGAAATAATGAAGGGAAATTATAGGAAATTATAAAAACATATTGGTGCTCATCGGCCATTGGACATAAACATTACACAACAAGTTGGAAATTCAACGAGTGGTTTGGAAGGAATCAGCGAAAGTGGCTCTTTGGTTCCAAGTCTGGGATTAAGGGGCTTTTTTGAAATTTAAAATGATAAAACATTCAACATTGGACATGCTGTCAATGAAGCATGATTTGTGCCGCACTCAAAACAACTGTTAACTCGGAGGACCACCGCGCCACCTTCCTGTTCAAGTGAGCACAGCATGAACAATGTGAGTCCAAAGATTTATTGTTTGCTGCTTCATAAATGATGTAATATGCCAGGGAGATATATATACTGTATATACAGTATATACTGTAGCTAAGAAAGTAATACTAAGTGTATGTTGTGTAGAAAGATGTTAGTAGCCCATGTGCCTCACCTTAATAATTTGGTCTATTTACCCCTCTTAGTTTTCACCTACTGTTCTAACTGTTCTACTGTAGCCTATAACTTGTTTTAGAGAAATGTAATCATCGAATATTGTAAGAGCTTTCATTGTCTGCTTATATGCCCCCTTTATTTATCCTATGGTTCTGACTTGGTGTACAGGGAGAATGCTATAAGAATGGCCCATGTTCTGAATTCGTTTCCCTGTACATTTCAAAAGTGCTAAACAAATAGTTATATTGACTAACGTTACATCCGTCCTAGCTCACTCATTAATTAATGTCTTAATCAAAATTACGGATTGCCTCTTATCCGCTCGTTGTCCCCCTGTGCCATAGTTTGTACATCTCAATTGTCATTCGAAACCACATTTATTTAAGCTAGTCAGCCATATCAGATATGTTTTTAAAAGGCAGTAAATGAGGCTGAATGAACTGTTGATAGCCAGGTGTAGCAGTGGTAAGATGTTGGAGCAGCTTTATGTAGGCCTTACCAGTTTGTGGGCACCGCTTGTCACCGTTATAGTGCAATTAATGTATTGTTTAGTGTTGTGTTGTGTAGGGGCTTTGCTGGCATGCATCCCACTTTTTAATCTTTTGCCCCACCAATATTTATATGCTAAAATCGCCACTGGCTACATTTATTAAGTAGGCTACTCAAACTTTACCAGCCGCATCGGTTTACACTTTATATGGCCTGCGTATGGTCAAATGAACGAAAGACTCAAATAATTAACTGAAAGGGCCTCGCGGGTGGCGCAGTGGTCAAGGGAACTGCATCGCAGCGCTAGCTGTGCCACCAGAGACTCTGGGTTCGCGCCCAGGCTCTGTCGTAGCCAGCCGCGACCGGGAGGTCCGTGGGGCGACGCACAATTGGCCTAGCGTCGTCCGGGTTAGGGAGGGTTTGGCCGGTAGGGATATACTTGTCTCATCGCGCACCAGTGACCCCTGTGGCGGGCCGGGCGCAGTGCGCGCTAACCAAGGTAGCCAGCGGCACGGTGTTTCCTCCGACACATTGGTGCGGCTGGCTTCCGGGTTGGAGGTGAGCTGTTTTAAGAAGCAGTGCGGCTTGGTTGGGTTGTGTTTCGGAGGACGCATGGTTTTCGACCTTCGTCTCTCCCGAGCCCGTACGGGAGTTGTAGCGATGAGACAAGATAGTAATTACTAACAATTGGATACCACGAAATTGGGGAGAAAAAAAGGGATAAAATGAAAAAAAATATGTTTTAAAAATGAAAAAAAATATTATAATAATTAACTGAATTATCTAAAACAAATAGGCCTACCTGCTTGCACTATGTGCAGGGTGTGTAACCATCTACCCCGTTGTTGTCCTTCCAAACTGGGGATTGCCCTCGCGCAGCACCTATTGCCACAATGATGTTGTAGCCTCTTCACTGATCATAACCTTTATTTTCATTTCTCCGGTAAGGCCTACTTTTGCCATTTTAGTGTGAGCCAGGCTATCCAGTGAAGTTGGCCATTTTAGCGTGAGCTAGGCTATCCAGTGAAGTTGTCCATTTTAGCGTGAGCTAGGCTATCCAGTGAAGTTGGCCATTTTAGAGTGAGCTAGGCTATCCAGTGAAAGTGAACTTGGCAACATGTCTTATTTTCACGTGGGGAGAGGGAACATAAGCTCTGCGCGTGGACAAATTGGAACGTTTTAGCACCACACAAATAAGGGACAGTTCACGGCTCCACACACTCACTCTTAATGCATGTGTGGCTGGTAGCCTTAGGTCTGCCTCACCGCTCACAGAATGGAATTCGCAACACAACAAGCTCCTGGGTTATTAAAAAGTGTATTATCTTGATTTAATCATTTTACACATTTACAAATAATTGTACCAATATGTTACACTGCTCATTTCTGGAGGTGGAAATTATGTCAGCATAATTTTATTTTGGAGTAAAATGTCCTTTTAAAAAGTCACCAGAACTCAATCCTTCTACATAATAATTATCCGAGGGGGGGACTTGAACCCCCCCACCCGCAACCTTTTCCCCACATGGCCAATTGTTTTTCCCAGAGGAAACACTGGTCCTCAGATTTAGTTCTTAGTCCTCCGATTTAGTTGCAGTGTACAATCCACACCATAGACAGAGAGGAGACAGGACTGTCTGGAGCCTTTGTGAGTCAGACCAAGACCCAACTCATGACAGCAAAATGTACGGTTACCCAGAACAACACCAAGGCCTGCCAAAGACTGGGATGATCATTTCCACAGTCTTTAATAAATGTACTACAACTGAGAGCTACTGTGATGTACAGCTTGGCATAAGCTCTATACTGTACATACATTTCACATCAAAGTGACAAGTCAATCATCATCAATTATCCTACATAACATTCTGCCAAGTCCTGAGAGACACAGACTTTATGGTTTTCTCATCAACAAACCACCCACACAGTCTACTCTACACAGACTGTAGGATAGATCCACAAACAGTAAGAATGTCATTACATTAACTCAACTAATCTCCACTGACTGAACAAACCTTCAACAGACAGACTCTATATGAGATTTTTAACGTAAGGTGTCCCGATGAGAGTGGATATGTGCTAGATGTCTCCACAGCCACATTCTAGATTCCATGTTTCTGCTATTCTTAGGATGGTCGCTAACTACAGAGTACAAACAGTACACTGATAATCATTATCATTGCATCCCTGATCATGGTTCACTGGGCTATTTCTGGAACAAACAGAGTATCAGTGACTTCCTACAGGGCTAACACAAACATGTGTGCATGTACACACGCGCATACACACACACACAGACACACACAAACACCTGCAGTGATTCCATTTGTAAGTAGGACAAAAGGACACAAAAGAAAGCAGAGAAAATGGTCAACGCTTCATATCAGCCGTGTGTATGTATGTATGTATGTATGTATGTATGTATGTATGTATGTATGTTTGTATGTATGTATGTATGTATGTATGTATGTATGTATGTATGTATGTATGTATGTATGCATGTATGTATGTATGCATGTATGTACAGTTGAAGTCGGAAGTTTACATACACCGTAGCCAAATACATTTAAACTCAGTTTTTTCACAATTCTTGACATTTATTCCAAGTAAGAATTCCCTGTCTTAGGTCAGTTAGGATCACCACTTTATTTTTAAAATGTCAGAATAATAGTAGAGATAATTATTTATTTCAGCTTTTATTTCTTTCATCACATTCCCAGTGGGTCAGAAGTTTACATAGACTCAATTAATATTTGGTAGCATTGCCTTTAAATTGTTTAACTTGGGTCAAAAGTTTCAGGTAGCCTTCCACAAGCTTCCCACAATAAGTTGGGTGAATTTTAGCCCATTCCTCCTGACAGAGCTGGTGTAACTGAGTCAGGTTTGTAGGCCTCCTTGCTCGCACACGCTTTTTCAGTTCTGCCCACAAATGTTCTATAGGACTGAGGTCAGGGCTTTGTGATGGCCACTCTAATACCTTGACATTGTTGTCCTCAAGCCATTTTGCCACAACTTTGGAAGTATGCTTGGGGTCATTGTCCATTTGGAAGACCCATTTGCGAACAAGCTTTAACTTCCTGACTGATGTCTTGAGATGATGTGGATATATTGAAGCAACATTTCCCTTCCTTATGGTGCCATCTAGTTTGTGAAGTGCACCAGTCCCTCCTGCAGCAAAGCACCCCCAAAACATGATGCTGTACCCCCGTTCTTCACGGTTGGGATGGTATTTTTCGGGCTTGCAAGCCACCCCCTTTTTCCTTCAAACATAACGATGGTCATTATGGCCGAACAGTGATATTTTTGTTTCATCAGACCAGAGGACATTTCCCCAAAAAGTACGATCTTTGTCCCCATGTGCAGTTTCAAACCGTAGTCTGGCTTTTTTATGCCGGTTTGGGAGCCATGGCATCTTCCTTGCTGAGTGGCATTTCAGGTTATGTCGACATAGGACTCATTTTACTGTGGATATACAGTGGGGCAAAAAAGTATTTAGTCAGCCACCAATTGTGCAAGTTCTCCCACTTAAAAAGATGAGAGAGGCCTGTAAATTTTCATCATAGGTACACTTCAACTATGACAGACAAAAGGAGAAAAAATAATCTAGAAAATCACATTGTAGGATTTTTTATGAATTTATTTGCAAATTATGGTGGAAAATAAGTATTTGGTCAATAACAAAAGTTTATCTCAATACTTTGTTATATACACTTTGTTGGCAATGACAGAGGTCAAAAGTTTTCTGTAAGTCTTCACAAGGTTTTCACACACTGTTGCTGGTATTTTGGCCCATTCCTCCATGCAGATCTCCTCTAGAGCAGTGATGTTTTGGGGCTGTTGCTGGGCAACACGGACTTTCAACTCCCTCCAAAGATTTTCTATGGGGTTGAGATCTGGAGACTGGCTAGGCCACTCCAGGACCTTGAAATGCTTCTTATGAAGCCACTCCTTCGTTGCCCGGGCGGTGTGTTCGGGATCATTGTCATGCTGAAAGACCCAGCCACGTTTCATCTTCAATGCCCTTGCTGATGGAAGAAGGTTTTCACTCAAAATCTCACGATACATGGCCCCATTCATTCTTTCCTTTACACGGATCAGTCGTCCTGGTCCGTTTGCAGAAAAACAGCCCCAAACCATGATGTTTCCACCCCCATGCTTCACAGTAGGTATGGTGTTCTTTGGATGCAACTCAGCATTCTTTGCCCTCCAAACACGACGAGTTGAGTTTTTACCAAAAAGTTCTATTTTGGTTTCATCTGACCATATGACATTCTCCCAATCTTCCTCTGGTTCATCCAAATGCTCTCTAGCAAACTTCAGACGGGCCTGGAATTGTACTGGCTTAAGCAGGGGGACACGTCTGGCACTGCAGGATTTGAATCTCTGGCGGCGTAGTGTGTTACTGATGGTAGGCTTTGTTACTTTGGTCCCAGCTCTCTGCAGGTCATTCACTAGGTCCCCCCGTGTGGTTCTGGGATTTTTGCTCACCGTTCTTGTGATCATTTTGACCCCACGGGGTGAGATCTTGCGTGGAGCCCCAGATCGAGGGAGATTATCAGTGGTCTTGTATGTCTTCCATTTCCTAATAATTGCTCCCACAGTTGATTTCTTCAAACCAAGCTGCTTACCTATTGCAGAATCAGTCTTCCCAGCCTGGTGCAGGTCTACAATTTTGTTTCTGGTGTCCTATGACAGCTCTTTGGTCTTGGCCATAGTGGAGTTCGGAGTGTGACTGTTTGAGGTTGTGGACAGGTGTCTTTTATACTGATAACAAGTTCAAACAGGTGCCATTAATACAGGTAACGAGTGGAGGACAGAGGAGCCTCTTAAAGAAGAAGTTACAGGTCTGTGAGAGTCAGAAATCTTGCTTGTTTGTAGGTGACCAAATACTTAATTTCCACCATAATTTGCAAATAAATTCATAAAAAATCCTACAATGAGATTTTTGGGATTTTCTCATTTTGTCTGTCATAGTTGAAGTGGACCTATGATGAAAATTACAGGCCTCTCTCATCTTTTTAAGTGTGAAAACTTGCACAATTGGTGGCTGACTAAATACTTTTTTGCCCCACTGTAGATACTTTTTACCGGTTTCCTCCAGCATCTTCACAAGGTCCTTTGCTGTTGTTCTGGGATTGATTTACACTTTTTGTACGTTCATCTCCAGGAGACAGAACACATATTCTTCCCTGAGCAGTATGACAGCTGTGTGGTCCCATGGTGTTTATACTTGTGTACTATTGTTTGTACAGATGAACGTGGTACCTTCAGGCATTTGGAAATTGCTCCCAAGGATGAACCAGACTCAACAATTTTTTCTGAGGTCTTGGCTGATTTCTTTTGATTTTCCCATGATGTCAAGCAAAGAAGCACTGAGTTTGAAGGTAGGCCTTGAAATACATCCACAGGTACACCTCCAATTGACTCAAATTATGTCAATTAGCCTATCAGAAGCTTCTGAAGCCATGACATCATTTTCTGGAATTTCCCAAGCTGTTTAAAGGCACAGTCAACTTAGTGTATGTAAACGTCTGACCCACTGGAATTGGGATACAGTGAATTATAAGTGAAATCATTTGTCTGTAAACAATTGTTGGAAAAATTACTTGTGGCATACACAAAGTAGATGTCCTAACCGACTTGCCAAAACTCTAGTTTGTTAACAAGAAATTTGTGGAGTGGTTGAAAATCAAGTTTAAATGACTCATACCTCAGTGTATGTAAACTTCTGACTTCAACTGTATATATAAACTCAGTAAAAAAAGAAACTTCCTCTCACTGTCAACTGCGTTAATTTTCAGCAAACTTAAAACCTCTCTTGGGTACGTGAGACGTTAGCACCCCACCTCTTCAACAGCCAGTGAAACTGTTGGGCGCCAAATTCAAATACAGAAATACTCATTATAAAAATTCAGAAAACAAAACATATTTTACATAGGTTTAAAGATTAACTTCTTGTGAATCCAACCACGGTGTCAGATTTTAAAAATGCTTTACGGCAAAAGCATACCTTACGATTATTTGAGAACATAGCCCAGCAGACAAATAATTACAAACAGTAACCAGCCAAGTAGAACAGTTACACAAGTCAGAAAGAGATAAAATGAATCCCTTACCTTTGATGATCTTCATATGGTTGCACTCAGCAGACATTCATTTACTCAATAAATGTTCCTTTTGTTCGATAAAGTCTCTTTATATCCAAAAACCTCAGTTTTGTTAGCGCGTTTTCTTCAGTAATCCACAGGCTCAAACGCAGTCAAAACAGGCAGACAAAAAAATCCAAATTGTATCCGAAAAGTTCATAGAAACATGTCAAACGATGTTTATATTCAATCCTCAGGTTGTTTTTAGCCTAAATAATCGATAATATTTCAACCGGACAATAACGTTGTCAATATGAAAGGTAAACAAGAAAGGCACTCTCTCGGTCTCGCGCATGAAAAAGCTCTGTGACACTTTAGGGTCCACTCATTCAGACTGCTCTTACTTCCTCATTTTTCAGAATACAAGCCTGAAACAATTTCTAAAGACTGTTGACATCTAGTGGAAGGCATAGGAACTGCAATTTGAGTCCTAAGTAAATGGATACTGTAATGGCATTGAATAGAAAACTATAAAACCAAAAAATAAACTACTTCCCGAATGGATTCCCGAATGGATTCCCGAATAGATTTTTCTCAGGGTTTTGCCTGCCAAATCAGTTCTGTTATACTCACAGACACTATTTTAACAGTTTTGGAAACTTTAGAGTGTTTTCTATCCAAATATTCTGGGCCCGGGAAGCAGGCAGTTTAATTTGGGCATGCTTTCATCCAAAATTCCGAAAGCTGCCCCCTACCCTAGAGAAGTTTAACATGTGTAAATATTTGTATGAACATAACAAGATTCAACAACTGAGACATAAACTGAACAAGTTCCACAGACATGTGACTAACATAAATTGAATAATGTGTCCCTGAACAAAGGGGGGATCAAAATCAAAAGTAACAGTCAGTATCTGGTGTGGCCACCAGCTGCATTAAATACTGCAATGCATCTCCTCCTCATGGACTGCACCAGATTTGCCAGTTCTTGCTGTGAGATGTTAACGCACTCGTCCACCAAGGCACCTGCAAGTTCCCGGACATTTCTGGGGGGAATAGCCCGAGCCCTCCGATCCAACAGGTCCCAGACGTGCTCAATGGGATTGAGATCCTGGCTCATCGCTGGCCATGGCAGAACCCTGACATTCCTGTCTTGCAGGAAATCACGCACAGAACGAGCAGTATGGCTGGTGGAATTTTCATGCTGGAGGGTAATGTCAGGATGAGCCTGCAGGAAAGGTACCACATGAGGGAGGAGGATGTCTTCCCTGTAACGCACAGAGTTGAGATTGCCTGCAATGACAACAAGCTCGGTCCGATGATGCTGTGACACACCACCCCAGACCATGGCGGCCCCTCCACCTCCAAATCGATCCAGCTACAGAGTACAGGCCTAGGTGTAACGCTCATTCCTTCAACGATAAACGCAAATCCGACCATCACCCCTGTTGAGACAAAACCGCGACTCGTCAGTGAAGAGCACTTTTGCCAATCCTTTTGTGCGTTCCTTGTTTAACTCAGGCAGTTGTTGTTGCCATCCTGTACCTGTCCTGCAGGTGTGATGTTCGGATGTACCGATCCTGTGCAGGTGTTGTTACACGTGGTCTGTCACTGCGAGGATGATCAACTGTCCGTCCTGTCTCCCTGTAGCGCTTAAAAATAAAGAAAAACCCTGGAATGAGTAGGTGTGTCCAAACTTTTGACTGGTACTGTACCTTATTTACAAGTATTCGGACCCTTTGCTATGAGACTCGAAATTGAGCTCAGGTGCATCCTGTTTCCATTGATCATCCTTGAGATGATTCTACAACTTGATTGGAGTCCACCTGTGGTAAACTCAAAAGTATTCAGACCCCTTGACATTTTCCTATTTTGTTACATTGATTAAATAGTTTTTTTCCCTCATTAATCTACACACAATACCCCATAATGACAAAGCAAAAACAAGTTTTTAGAAATGTTCGCTAATTTATATATATACACAAAAACATATATATAGATAACATTTACATAAGTATTCAGACCCTTTACTCGGTACTTTATTTAAGCACCTTTGGCAGCGATTACAGCCTCGAGTCTTCTTGGGTATGATGCTACAAGCTTAGCACACCTGCAATTGGGAGTTTCTCCCATTCTTCTCTGCAGATCCTCTGTCAGGTTGGATGGGGAGCTGTTCGATGGGGTTCGGGCTCTGGCTGGGCCACTCAAGGACATTCAGAGACTTGTCTCGAAGCCACTCCTGCATTGTCTTGACTGTGTGCTTAGGGTCGTTGTCCTGTCCTTCGCCCCAGTCTGAGGTCCTAAGCGCTCCGGAGAAGGTTTTCATGAAGGATCTCTCCATTCATCTTTTCCTTGATCCTGACCAGTCTCCCAGTCCCTGCCGCTGAAAAACATCCCCACAGCATGATGCTGCCACCACCATACTTCACCGTAGGGATGGTGCCAGGTTTCCTCCAGACGTGATGCTTGGCAATCAGGCCAAAGAGTTGATCTTGGTTTCATCAGACCAGAGAATCTTGTTTCTCATGGTCTGAGAGTCTTTAGTTACCTTTTGGCAAACTCCCAAGTGGGCTGTCAGGTGCCATTTACTGAGGAGTGGCTTCCGTCTGGCCACTCTACCATAAAAGCCTGATTGGTGGAGTGCTGCAGAGATGGTTGTCCTTTTGGAAGGTTCTCCTATCTCCACAGAGGAACTCTAGAGCTCTGTCAGAGTGACGATCAGGTCTTGTTGGTTCCAAACTTATTCCATTTAAGAATGATGGAGGCCACTGTGCTCTTGAGGACTTTCAATGCTGCAGACATGTTTTGGTACCCTTCCCCAGATCTGTGCCTGGACACAATCCTGTCTCAGAGCTCTAAGGACAATTCCTTCAACCTCATGGCTTGGTTATTGCTCTGACATGCACTGTCAATTGTGGAAGTTTATATAGACAGGTGTGTGCCATTCCAAATCATATCTAATCAATTGAATTTACCACAAGTGGACTCCAATCAAGCTGTAGGAACATCTCAAGGATGATCAATGGAAACAGGATGCACCTGAGCTCAATTTCGTGTCTCATATCAAAGGGTCTGAATACTTATGTAAATAAGGTATTTCTATTTTTATTTTTTAATAAATTAGCAAACCATTCTAAAAACCTGTTTTCGCTTTGGCATTATGGGGTAATGTGTGAAGATTGCTGAGGATTTTATATTTATGTAATACATTTTAGTATAAGGCTGTAACGTAATGAAATGTGGAAAAAGTCAAAGTCTGAATGCTTTCTGAAGGCATGGTATATATTTACATTCTGGACTCGTACATTGCTCATTCTAATATTTATATATTTCTTAATCCCTTCTTTTTATTTATTTGATTTGTGTTTATTGGTTTGTATTGTTAGGTATTACTGCACTGTTGGAACTAGGAACATAAGCATTTTGCTACACCCACGATGACATCTGCAAAATATGTGTACGCGACCAATAAAATTTGATTTGATTTGTAGGCTAACTTAACTTTCCTTTCTAGCTGACTGCTAAAGCTAACATAAATTCACTAACCTTGTGCTTTGTCTGTGATAATATGAACACCATAAAGGCAAAATATGCTGATTGCAAAGCTGATTGCCATCCAAAACTTTATTAATTCACTTATTTGGTCTCTCACGTCTCTCCCAAAGATTATATATTGCCTCAGGAAACTGACAGCCTCGTGAATGATGTTATTAGTCTCGAGGTTTTGCTCGCCTGAGGTAAAATATCTCATTATAAGCTGTAGACCACACTATCTACCTAGAAGGTTTTCATCTGTATTTTTTGTAGCTGTCTACATACCACCACAGATTGATGCTGGCAATAAGACTGCACTCAATGAGCTGTATTCCGCCATACGCAAACAGGAAAACGCTCATCCAGAAGTGGCGCTCCTAGTGGCTGGAAACTTAAATCCGTTTTACCAAATTTCTATCAGCATGTAAAATGTGCAATCAGAGGGAAAAAAACTAGAGGCCACCTTTACTCCACACACAGTACAAAGCTCTCCCTCGCACTCCATTTGGCAAATCTGACCAAAATTCTATCCTCCTGAATCCTGCTTACAAGCAAAAATTAAAGCAGGAAGCACCAGTGACTAGATCAATAAAAAAGTGGTCAGATGAAGCAGATGGCATTGAGGAGTACACCACATCAGTCATTGGCTTCATAAATAAGTGCATCGATGACGTCCCCAAAGTGATCGTACGTACATACCCCAACCTGAAGCCATGGATTACAGGCAACATCCGCACTGAGCTAAAGGCTAAAGCTACTGCTGTCAATGAGCAGGACTCTAACCCGGAAGCTTACAAGAAATCCCGCTATCCCCTCCGACAAACCATCAAACAGGCAAAGCATCAATACAGGACTAAGATCGAATCGTACTACATCAGCTCCGACGCTTGTTGGATGTGGTAGGGCTTGCAAACCATTACAAACTACAAAGGGAAGCACAGCCGAGAGCTGCCCAGTGACACAAGCCTACCAGACAAGCTAAACTACTTCTATGCTCGCTTCGAGGCAAATAACACGGAAACATGCATGAGAGCACCAGCTGTTCTGAACGACTGTTTGATCACGCTCTCTGCAGCAGATGCGAGTAAGACCTTTAAACAGGTCAACATTCACAAGGACGCAGAGCCAGACGGATTACCAGGACGTGTACTGCGAGCATGCGCTGACCAACTGGCAAGTGTCTTCACTGACATTTTCAACCTCTCCCTTTCTGAGACTACCATAGTCCCTGTGTCCAAGAACACTGCCTAAATGACTACCGACCAGTAGCACTCACATCAGTAGCCATGAAGTGCTTTGAAAGGCTGGTCATGGCTAACATCAACACCATTATCCCAGAAACCCTAGACCCACTCCAATTTGCATACCGTCCTAACAGGTCCACAGATGATGCAATCTCTATTGCACTCCACACTGCCCTTTCCCACCTGGACAAAAGGAACACCTACATGAGAATCCTCCATGACGGTCCGCCTCCAGGTGGTAAGGGTAGGTAACATCACATCCGCCACACTGATCCTCAACACAGGGGCCCCTCGGGGGTGCGTGCTCAGTCCCCTCCTGTACTCCCTGTTCACTCATGACTGCATGCCCAGGCATGACTCCAACACCATCATTAAGTTTGCTGATGACACAACAGTGGTAGGCCTGGTCACCGACAACGACGAGATAGCCTATACGGAGGAGGTCAGAGACCTGGCCGAGTGGTGCCAGGACAAAAATCTCTCCCTCAACATGATCAAGACAAAGGAGATGATTGTGGACGACAGGAAAAGGAGGACCAAGCACGACCCCATTCTCATTGACGGGGCTGTAGGGAAGCAGGTTGAGAGCTTCAAGTTCCTTGGTGTCCACATCACCAACAAACTAACATGGTCCAAGCACACCAAGACAGTTGTGAAGAGGGTACGACAAAACCTATTCCCCCTTAGGAGACTGAAAAGATTTGGCATGGGTCCTCAGATCCTCAAAAGGTTCTACAGCTGCACCATCGATAGCATCCTGACTGGTTGCATCACTGCCTGTTATGGCAACTGCTCGGCCTCCGACCGCAAGGCACTAGAGAGGGTAGTGCATACAACCTAGTACATCACTGGGGCCAAGCTTCCTGCCATCCAGGACCTCTATACCAGGCGGTGTCAGAGGAAGGCCCTAAAAATTGTCATAGACTCCAGCCACCCTAGTCATAGACTGTTCTCTCTGCTACCAAACAGCAAGCAGTACCAGAGAGCCAAGTCTAGTTCCAAGAAGCTTCCAAACAGCTTCTACCCCCAAGCCATAAGACTCCTGAACATCTAATCAAATGGCTACCCTGACTATTTGCATTGCCCACCCCATCTTTTACACCGCTGCTACTCTCTGTTATTATCTATGCATAGTCACTTTAATAACTCTACCTACATGTACATATTACCTCAATTACCTCGACTAACCGGTGCCCCCGCACATTGACTCTTTCCTGTACTCCCTGTATATAGTTTCGCTATTGCTATTTTACTGCTGCTCTTTAATTACCTGTTCCTTTTATTTACTGTAGTCTCCCCCTAATGTGTTAGTGTTGTCACAATACCAGCATTTTGACTTCGATACCAGGTTTAGTATGTGTGTGTGTATATAAACTGCTGTGTGTGTGTGTGTGTGTGTGTGTGTGTGTGTGTGTGTGTGTGTGTGTGTGTGTGTGTGTGTGTGTGTATTTTTATAAACTATTTACATGTGTAAATATTTGTATGAACATAACAAGATTCAACAACTGAGACATAAACTGAACAAGTTCCACAGACATGTGACTAACAGAAATTGAATATTGTGTCTGTAACGTTCCTGACCTGTTTTATGTTGTTTTTGTATGTGTATATGGTCAGGGCGTGAGTTTTGGGTGGGCAGTCTATGTTTTCTGTTTCTATGTTGGTTTTGGGTTGCCTGGTATGGCTCTTAATTAGAGGCAGGTGTTTTGCGTTTTCCTCTAATTGAGAGTCATATTTAGGTAGGGTGTTCTCACTGTTTGTTTGTGGGTGATTGTCTCCTGTTTCGTCCATGTCTGTACCATACGGGACTGTTTGGCTGTTCGTTCGTTTTGATGTAGTCTGTTCCTGTCCGTGAGTTCTACGTTTAGTTATGTAAGTTCATGTTCAGGTTTCGTCTACGTCGTTTTCTTGTTTTGTAATTTTGTAAGTGTTTTGTTTTCGTGTTGCCGTCGTATTAAATAAAGAGATGGCTTATTTCCCTACTGCTGCGTATTGGTCCACTGATCCTTCTCTCCTCTCCTCGTCCGAGGAAGAGGAGGACAACAGCCCTTACAGAATCACCCACCACGCTAGGACCAAGCGGCAAGGGAAAGCTCAACAGAGCAACCAGGACTTCTGGACTTGGGAGGAGATCCTGGACGGTAGAGGACCCTGGGCTCAGCCAGGGGAATATCGCCGTCCCAAGGAGGAGTTGGAAGCAGCGAAGGCAGAGAGGCGCTGGTATGAGGAGTCAGCGCGGCGACGCGGTTGGGAGCCCGTGAGTCAGACCCAAAAATTTCTTGGGGGGCGCACACGAGGAGTGTGGCAAAGCCGGGTAGGATACCTGAGCCAACTCCCCGTGCTTACCGTGGAGGTAGAAGGCGTCGTACTGGTAAGACACCGTGTTATGCGGTAAAGCGCACGGTGTCCCCAGTACGCGTGCTTAGCCCAGTGCGGGCTATTCCACCTTGCCGCACTGGGAGGGCTAAGTTGGGCATCGAGCTGGATGTCATGAAGCCGGCCCAACGCATCTGGCCACCAGTGCGTCTCCTCGGGCCGGCATACATGGCACCAGCCTTACAAATGGTGTCCCCGGTTTGCCAGTATAGCCCAGTGCGGGCTATTCCACCTCGCCGCACTGGCAGGGCTACGGGCACCATTCAACCTGGTAAGGTTGGGCAGGCTCGTGCTCAAGAGCACGTGTCCTCCTTCACGGTCCGGTATACCCGGTGCCACCTCCATGTACCAGTCCTCCGGTGGCAGCCCCCCGTACCAGGCTGTCTCTCCGGGTTCTCTCTCCAGCTGTTTCCTCCTCTCCAGCGCAGCCAGTGCCTATACCACGCACCAGGCTGTCTCTCCGTCTCCTCCCTACAGAGCCGTCCTGCCATGACCAGCCAGAGCCGTCCTGCCATGACCAGCCAGAGCCGTCCTGCCATGACCAGCCAGAGCCGTCCTGCCATGACCAGCCAGAGCCGTCCTGCCATGACCAGCCAGAGCCGTCCTGCCATGACCAGCCAGAGCCGTCCTGCCATGACCAGCCAGAGCCGTCCTGCCATGACCAGCCAGAGCCGTCCTGCCATGACCAGCCAGAGCCGTCCTGCCATGACCTGCCAGAGCCGTCCTGCCATGACCTGCCAGAGCCGTCCTGCCATGACCTGCCAGAGCCGTCCTGCCATGACCTGCCAGAGCCGTCCTGCCATGACCTGCCAGAGCCGTCCAGCCAGGACCTGCCAGAGCCGTCCAGCCAGGACCTGCCAGAGCCGTCCAGCCAGGACCTGCCAGAGTCCCTCAGCCAGGACCTGCCAGTCCCTCAGCCAGGACCTGCCAGAGTCCCTCAGCCAGGACCTGCCAGAGTCTCCTCAGCCAGGACCTGCCAGAGTCCCTCAGCCAGGACCTGCCAGAGTCCCTCAGCCAGGACCTGCCAGAGTCCCTCAGCCAGGATCTGCCAGAGTCTCTCAGCCGGGACCTGCCGTCCCTTATCCCGGTGCTGCCCCTTGTCCCGGTGCTGCCCCTTGTTCCGGTGCTGCCCCTTGTCCCGGTGCTGCCCCTTATCCCGGTGCTGCCCCTTGTCCCGGTGCTGCCCCTTATCCCGGTGCTGCCCCTTATCCCGGTGCTGCCCCTTATCCCGGTGCTGCCCCTTATCCCGGTGCTGCCCCTTGTCCCGGTGCTGCCCCCTTGTCCCGGTGCTGCCCCCTTGTCCCGGTGCTGCCCCCTTGTCCCGGTGCTGCCCCCTTGTCCCGGTGCTGCCCCCTTGTCCCGGTGCTGCCCCTTGTCCCGGTGCTGCCCCTTGTCCCGGTGCTGCCCCTTGTCCCGGTGCTGCCCCTTGTCCCGGTGCTGCCCCTTCTCCCGGTGCTGCCCCTTATCCCGGTGTTGGCTGTTCATTTAGGGGATGTTAGTTTGAGGGTGGTCATTGGGAGGGGAAGACAGAAGCGGGGAGTGACTATGGTGGTGTGGGGACAGCGTCCGGAGCCTGAGCCACCACCGTGGTCAACTGCCCACCCAGACCCTCCCCTGGACTTTGTGCTGGTGCGCCCGGCGTTCGCACCTTGAGGGGGGGGTTCTGTAACGTTCCTGACCTGTTTTATGTTGTTTTTGTATGTGTATATGGTCAGGGCGTGAGTTTTGGGTGGGCAGTCTATGTTTTCTGTTTCTATGTTGGTTTTGGGTTGCCTGGTATGGCTCTTAATTAGAGGCAGGTGTTTTGCGTTTTCCTCTAATTGAGAGTCATATTTAGGTAGGGTGTTCTCACTGTTTGTTTGTGGGTGATTGTCTCCTGTTTCGTCCATGTCTGTACCATACGGGACTGTTTGGCTGTTCGTTCGTTTTGATGTAGTTTGTTCCTGTCCGTGAGTTCTACGTTTAGTTATGTAAGTTCATGTTCAGGTTTCGTCTACGTCGTTTTGTAATTTTGTAAGTGTTTTGTTTTCGTGTTGCCGTCGTATTAAATAAAGAGATGGCTTATTTCCCTACTGCTGCGTATTGGTCCACTGATCCTTCTCTCCTCTCCTCGTCCGAGGAAGAGGAGGACAACAGCCCTTACAGTGTCGCTGAACAAAGGGAGGGGTCAAATCACGCACAGAACGAGCAGTATGGCTGGTGGCATTGTCGATAAGAAACAATATTGTGCAGCCGTATTCATTGACCTTGCCAAGGCTTTCGACTCTGTCAATCCCCACATCCTCATCGGCAGACTCGATAGCCTTGGTTTCTCAAATGATTGCCTCGCCTGGTTCACCAACTACTTCTCTGATAGTGTTCAGTGTGTCAAATCGGAGGGCCTGTTGTCCGGGCCTCTGGCAGTCTCTATGGGGGTGCCACAGGGTTCAATTCTTGGACCGACTCTCTTCTCTGTATACATCAATGATGTCGCTCTTGCTGCTGGTGAGTCTCTGATCCACCTCTACGCAGAAGACACCATTCTGTATACTTCTGGCCCTTCTTTGGACACTGTGTTAACAACCCTCCAGACGAGCTTCAATGCCATACAACTCTCCTTCCGTGGCCTCCAATTGCTCTTAAATACAAGTAAAACTAAATGCATGCTCTTCAACCGATCGCTGCCTGCACCTGCCCGCCCGTCCAACATCACTACTCAGGGACGGTTCTGACTTAGAATATGTGGACAACTACAAATACTTAGGTGTCTGGTTAGACTGTAAACTCTCCTTCCAGACTCACATCAAACATCTCCAATCTAAAGTTAAATCTAGAATTGGCTTCCTATTTCGCAACAAAGCATTCTTCACTCATGTTGCCAAACGTACCCTTGTAAAACTGACCATCCTACCGATCCTCGACTTCGGCGATGTCATTTTCAAAATAGCGTCCAATACCCTACTCAATAAATTGGATGCAGTCTATCACAGTGCCATCCGTTTTGTCACCAAAGCGCTGTATACTACCCACCACTGTGACCTGTACGCTCTCGTTGGCTGGCCCTCGCTTCATACTCGTCGCCAAACCTACTGGCTCCAGGTCATTTACAAGACTCTGCTAGGTAAAGTTCCCCCTTATCTCAGCTCGCTGGTCACCATAGCAGCACCCACCTGTAGCACGCGCTCCAGCAGGTATATCTCTCTGGTCACCCACAAAACCAATTCTTCCTTTGGCCGCCACTCCTTCCAGTTCTCTGCTGCCAATGACTGGAATGAACTATAAAAATCGCTGATACTGGAAACACTTATCTCCCCCACTAGCTTTAAGCACCAGCTGTCAGAGCAGCTCACAGATTACCGCACCTGTACATAGCCCATCAATAATTTAGCCCAAACAACTACCTCTCCCCCTACTGTATTTATTTATTTTGCTCCTTTGCACCCCATTATTTCTATCTCTACTTTGCACATTCTTCCACTGCAAATCTACTATTCCAGTGTTTTACTTGCTATATTGTATTTACTTCGCCACCATGGCCTTTTTTTAACCTTTACCTCCCTTATCTCACCTCATTTGCTCACATTGTATATATACTTATTTTTCTACTGTATTATTGACTGTATGTTTGTTTTACTCCATGTGTAACTCTGTGTTGTTGTATGTGTCAAACTGCTTTGCTTTATCTTGGCCAGCTCGCAATTGTAAATGAGAACTTGTTCTCAACTTGCCTACCTGGTTAAATAATGGTGAAAATTTTTTTTTTTTTAAATGCTGGAGGGTCATGTCAGGATGAGCCTGCAGGAAGGGTACCACGAGGGAGGAGGATGTCTTCCCTGTAACGCACAGAGGTGAGATTGCCTGCAATGACAACAAGCTTAGTCCGTTGATGCTGTGACACACCGCCCCAGACCATGACGGACCCTCCACCTCCAAATTGATCACGCTACACTCATTCCTTCAATGATAAACGCGAATCCGACCATCACCCCTGGTGAGACAAAACCGCAAATTGTCAGTGAAGATCACTTTTTGCCAGTCCTGTCTGGTCCAGCGACGGTGGGTTTGTGCCCATAGGCGACGTTGTTGCTGTTGATGTCTGGTGAGGACCTGTCTTACAACAGGCCTACAGGCCCTCAGTCCAGCCTCTCTCAGCCTATTGCGGACAGTCTGAGCACTGATGGAGGGATTGTGCATTCCTGGTGTAACTCGGGCAGTTGTTGTTGCCATCCTGTACCTGTCCCGCAGGTGTGATGTTCGGATGTACCGATCCTGTACAGGTGTTGTTACACGTGGTCTGCCACTGCGAGGACGATCAGTTGTCCGTCCTGTCTCCCTGTAGAGCTGTCTTAGGCGTACAGACATTGCAATTTATTGCCCTGGACAGAACTGCAGTCCTCATGCCTCCTTGCAGCATGCCTAAGGCACGTTCACGAAGATGAGCAGGGACCCTGGGCATCTTTCTTGTGGTGTTTTTCAGAGTCAGTAGAAAGGCCTCTTTAGTGTCCTAAGTTTTCATAACTGTGACCTTAATTGCCTACCGCCTGTAAGCTGTTAGTGTCTTAACGACCGTTCCACAGGTGCATGTTCATTAATTGTTTATGGTTCACTGAACAAGCATGGGAAAGAGTGTTTAAACCCTTTACAATGAAGATCTGTGAAGTTATTTGGATTTGTACAAATTATCTTTGAAAGACAGGGTCCTGAAAAAGGGACGTTTCTTTTTTTGCTGAGTTTACATAGGCGTACAGAGGCCCATTGTCAGCAACCATCACTCCTGTGTTCCAATGGCACGTTGTGTTAGCTAATCCAAGTTTAGCATTTTTAAAGTCTAATTGATCATTAGAAAAACCTTTTGCAATTATGTTAGCACAGCTGAAAACTATTGTTCTGATTAAAGAAGCAATAAAACTGGCCTTCTTTAGACTAGTTGAATATCTGGAGCATCAGCATTTGTGGGTTCGATTACAGGCTCAAAATGGCCAGAAACAAAAACCTTTTTTCTGAAACTCGTCAGTCTATTCTTGTTCTGAGAAATGAAGGCTATTCCATGCCAGAAATTGCCAAGAAACTGAAGATCTCGTACAACGCTGTGTATTGCTCCCTTCACAGAACAGCTCAAACTGGCGCTAACCAGAATAGGAAGAGGAGTGAGAGGCCCCGACGGAGAATAAGACGGAGAATCGTTATTGTCTTTACCGGAGAAAAATTCCAAACAACGCGCTCTCATTCACGCGCTTGGAAACACTACCGCCAAAATGTGAGCCACCTAGAAAAACTACAATTTCTGGCTCATTTTTCCAAAAACCAGCCTGAAACTCTTTCTAAAGTCTGTTGACATCTAGTGGAAGCCCTAGGAACTGCAATCAGGCACGATTTCGCCCTATTATAAAAGTGCCAGCCATTGAAATCAGTGGTAGGATGACATTTTTTGGGGGGGGCTGATTTGTCCTCGGGGTTTCGCCTGCAATTTCAGTTCTGTTATACTCACGGACATTATTTTAAAAGTTTTAGAAACTTTTGTGTTTTCTATCCAAATGTACCAACTATATGCATATCCTAGCTTCTGGGCCTGAGTTGCAGGCAGTTTACTTTGGGCACGCTTTTCATCCGGACGTCAAAATACCGCCCCCTATCCCAAAGAAGTTAAGGCAGTTACTGTATATAAATGTAAGCAAGGTTTGAAATGATGTTTTAGTCAAATATTATTTCTGTTTGGGCTTCTTGCAGTCAATTTGCAGTCTACAAATTATTTGTAGTTATGTTCCTGGCCCCCTGACCATCCGCTCAAGCTGAATCTAGTTGATGATCCCTGCTGTAGAGCATGTTAATAGCCTGTGCATTACTTTCCAACAGTGAGTTTAACGATAAACGTAGTGTGTGTGTGTGCGTGCCTGTATGTATGTATGGTGTGTGCGTGTGTGTGTGTGCCCCTCCAAATTCCACTCACCATGGAAGAAGCTCTTGACCTTGACGTATCCCACGCTGAGCCGCAGGACGGACAATTTGTCCAACCTACCCCTGACCTCTGGGGAGAAGGGCAGCAGGCTGGTCAGCCGGTCCAGCTCCCCGTTCAGACGGTTCCGGTGACGTTTTGAAGGGTTGGTCTTTACCACACCGTCACCTGGAGCATGCGTCAGACTGGGGACAGGAGAGGAGGGGAGAGGAGAGGGGGGGAATTAGTAATCTACTGTACAGAGCTGAACTGCAGCTGATTGTCAGAGGCTTTAGCGCAGAGGTAAACAAACCAGAGAGGACAAGGGAAGGTTAGGAATCTACTGAACACAGACTTTGGACTACTAGAGTATTTGATTGTCAGTAGCAAGCTAACACAGTCTTATGGCGAACAGACAACCTAGGTTCAAAACCAGTCAGTCACATTGGTGCCATGATACAAATTATGTCAGGTAATGCCTATCAGCTGCTGGGGTCATTCCGGAGAGGAGGTGGTCAAAGGAAGTGAAGTTTAATAGATTGGATACCTGGTCAGTCACACTTACAGTACCAGTCCAAAGTTTGGGCACACCTACTCATTCAAGGGTTTTTCTTTATTTTGACTATTTTCTACATTGGAGAATAATAGTGAAGACATCAAAACAATGAAATAGCACATGTAGTAACCCAAAAAGTTTTAAACAAATCAAAATATATTTTATATTTGAGATTCCTCAAAGTAGCCACCATTTGCCTTGATGACAGCTTTGCACACTCTTGGCATTCTCTCAACCAGCTTCACCTGAAATGCTTTTCCAACCGTCTTGAAGGCGTTCCCACATATGCTAAGCACTTTTTGGCTGCTTTTCCTTCACTCTGCAGTCCAAGTCATACCAAACCATCTCAACTGGGTGATTGTGGAGGCCAGGTCATCTGATGCAGCACTCCATCACTCTCCTTCTTGGTCAAATAGCCCTTACACAGCCTGGAGGTGTGTTGGGTCATTGTTCTGTTGAAAAACAAATTATAGTCCCACTAAGCACAAACCAGATGGGATAGCGTATTGCTGCAGAATGCTGTCGTAGTCATGCTGGTTAAGTGTGCCTTGAATGAATAAAAAATCACAGAAATATCACCAGCAAAGTACCCCCCCACCATCACATCTCCTGCTTCATAGTGGGAAACACACATGCAGGGATCATCCGTTCACCTACTCGGTGTCTCAAAAAGACACGGTGGTTGGATCCAAAAATCTCACATTTGGACTCATCAGACCAAAGGACAGATTTCCACTGGTCTAATCTTCATTATTCATTCATTATTTATTGATGTGTCTGTGTCTGGAACTCTGTGAAGAATTTATTTGGGCTGCAATTTCTGAGGCTGGTAACTCTAATGAACTTAGGTAATGCTGGGTCTTCCTTTCCTGTGGCGGTCCTCATGAGAGCCAGTTTTATCCTCGCGCTTGATGATTTTTGCGACTGCACTTGAAGAAACTTTCAAAGTTCTTGAAATTTCCCGGATTGACTGACCTTCATGTCTTAAAGTAATGATGGACTGTCTTTGCTTATTTGAGCTATTCTTGCCATAATATGGACTTGGTCTTTTACCAAATAGGGCTATCTTCTGTATACCACCCCTACCTTGTCACAGCACAACTGATTGGCTCAAACGCATTAAGAAGGAAAGAAATTCAACAAATTAATTTTGAAAGGCACATCTGTTAATTGAAATACATTCCAGGTGACTACCTTATGAAGCTGGTTGAGAGAATGTCAAGAGTGTGCAAAGCTGTCATCAAGGCAAAGGGTGGATACTTTGAAGAAAATATATTTTGATTTGTTTAACACTCTTTTGGTTACTACATGATTCCATGTGTTATTTCATAGTTTTGATGCCTAAAAATAAAGAAAAACACTTGAATAAGTAGGTGTGTCCAAACTTTTGAATGGTACTGTATGTAATCTGTCCTGAAATGCCCTGCCCCTGTAGTCAACAGATGGCTGAGAATAAGTAGCTGTTTCAAGTCCATTTCTCAACACCAGTTCCATGAATAGACAACAAAGACTCACTTCTATAAGCATATCAGGACATGTAAAATGAACACAGTAACAGATGTTTGGGAAACAGAGTCCATTCTTCATGACAGGTCAGGTTGTCACACCTGCTCCCGCTCCCCTGTCACCATCACTACGTGTGTCAGCGCAATATTGGACTCACCTGGACTCCTTCACTTTGTTGATTGCCCCTCTTTATCTGTCTGTTCCTCAGTTTGTTCTCAGTGTCAAGATTGATGTTGTTTTTCCCCTGTCCACGCGCTGTCCGTGTTCTGTTTCATGTCCGTTGCTTATTAAATGTTCACTCCCTGTACTTGCTTCTCGTCTCCCAGCGTCTGTCTTTACACTGGTAATCATCTGGCTATTGCTGTCACTTACAATATGTTTTCAGGGGCTTGAAAGAGGCAAGCCCCTTTAGACTATAAAATTGAGGGAGAGGAGAGAAAAGGACTTTCCATTATAGAGATGCAGCCTGTGTGATGTCTAATCCAGAGGCCATCCTGTAGTCTGCAGCCCCAGGCAGCATAGCATAAGGACAAACAGGATTTCAGTTCCACTGCTGCTGCCCCAGAGGACAGAGTGACTGGCTGGCTCCTCTATACCTTGGGGAGGAGGCATGGTTACTGAACCCATGGTCTGTCCTTTGGGAAACACATGGAACTCACACTCCGGTTGGTTCTGAATTACAGGATGATTTATTTCAGCATAACATTTCACGATCGTTAACCAGTGATGCCTTCTAGAGTCCCAATTAAGGTCAATTTCAAAGACATCTGACAGGGCCAATACAATTTCAAGAGGGGGAAAGTACACAAAAAAAATGTATTTAACCTTTTATTTAACTAGACAAGTCAGTTAAGAACAAATTCTTATTTACAATGACAGCCTACACCGGCCAAACCTGGACGACGCTGGGTTAATTGTGTGCCGCCCTATGGGACTGCTAATCACGGCCAGTTGTGATACAGCCTGGAATCGAACCAGGGTGTCTGTAGTGACGCCTCAAGGATTGAGATGCAGTGCCTTAGACAAGGGCTTTTCTTTCGAAGCATTGATTGTGCACTAAAGAAACCATAAAAACATTCTAAAAAGGAGTGATGCAGCATCATGAGGTTTACCGGGGCTCTGCCAGTGTAACTACAACACATTACAGCAGGATTACTCTGCTAGAACAGGCCTGGACACGACACACAGTCTGCCAAAACTCCCTCCCATAACACACACACATAGAGAGAGAGACACACACAGAGAGAGAGAGAGAAACACACAGAGAGAGAGAGAGAAACACACAGAGAGAGAGAGAGAGAGAGAGAGAGAGAGAGAGAGAGAGAGAGAGAGAGAGAGAGAGAGAGAGAGAGAGAGAGAGAGAGAGAGAGAGAGAGAGAGAGAGAGAGAGAGAGAGAGAGAGAGAGAGAGAGAGAGAGAGAGAGAGAGAGAGAGAGAAGAGATATAGGAAAGAGAAGATACGGGAATAATGAAATACAAAGGAGAGAGAAAGCAGGACCTGGAGAACATGGAATAAAAGCACGAGGATAGGCTGTGTGTGCATTGTGAATTATACCAGATAGATCAACACTGGTTGGATCATTTTCTGGAGCTTCCATTCTCTAACAGTGGTTAATGTCCTTAGTAAAGCTAGGCAATCGGGCCACATTGCATTCCTTTGGAAGAAAGAGGAGAGAGCAAACTACCCTAGAGAGTAAACTATAGTAGACTCCAGTAAACTTTACTGTCCTTCAAACAACCTCACAGTCCACTCTGCCATCACTATACCGCATTAGTGCACAATAACCAAACAAAACTATGTTTCCCATAACAGTTGAGTCTTACTGTAAATTGTGGCTTACTGTAAATTAATGTGAAATGGCTAGCTACTAGCGTTTCAATCAGTTACGTCACTTGCTCTGAAACCTACAAGTAGTGTTGCCCCTTGCTCTGCAAGGGCCGTGGCTTTTGTGGAGCGATGGGTAACGATGCTTCGTGGGTGTCAGTTGTTGATGTGTGCAGAAGGACCCTGGTTCGCGCCCGTGTCGGGGCGAGGGGACGTACTAAAGTTATACTGTTACACCAGCCCCCTGAGCTATTCAGTGTGAAGTTTCCGCCTGTCTGTCTGTCATGTCTGTCTGCCCTCTTGCCGGTCTGTCTGTCTTTTTGCCTGAATCGCTGTCATGTCTGTCTGTCTGCAAGTCAAGTCTGTGTGTGAGGAAGCCAGCCAGGTAAACATCATCACACTCATACAGATGTTAAAATCCCTCCTTGGAGTCACTTTAAATGTTTGTTTGGGGGGGAACAGCAGAGGCTGTGTTCTAATGTCAACGCACTCCTCTCATTCTCATCAGATGAAAGTTATTTTAACACACTACAGTGACTTTTTAATAGTCTACTTTGCAGTGTTATTACTGTAAAAAAAATAAAAAAATAAGTTGGCCTGAAGATGTTGTATGTCCATGTACTCCCAGTCAGCAGCCTGTACTCTGGGCGGAAAACCATGTGCCCCCTCTGCTCTGCTGTAGTAAACTACACTTTGGTCCAGCTTGTTTCTAGCAAATCGAGCGACCAGTTATTCAAAATCAACTCTGCCTCGATGCAAGAGAACAGAGTTGAGCTTCCTCAACTAGGTAGACTATTGACTTTGGACCAAATCTAGAAGACGGGAATTGGGATAGTGCTTGTGGTCGAGGGATGATCTGGTCCCCAACCAAGGAGGGCCTACAGCAGCACCTAGATCTTCTGCACAGATTCTGTCAGACCTGGACCCTGACAATAAATCTCAGTAAGACAATAATAATGGTGTTCCCGAAAAAGGTCCAGTTCCCAGGACCACGAATACAAATTCCATCTAGACACCGTTGCCCGAGAGCACACAAAAAACTATACATACCTCGGCCTAAACATATGATCTATTTCACTTGCTTTGGCAGTGAAAACATACGTTTCCCTTGCCAATAAAGCCCTTAAATTGAATTGTTTACGATGCGGTGTTGATGTTGTACACCCTCCTCCCACCATCACACCCACTACTATTATATAAGAAAAGGCATACATTCACAGAAGCAGAAAGCAGTGAAGACATCTTAGCCTACAAAATATTATTACCTTTTCTGGATGGGTTTCTTCCTCTTCTTCGCTGCATAGATCCCCTCATTCCCCAACATAATTACTTTGACTTTAAAAAAAAAAATACAAATAAATCTAGTTTAAGTTTCCCTCCCCCGATTACCCACGAACTTCAAAAAAATCATACGCATAACAAGCATGAATAACAGTTCCAAATGCGAACAGAGAAGTTAGCATGCTTGCTGCTGGTCCAAAGAGACCCTTGCCTTCTGCTCTGCTATTCCGAGGTCGATAAAACGTTGGTCGGGGCGTGGGGTCCGAGGTCCTACAAAGTCACGAAAACTCCACTTGAGGCCAGTCCCAAACCACGTTTATCACTACCCTCGTTCATCGAAATGCAATGTGAAAGTTGTCCCTCCTGTTCCTCAAAGTAAACTCGACCTGATTACGTAAGAAGTCTTCTTTCTCCCAATAGGTTTCAACCAATCGATATCACTGTAACATAGAGCGCTCTGTCACACCGAATAGTATAGGTGTACGTTCACTAACATTGGGGGGGATTCTATTCATGCCCCGGGTGAACCGGGTGTTGATTGCATACAATGAAAACTAGTTTTAAAATATATGTATTTTTCCTGCGTGATGCAGCATGATGTAATGTTTACAATATGAACGAGTGGCGCAGATTATCGTTCGATTTGATCGATCAGGGCGCGCCTCCCTCACCGGCCTCCCCATGTCACGTTCATGGCAATAGCCCCGTTCATGTTAATATAACTCCCCCATTACCATCTTTCATAAGCAACAGAAAGAGACAACTTCAAAGAATTCTGAAACAGTCGACCCGAATCAGATGTTTGACATGTTTCGACAAAGTATCAAACCATGCAATATCATCAAACAGGGAACTTTTATCTAACACTTCTGCGTCTAGTTTTTTTATTTTATTTTATTATTTGTATACTGGTTGACATTTTTACTGCATTGTTATGAGCGAGTAACAAGCTTTTCGCAATATCTGCTATAACACCTGCTAAACCATAGTAACGCCTCGATCACACCGACAGTCTTTTTACAAAACACCACCTGCTGGAGAAGACAGATTTTAGGCGCAGTTATCCCTCTGGCTTCGCCTCATAAGCCTCAATCACACTGACAGTCATTGCATTTTGGTACACCAGAAGTACATTCATTTCCAATGGAATGCTGTGTTTGCCTTGCAGCATTGCAGAGGCAGTTGCAGTGTGTTCTGTGTGGTGCATATGTAACGGATGTGAAATGGCTAGCTAGTTAGCGGGTACGCGCTAGTAGCGTTTCAATCAGTTACGTCACTTGCTCTGAAACCTAGATGTAGTGTTGCCCCTTGCTCTGCAAGGGCCGTGGAGCGATGGGTAACGATGCTTCGTGGGTGACTGTTGTTGATGTGTGCAGAGGGTCCCTGGTTCGCGCCCGTGTCGGGGCGAGGGGACGGTTTAAAGTTATACTGTTGCATTGATGCTGTTGACCCGGATCACTGGTTGCTGCGGAAAAGGAGGAGGTTGAAAGGGGGGTGAGTGTAACGGATGTGAAATGGCTAGCTAGTTAGCGGGTACGCGCTAGTAGCGTTTCAATCAGTTACGTCACTTGCTCTGAAACCTAGAAGTAGTGTTGCACCTTGCTCTGCAAGGGCCACGGCTTTTGTGGAGCGATGGGTAACAACGCTTCGCGGGTGACTGTTGTTGATGTGTGCAGAGGGTCCCTGGTTCGCGCCCGTGTCGGGGCGAGGGGACGGTTTAAAGTTATACTGTTGCATTGATGCTGTTGACCCGGATCACTGGTTGCTGCGGAAAAGGAGGAGGTTGAAAGGGGGGTGAGTGTAACGGATGTGAAATGGCTAGCTAGTTAGCGGGTACGCGCTAGTAGCGTTTCAATCAGTTACGTCACTTGCTCTGAAACCTAGAAGTAGTGTTGCACCTTGCTCTGCAAGGGCCACGGCTTTTGTGGAGCGATGGGTAACAACGCTTCGCGGGTGACTGTTGTTGATGTGTGCAGAGGGTCCCTGGTTCGCGCCCGTGTCGGGGCGAGGGGACGGTTTAAAGTTATACTGTTACACATACCAGTGGAGGCTGCTGAGGGGAGGACAGCTCAAAATAATGGCTGGAACTGAGCGAATGGAATGGCATCAAACACCTAGAAACCATGTGTTTGATGTATTTGATACAAATCCACTGATTCTGCTCAAGCCATTACCATGAGCCCGTCCTCCCCAATTAAGGTGCCACCAACCTCCTGTGGTGCATAGTTGGATTTATCGAACAAAAACTGTGTAAACAGCTTGACAGAAATGGTAGCAGAAGGTGAATGTTACATTTTTGTTGCACACATTCAGATGCTGCATAACATTACGCAAAATGGTACGCAGCATCATCTGAACATTCATCTTCTGCTGCCATTTCTGTCAAGCATACGTTTGATAAATACAACGTATGCACCACACAGAACCCACTGCAACTGCCTCTGCAACGCAATGCTGACGCAACGTTCCATTGGAAATTAATATACACTATCGGTGTGCGAGGTGTAAGAGGCGAAGCAGAGGGATAACTGCATAAAATCTGTCTCCTCCAGCACGTAGTGTTTTGTCAGTTTTTTTCTCCGCTCACCAAGCAAGGACTTTTTGTATGGAGGTCAATGAGTGTCGAATTCGGTTAAGAAAAAATGTAAAGGCTTATTTTCTATATTGGGCTTATTTGATAGAATAGAAGTTGCGTAATGCTTAGTTTGTTAGTGTACTGATATAAGCAGGACACGTGACATCCCTGAAAAAACACTATATATCGGAGTTGTGCCTGTTCTTTACAAGCATATCTGCCCTCTCATTGGCTAGAATGGTCCCATCTGACCTTGCCTGCTCCCGACTCGATTGCCTTCCATTTTTGAAGACATTTATTTTTCATTGTTAGAGTGGCCACTTGAGCATCTGGTTAATATAATGGATAATCTGTTACGGACCAATACACTTTGATTTATACTTTTTTCTCTCCCTCCCGGATGCCGTTGCGTAATCAACAGATTATTACTTCCCTCTAGCGGTAATGGTGAATATTGCGCCTTTCACTTTTCTGGAGGCCATTACAAACCTTAAATATATTACACAACCAAGTGTCACACAGTGTTGCTGAAACGTCAATTTATATTTTCAGTAAGATAAAAGATAGAATTTGGCCCATGATTCACAGTTGACAATTACATGTTCAATCATAAAGAGAAAGGCTTTACACTTTTTATCTGATAGTGTTATTTTTCAGTCAGATTTACAAAAAACAGCCAGGTGATAAGAGTGGTTGTTTCCATCAGAACTGCAGTGGCTTGGGCTTCTCCCAGGGGAACTCGTCCCGGCCGAAGTGTCCATAGCAGGCAGTGGACTGGTAGATAGGCCGCTTCAGACCCAGCTCTCTGGAGAAGAGGGAACATGTTAACACGTCAGAATGTGCCATAAATTAGCCTGCAGCATAAGTTTCTCCACCTCTCTTTGGCATAATCGTTGTGATTCCCAAATGTCCCAAAGCAGAAGCAGCTCATCAGCAAGATCAATGTGTCAAATATCTTAGTATCTCAATTTGATAAAAAGCCACAACACAGTATTGTTAGACCTCTAGATTACAAGACAGTGATATTGTACTTACTTGACAATTACCCCAGGCCTGAGGTCAAAGTTGTTGTTGACGATCTGCAGCAGTTCATCCTCCTGCCTGGTGGACGTTCCATAGTGGAACACAGAGATGGACAGAGGGTGAGCCACACCGATGGCATACGAAACCTGGGACAGCAGAAACAGAAGATTCACACCCCCAGAAAAGATTAACAAGGTTTAAAAAAAAGTCCCACACTATTCTTATTATTCTTATTACTATACTGCCAGATATTGAATGCAGAATTTTAGTACATACTTTTAAGGATTTTGACTGACCTGAACCAAGGCTCTCCGGCAGAGCTTGGCTTTCACCAGAGATTTGGCCACCCAGCGGGCTGCATAAGCCCCAGAGCGGTCCACTTTAGAGTAGTCCTTTCCAGAGAAGGCCCCTCCACCATGCCCTCCCCACCCTCCATAGGTGTCCACTATGATCTTACGACCTGTCAGTCCTGCATCACTCTGTCCAGAAGAGTACAAAAACAAAACATAAAATACACACACATCTAATTGCCTGGGAGATGATCCATACATTGTAAAACCGGCACTCCTGCAAGGAAACACCTTATAACACTATATATATCCTTGAATTGATAAGAATCTATAAACAAAATAAGTTACAGTATGTGTACATATCGACAAATTAGCATCTCCACATGTATAAACGTTTACAAGCATTTAAACCATGTATAAGGCATTTGATTTGGTTAGGCAATTAATTTGTATTTAATTTAACTAGGCAAGTTGGTTAGGGAATAATGGTGTATTATTTGAAAGCCCCATTCTTACCTGAGGTCCGCCCAGAAGGAACTTCCCACTTGGCAGCAGGTGGTAGATGGTCTTGTCGTCTAGGTAACGGGCAGGGATGACCTTCCGGACCACGCTGTCCATCAGGCTACGGCGTATCTCTTCCAGACTGACATCAGGGCTGTGCTGCACAGAGATGACCACTGTATGGACTCGCACCGGCTCCATGGCCCCACTGTTATCACGGTACTCCACTGTAACCTTGGAGACAGAGGGACAGTTCAAAGGTCAGCATTTGGTCATAACTGACAAGAGGACAAGACAGAAGTTATCTGAAGAAATATTTTTGAAGTTGTATGCTAAAATATTATGCAAAAAATATTCAAAAACATTTAATGATTCATGTTTAGTTGTATTAGTACAGCGGTTCCCAAAATAGGGGTCACAACTGATAAGAAATCGCTAGGCCTTCTACGCTTTGGACCACACAGAGACTTTGATTTCACCGGCCACAATTGATATGATGAAGACAATATGTGGGGAGGCAGAGGCACAGAAACTCACATCAATACCTTTGTCAGATAACACTGTGAAACTAAGAATTGATGCTATCGCTGGCAATCAAGAGGAAAATGACTGAACCTAGCCTATTTGAGAAACTGAACAAACTGAATACAAGTGAAATACAAAAAAAAATTGATAAGATGAGTGACCAAATCAGCAAAATCTGTTTTGACTGTGATCCTGGCTCAGTTGACATGCTGGTAAGTGAAATCAAACAGCTGATGGAG
This sequence comes from Salvelinus fontinalis, assembly GCF_029448725.1. Classification (NCBI taxonomy): domain Eukaryota; kingdom Metazoa; phylum Chordata; class Actinopteri; order Salmoniformes; family Salmonidae; genus Salvelinus; species Salvelinus fontinalis. The sequence goes on along the minus strand of NC_074666.1, from coordinate 11,436,889 downwards.
CTGTCATGTGACCAAATGCTGCAGACAACGCATTCACGGGTCACTATGGAGGAGTTTTGGTTCCTGACTCAAAAGGGAATACTGTGCCATCTCCCTTCAAGCATTAAAAAAAACTCATGGTACGCTGATTCAGTGCTCTCCTCTGCAATAAAAACAAATATCGATCCAAGTTGGATGTGATAGGAGAGATGAGGTACGCACTGTCGACCACGCCCCCTGACTTTGAGAAGCTCCGACACAACATGCATCAAGCACACCCATCTCATTAGTGGTGGTGAAATATAATACATTATGTCAGACCCCTGTATTAGTATTTCATCTGATCTGAAACTCATTTCAAACCAATTTAATCTTGGGGATAAATATGCATCACCTCCATCTGTCTCCAATCCACTTGTATTTCTGTCGTTACATGATTTGTGCAGAATTGGGGACATTCAATAACTAAGTTCTACGTCATTCATTCTGATAGACCGACCTCATCACTAGAGGGCTCACCTGAGTTTTAGAGTCCGGTCTGATCCAAGGACACTCCCCGTTGGCAGACAGCTCCTTTATCTTGTGATTGAGTTTGTGGGCCAGTAGGATGGTGAGAGGCATACACTCCTCTGTCTCATCTGTAGCATAGCCAAACATCAGGCCCTGGCAGGACCACAGGCTATATCATTAGACATTCACTTAAGCCAAGGCAGTGTGTGCATGCACGTGTGTGTAAATGGGTTGTTCCGCGTGTATCCCTTTGATATTTTAAGTAGGATTTGTGTACCTATATAGAATTTTAAGCCGGTTATTTAAATGAAGAAACCTTCAAATTTAATTTAATTTTTCATCTTTATTTAACCAGGAAGGCCAGTTGAGAACAAGTTCTTATTTACAACTGCGACCTGGCCAAGATAAAGCAAAGCAGTGCGACAAAAAACAACAGAGTTACAAGTGGGATAAACAAAAGTACAGTCAATAACACAAAAGAAAATTCTATATACAGTGTGTGCAAATGGAGTAAGGAGGTCAGGCAATAAATAGGCCATAGTAGCGAAATAATTACAATTTAGCAAATTAATACTGGAGTGATAGATGTGCAGATGATGATGTGCCAGTAGAAATACTGGTGTGCAAAAGAGCAACAAAAAAAAGTAAATAAAAACAATATGGGGGATGAGGTAGGTAGTTGGATGGGCTATTACAGATGGGCTGTGTACAGCTGCAGCGATCGGTAAGCTGCTCAGATAGCTGATGCTTAAAGTTAGTGAGGGAGATATAAGTCTCCAACTTCAGTGATTTTTTGCAATTCGTTCCAGTCATTGGCAGCAGAGAACTGGGGAAAAAGGCAGCCAAAGGAGGTGTTGGCTTTTGGGATGACCACTGAGATATACCTGCTGGGGTGCGTGCTACGTGTGGGTGTTGTTATGGTGACCAGTGAGCTGAGATAAGGAGGAGCTTTACCTAGCAAAGACTTATAGATGACCTGGAGCCAGTGGGTCTGGCAACGAATATATAGCGAGGGCCAGCCGACGAGAGCATACAGGTCGCAGTGGTGGGTAGTGTATGGGGCTTTGGTGACAAAACGGATGGCACTGTGATAGACTGCATCCAGTTTGAGTAGAGTGTTGGAGGCTATTTTGTAAATGACATCGCCAAAGTCGAGGATCGGTAGGATAGTCAGTTTTACGAAGGTATGTTTGGCAGCGTGAGTGAAGGAGGCTTTGTTGCAAAATAGGAAGCTGATTTTAGATTTCATTTTGGATTGGAGATGCTTAATATGAGTCTGGAAGGAGAATGTACAGTCTAGCCAGACACCTAGGTATTTGTAGTTGTCCACATATTCTAAGTCAGAACTGTCCAGAGTAGTGATGCTAGTCGGGCGGGTGGTTGCGAGCAGCGATCGGTTGAAGAGCATGCATTTCGTTTTACTAGCGTTTAAGAGCAGTTGGAGGCCACAGAAGGAGTGTTGTATGGCATTGAAGCTCATTTGGAGGTTTGTTAACACAGTGTCCAAAGAAGTGCCAGAAGTATACAGAATGGTGTCGTCTGGGTAGAGGTGGATCAGAGACTCACCAGCAGCAAGCAAGCAACACCATTGATGTATACAGAGAAAAGAGTCGGCCCGAGAATTGAACCCTGTGGCACCCCCATAGAGACTGCCAGAGGTCCGGACAACAGGCCCTCCGATTTGACACACTGAACACTATCTGAGAAGTAGCTGGTGAACCAGGTGAAGCAGTCATTTGAGAAACCAAGGCTGCTGAGTCTGCCGATAAGAATGTGGTGATTGACAGAGTCGACAGCCTTGGCCAGGTCGATGAAGACGGCTGCACAGTACTGTCTTTTATCGATGGCGGTTATGATATCATTTAGTACCTTGTGCGTGGCTGAGGTGCCCCCGTGACCAGCTCGGAAACCAGATTGCACAGCGCAGAAGGTACGGTGGGATTCGAAATGGTCAGTGATCTGGTTGTTAACTTGGCTTTCGAAGACTTTAGAAAGGCAGGGCAGGATGGATATAGGTCTGTAACAGTTTGGGTCTAGAGTGTCACCCCCTTTGAAGAGGGGGATGACCGCGGCAGCTTTCCAATCTTTAGGAATCTCGGACGGTATGAAAGAGAGGATGAACAGACTAGTAATAGGGGTTGCAACAATGGCGGTGGATAATTTTAGAAAGAAAGGGTCCAGATTGTCTAGCCCAGCTGATTTGTACAGGTCCAGGTTTTGCAGCTCTTTCAGAACATCTTCTATTAATACCACATGGTATGAATAAAGACTTGCTAAATTGCCAAAATTCAGCATTTTGACATGCCCCTTTGTGCACCCTCTGACTTCTAAGATTTTAACCCACATAACCAAATTTCACTGAGTTTTCACCATCATTGTAAAGCTAGTTATCTTGCTGCTTTGAGAAAGTCATTTCTGAATATTATTTCTTTTATGTGATAAGTAATTCACATACGTTTGTCCCTCATTTTAAGGTCAACCCTGTTACGTGAACTGAACTCTCATTTTAATAAGGTTAAACTGTCCCTTTTTTCTAAAGAACATCTAATAGTCAAATCATAGAGTAAAAGCAAGTGAGCTGGTTCTACTCTTTTATGTCGTTTTCTGGTGTTATGTGATGGAAAACTGAGTGGGTCGGTAGAGAATAACATGTTAACCCTGTTACCCATAGATAGACTAGAATGTTTTTAACAAAAACATTTTTGGGGTGAAGCTTGCATTCAACTGCCGCACCGTGTTGCACACGTAAAGCTGCCATTCGGAGGTTGACGTTTATTGTCACGAGGCTTGTCCTGGAGGCAGAACTGAGCGAATTGGATAGGCCAGCTGCAAAGTCAAAATTGGGTGCATTGTAAAAATTTATGAATATTATTATTTATTTTTTTACTTTTTTAGCCTTAATTTAAGGTTAGGCATAAGGGTGAGCAGTGGGGTTCATGTTGGGTGCCAGCTAGTGACCACTCTGCAGAGTTGCCAGATTCATAGTGAAAAACGCTATCTTCCTTCCATTCCCTGTCACAAGGGGATTTTTGTCCGATTTAAGATAAAATCTTAAATTCAACCATGTTACTTTATTTGCCACTCAATAGGCACTTAATATAGTATTTCTTTTATTTAACCTCTTGAGATGGGAAAACTAGTTTTTTTTAATGAAGTTGAAAATGTGTCTCTATGACAATGTTAAAATTAGTTGAAATCAAACATTTTATTTTACAAAGTTACATTTCTCAAAAGGCGCTGAATTGATGGAACTGTTTTTAAGTGTACCTGATCTCCGGCTCCGATGTCATCCTGATCCTTGCCTTCAAACACACATACTGATATCTCCTCTGCCTGGGGCTCTAGGGCCACCAGCACGTTACACGTCTTATAGTCAAACCCTGTAGAAAGACAGTTACAGCGCCTTCAGAAAGTATTCAAACCCCTTGACTTATTCCACATTGTTATGTTACAGCCTGAAATTGACTAAATGGTTTTTATCCTACCTCTCACACAGCTACACACAATACAAAGTGATAACATGGTTTTAGACATTTTTGCAAATGCATTGAAAATTAAAAACAGAAACATCTCATTTAGTGTCTTAAAATATTCAGACCTCTTGACTTTTTCAAACTTTAAGTTACAGCCTTATTCTAAAATAGATGAAATAAAGTAAGAAAGGAGCACGTGATGCCGCGGAGCTGAGCAGACGTTGACAAACCGAGCTCTTCAAAGTTATTCTATTATTACATAAACAACAACGTTGAAACAATATTCTAACATCGGCTGATAAATTGTCAAGTACTTACCTTCCCAAAGAGCCATGGACCTCCGACCGAGAGGCAAGAAGGACGACCAAAACGTTGTTGATTCCCAAGATAACGATAACGCTACAGCTAGCAAGATTAGCATTAGCCCTCATAACTCAGACGACAGTTCCAGACTGTTACTCTCGGCAGCCTCGCAATGGCTACTCTCCTCCGGGAAATTCAGGATGGTAACAAAGGTCTTTCTATGAAAATTGACAAGAAATCGGCTGAACTCCATTCTTGCATTGACGACCTGAAATCCTCCATGAATGATCTCCTTTTGAGAACGACTGAGGCTGAGTTGTCCATTAGCACAGTTGAAGATACCATCGCTCGACATGACCAGGTTCTGATACAACTGCAGAAGGACATTGCCTACCTCAAAAACAAGGTAGACCAGATGGAGAACCAGAGCAGACGTAGTAATATCCGTGTGGTGGGATTGAAAGAGGACAGCGAGGGCCGTGACCCGGTCCGTTTCTTCACTCAATGGATCCCGGATGTCCTAGGCATAATCAACTTCACCAAGCCGCTGGAAATCGAACGCGCCCACAGAACATCAGTGCCGAAACCCCGGCCAGATGAGCCCCCACGGGCCGTCCTGATCAGGTTCCTCCGTTTCCAAGACAGAGAGAAGATACTGCAACTCGCAAGAGCCAAAGGGAACATCACCATCGATGGCAAGAGGGTCAGCCTTTTCCCGGATAGAGTGCGGATCTCGCCAGACGTCGCAAGCAGTTCAGACCTGCCGCCAAAGCACTGAAGGAGAACATCACCGGCTACCTCATCCACCCTGTGCGGATGAAAGTTCAGTACAAAGGCCGAAGCTATCTCTTCAACACACCGGGAGAAGTGTTCACTTTTCTCAAAGAACTGAACCGCGTCTGAACCGGTCTCTCTGGGGGATAAGATGCAGTTTGTTTGTTTTCTCTTATCCGGACTGAACTGCTGATATCTTCTTGGAATTTGGATCCGTTTACCCCGCTATCCGGTCGCTATAAATGATTTGTACATTTTCAACTAACCGTTTTTTCCCCGGGGTGAGTTCTATTACATTTACAGGAGAGTATATTTTGGTTTAGTCAATATCCACTGGGCGAAGCAAGTAAGTGGGCTTAGGCCCACTGCTTTCCCCCCCATTTATGTTTCTCTTCCGAAAAGAGACTCAAGCAGCCCTTACCGTGGGCAGTAAATATTCAGCCATAAATGTCTATTCACAATGTTTGTTTTCAACTTAGAGAGCTCACAGGTTTTAGTTTACGCCAAGGTTTAGCTAGTAAGAACAAGATGGAAAGCGAGCAGCAACGTCTCTCAACAAGTGTATTCATGTTTGACTGTTAGGATTGTTGTTTTAGTCTGACAATCGGGGTGGGTGAGATTTTGTTTTTCTTTCTTTCTATGTTTATTGTTGTTTCCTTCCAAAAGAGACACATAGGTCACTTCTGTGTTCAAACCAAAGTTGAAACATTTCCTGACTATTTACATATGAGAGATTTTTTTCCATTCGGTTACATATTTGAAACCCAACATATGCTTAATCCACTAAAATATGTTACATTCAACGTAAAAGTTCTTAACAGCCCGATTAAAAGGAAAAGAGTCTATACATACCTTAAGAAATTAAAGGCTGACATTGTGTTTTTACAAGAACACATCTTACAGCTAGTGAACACAAGAAATTGAAGAGGGAATGGGTAGGACAAGTTTTTGCGTCCTCTTTTAACTCCAAAGCAAGAGGAACTGCAATTTTGATAAGCAGACACATCCCCTTCTGCGTCAACAACACCATCTCAGATCCCTCGGGCAGGTTTGTTTTGGTGCAGAGGCATATGTTTTCAGAGTCTTGGACCCTATTGAATATTTATGCTCCTAACTTCGATGACCATATGTTTATACAGAATGTCTTCCTTCAGGTTGCTCAAGCACCACCAGGATGGCTACTGGTTGGAGGATATTTAATATTTTGTTTAGATACAGTTCTTGATGGGTCCTCTGATAAACCCTCACTTCTTACCAAAGCCGGCAAGCTCACCATGTCATTCATGAAAGATCTCAATTTACTAGACATCTGGAGACAGTTGCACCCACAGGATAGGGACTACTCTTTTTATTCACACCCACACAAGACACACACACGCATAGATCACTTTTTACTATCGACCCAACTGTTTCATAGAGTGTTAGATATCGAGTATCTCCCCAGATTGCTTAGTGACCATTCTCCTCTGGTATTATCATTCTCCATTCCTACCAAGGTAAATGGAGCATATAGATGGAGACTAAATTCTACACTCCTAAAGCAACCTGAATTTTGTGCATTCATCAAAGAGCAGATCAATATTTTACTTTGACAAACAAACCCTCCGTTCCTGACAGTTTCATTCTTTGGGACACATTGAAAGCCAATCTGAGGGGACAGATCATTTCCTATACTAAAGGGCTGAAGAGAAAACACTGTGTGGAACTGAGTGCCCTTGAATCTGAAATCTCTAAGCTAGAGAAAACCTACCAAAGAGGCCCGACTAAAGATCTATACAGGCTTTTGGTAAATAAAAAACGGAAATATAATATTCTGAACACATATCAAGCTGAGAGGGCAGGGCCATCACTAAATCAAAACAGTGTTATTACGAGCTTGGAGAGAATGCTCACAAAGTATTGGCATGGCAACTGAAAGCAGAGGAAAATAAGAGGACAATTAATGCTATAGAAACTCTTACTAATGAGATATTATTCGACCTTACTGAAATTAATAATACTTTTAAGAAATACTATGAAGCCCTCTACACTTCCCAATCAAGCGATGATCTATCAGAGATCGACTCCTTTCTCTCCTCTCTCAACCTCCCATGCCTGTCAGAGGAAGACAGAGAGCGCCTGAGTGAACACTTCTCAGTTCCTGAATTGTTGGAGGCCATTAAATCATTACCTTCTAATAAATCTCCTGGGGAGGATGGCTTCCCTCCAGAGTTCTATAAAGAATTGATGGAGCTGTTGGTCCCCTACCTTATGGAGGTACTTAAAAAAGCTGGGGAAGACAACTGCTTTCCAGAGTCTTTCTCTCAAGCAGTGATTACTGTAATCCACAAGAAAGGGAAAAACCTGCTAAAGTGCGCCTCCTATAGACCAGTCTCTCTCCTTAACACAGATTGTAAACTGGTCACCAAGATGCTATCTAAGAGACTGGAGTCATGTCTTCCCCTGTTGGTCAACCCAGATCCGACTGGCTTCATAATTAATAGATTGTCCTCCAATAATCTCAGAAGGTTCTTTGATATAATTCACCTTGCTAACAAAAACAAAATACCTAGTTTCGCAGTCTCCCTCGACGCTGAAAAGACCTTTGATAGGGTTGAATGGCCATACCTCTTTCGCGTCTTGGAAAGGTTTGGTTTAGGTACCGTGTTTGTAAATTTGATAAAATCACTCTACAAATCTCCTAAAGCTAGGATTGCAACCAACTTCCTCTTTCCCTCTCTATAGGGGGAACAGACAAGGTTGCCATCAAACCGTTGGCTGAGGCTATTAGAACGTGCCCTGACATACATGGCTTTGAGGTGGGCCCCCTTACCCATAAGTTATCACTCTTTGTGGACGACCTTATCTTATTACTAACAAACCCAGAACACTCCCTCTCTCACTTGCAGATCCTACTACAGTGTTATAGTTCTTTCTCTGGATAGAATGTCAATTTTGATAAAAGCGAAATCTTACCATTGTCTTTGACCATCATACCATCAAGCTCAAGTTTCCTTTTAGATGGTTGCCTATGGGCTTCACATATTTGGGCATAATGGTGGATGGTAATCTGAACAACCTCTATAAACTCAATCTGGCCAGTTTGTTGCAAAAGGTGGAGGGTGACCTTTGTAAATGGATGGACTTACCTCTCACTCTACTGTGTAGAATAAATGTAATTAAAATGAATGTCCTGCCCAGATTTCTATATCTGTTTCTCTCTCTCCCTATCCCTGTTCCCGCAGCATTCTTTTCCTCTCTCGACAAGCTGACCAGACGGTTTATCTGGCACGGCAAAACCCCTAGGGTTGGCCTGGATAAACTGACCCTTGATGACGGTCAAGGGGGCTTAAACCTCCCCAATTTTAGAATGTGCTACTGGGCAGCACAGTCTAGGTTTCTGGCTCAGAGGTTTGACAAGGGTCCCTCTCCCTCATGGTTGAACATTGAAAAGCTTGAGGTAAATGATGACACTGGGGCAGAATTGTTTTACAAATGGGACAGAAAATCTATAAAAACCATCACAGACAACCCTTTAATCATACATTCTGTCCTGGCATGGTGCAAACTGCGTGAGCTGTTCAGACAAGGGGGATTCCTTTCCCCTAAAACCCCTTTACAGAACAATAGATTGATCCCTATGTTTTTCCAGAATAGTAACTTTAGACCATGGTCTGATAAGGGTATCACTCTTCTGGAACATTGTTATGTAGTAAATGATAAATGACAAAGAATGATAGTAAAAAGGCAAACTCAGCTCCATCATTAGTACATGATAAATGACAAAGAATGATAGTAAAAAGGCAAACTCAGCTCCATCATTAGTACATGATAAATGACAACGAATGATAGTAAAAAGGCAAACTCAGCTCCATCATTCATTGAATCAGATGGCTCATTCATCACAAAACCAACTGATATTTCCAACTACTTTAATTATTTTTTTCATTGGCAAGATTAGCAAACTTAGGCGTAACATGCCAGCAACAAACGATGACACTACACATCCAGATAGATAGATATCTATCTATATGACCAAATTATGAAAGACAAGCATTGTAATTTTGCCTTCTATAAAGTGAGTCTGGAAGAGGTGAGAAAATTATTGGTGTTTATCAACAATGACAAGCCACTGGGGTCTGACAACTTGAATGGAAAATTACTGGGGATAATAGCGGACGATATTGCCATTCATACAGTATTTGACATATTTTCAATTTAAGCCTACTAGAATGTGTGTACCCCCAGGCTTGGAGGGAAGCAAAAGTCATTCCGCTACCCAAGAATAGTAAAGCCCCCTTTACTGGCTCAAATAGTCGACCAATCAGCCTGTTCCCAACCCTTAGTAAACTTTTGGAAAAAATGGTGTTTTAAAAATGCTATTTTACAATGAACAAATTGACAAACTTTCACCATGCTTATGGGGAAGGGCATTCAACAAGCACAGCACTGATGATTGGCTTAGAGAAATTGATGATAAAATTGTGGGGGCTGTTTTGTTCGACTTCAGTGCGGCTTCTGACATTATTGATCATAGTCTGCTGGAAAACCTTGTGTGTTATGGCTTTACACCCCCTGCTATATTGTGGATAAAGAGTTACCAGTCTAACAGAACACAGCGGGTGTCGTACCCACAGCAACGATTAAAACATTCCCAAACCAGAAACCGTGGATTGATGGCAGAATTCGTGTGAAACTGAAAGCGTGAACCACTGCTTTTAACCAGGGCAAGGTGACCGGAAACATGACCGAATACAAACAGTGTAGCTATTCCCTCCGCAAGGCAATCAAACAAGCTAAGTCCCAGTATAGAGACAAAGTAGAGTCGCAATTCAGCAGCTCAGACACAAGAGGTATGTGGCAGGGTCTACAGTCAATCACGGATTACAAAAAGAAAACCAGCCCCATCGCGGACCAGGATGTCTTGCTCCCAGATAGACTAAATAACTTTTTTGCTCGCTTTGAGGACAATACAGTGCCACTGACACGGCCCGCTACCAAAACCTGCGGGCTCTCCTTCACTGCAGCCGAGGTGAGTAAAACATTTAAACATGTTAACCCTCGCAAGGCTGCAGGCCCAGACGGCATTCCCAGCCGCGTCCTCAGAGCATGCGCAGACCAGCTGGCTGGTGTGTTTAAGGACATATTCAATCAATCCTTATCCCAGTCTGCTGTTCCCACATGCTTCAAGAGGGCCACCATTGTTCCTGTTCCCAAGAAAGCTAAGGTAACTGAGCTAAACGACTACCGCCCCGTAGCACTCACTTCCGTCATCATGAAGTGCTTTGAGAGACTAGTCAAGGACCATATCACCTCCACCCTACCTGACAACCTAGACCCACTCCAATTTGCTTACCGACCCAATAGGTCCACAGACGACGCAATCGCAACCACACTGCACACTGCCCTAACCCATCTGGACAAGAGGAATACCTATGTGAGAATGCTGTTCATCGACTACAGCTCACCATTTAACACCATAGTACCCTCCAAACTCGTCATCAAGCTCGAGACCCTGGGTCTCGACCCCGCCCTGTGCAACTGGGTCCTGGACTTTCTGACGGGCCGCCCCCAGGTGGTGAGGGTAGGTAACAACATCTCCCCCCCGCTGATCCTCAACACTGGGGCCCCACAAGGGTGCGTTCTGAGCCCTCTCCTGTACTTCCTGTTCACCCACGAGGCCATGCACGCCTCAAACTCAATCATCAAGTTTGCGGACGACACTAGGCTTGATTAGTAGGCTGGTGGTAGGCTTGATTACCAACAACGACGAGACGGCCTACAGGGAGGAGGTGAGGGCCCTCGGAGTGTGGTGTCAGGAAAATAACCTCACACTCAACGTCAACAAAACAAAGGAGATGATTGTGGACTTCAGGAAACAACAGAGGGAGCACCCACCTATCCACATCGACGGGACAGTAGTGGAGAAGGTGGAAAGTTAAGTTCCTCGGTGTACACATCACGGACAAACTGAATTGGTCCACCCACACAGACAGCGTTGTGAAGAAGGCGCAGCAGCGCATCTTCAACCTCAGGAGGCTGAATAAATTCGGCTTGCCACCAAAAACACTCACAAACTTCTACAGATGCACAATCGAGAGCATCCTGTATCACCGCCTGGTACGGCAACTGCTCCGCCCACAACCGTAAGGCTCTCCAGAGGGTAGTGAGGTCTGCACAACGCATCACCGGGGGCAAACTACCTGCCCTCCAGGACACCTACACCACCCGATGTCACAGGAAGGCCATAAAGATCATCAAGGACAACAACCACCCGAGCCACTGCCTGTTCACCCCGCTATCATCCAGAAGGCGAGGTCAGTACAGGTGCATCAAAGCGGGGACCGAGAGACTGAAAAACAGCTTCTATCTCAACGCCATCAGACTGTTAAACAGCCACCACTAACATTTAGTGGCCGCTGCCAACATACTGACTCAACTCCAGCCACTTTAATAATGGGAATTGATGGAAATTATGTAAAAATGTATCACTAGCTACTTTAAACAATGCCACTTAATATAATGTTTACATATCCTACATTACTCATCTCATATGTATATGTATATACTGTACTCTATATCATCTACTGCATCTTGCCATCTTTATGTAATACATGTATCACTAGCCACTTTAAACTATGCCACTTTATGTTTATATACCCTACATTACTCATCTCATATGTATTTACTGTACTCGATACCATCTACTGCATCTTGCCTATGCCGTTCTGTACCATCACTCATTCATATATCTTTATGTACATATTCTTTATCCCTTTAAATTTTTTTTCATTTTTTTTTGTTTTATTTAACCTTTATTTAACCAGGTAGGCAAATTGAGAACACGTTCTCATTTACAATTGCACTTGTGTGTATAAGGTAGTAGTTGTGGAATTGTTAGGTTAGATTACTTGTTGGTTATTACTGCATTGTCGGAACTAGAACTAGAAGCACAAGCATTTCGCGACACTCAAATTAACATCTGCTAACCATGTGTATGTGACAAATAAATTTGATTTGATTTGGGTGTTCTTTAATGGAAGCCTTTCCAACATAATCCAGGTAGAATCAGAAATTCCCCAGGGCAGCTGTCTAGGCCCCTTACTTTTTTCAATCTTTACTAATGACATGCCACTGGCTTTCAGTAAACTACTGTTCAGTTGTGTGGTCAGGTGCCACAAAAAATGACTTATGAAAGTTGCAATTGGCTCAGAACAGGGCAGTACGGCTGGCCCTTAAATGTACACAGAGAGCAAATATTAATAATATGCATGTCAATCTCTCCTGGCTCAAAGTGGAGGAGAGATTGACTTCATCACTACTTGTTTTTATGAGAGGTATTGACATGTTGAATGCACCGAGCTGTCTGTTTAAACTGCTGGCGCACAGCTCGGACACCCATGTATACCCCACAAGACATGTCACAAGAGGTCTCTTCAGTCACCAAGTCCAGAACAGACTATGGGAGGCGCACAGTACTACATAGATCCATGACTACATGGAACTCCATTTCACATCAAGTAACTGATGCAAGCAGTAAAATTTGATTTAAAATATAAAAATACACCTTATGGACAGTGGTGGAAACAGTACCCAACTGTCATACTTGAGTAAAAGTAAAGATACTTAATAGAAAATGACTCAAGTAAAAGTCACCCAATAAAATTCTACTTGAGTAAAAGTCTTAAAGTATTTGGTTTCAAATATACTTAAGTATCAAAAGTAAAAGTATGAATCATTTCAAATTCCTTATATTAAGCAAACCAGATGGCACCATTTTCTTGTTTTTTAAATTTACGGACAGCCACGGGCACACTCCATTCACATTCACTCCATTCACACTCAACTCAACTTCAGACATCATTTACAAACCAATCATGTATATTTAGTGAGTCTGCCAGATCAGAGACAGTAGGGATGACCAGGGATGTTCTCTTGATAAGTACGTGAATTGGACTATTTTCCTGTCTTGCTAAGCCTTCAAAATGTAACGAGTACTTTTGGGTGTCAAGGAAAATGTATGGAGTAAAAAGTACAATATTTTCTTCAGGAATGTAGTTAAGTAAAAGTAGTCAAACATAAATAGTAAAGTACAGATAACACAAAAGACTACTTAAGTAGTACTTCTACACCACTGCTTATAGAACAACGTGGACTGTGAAGCAACACAAACATAGGCACATACACATGCATACGCATACGCACACACGATAACATCGATTAGTACTGTAGATATGTGGTAGTGGTGCAGTAGGGGCCTGAGGAAACACAGTGTTTTGTGAAATCTGTGAATGTATTGTTATGTTTTGAAAATTGCATCAGTTTTTTCCTGTCACAGCCATTAAAATCTAACTGCATTAAAGTCACCATTGGCCTCATGGTGAAATCCCTGAGCGGTTTCCTTTCTCTCCGGCAACTGAGTTAGGAACTATGCCTGTATCTTTGTAGTGAGTAGGTGTATTGATACACCATCCAAAGTGTAATTACAAACTTCACCATGCTCAAATGGATATTTAATGTCTGCTTTTTGTATTGTCAGTCATCTACCAATAGGTGCCCTACTTTGCAAGGCATTGAAAAACCTCCCTAGTCTTTGTGGTTGAATCTGTGTTTGAAATTCACTGCTCGACTGAGGGACCTTACAGATAATTGTATGAGTGGGGTACAGAGATGAAGTAGTCACTGAAAAATCATGTTAAACCCTATTATTGCACACACAGTGAGTCCATGCAACTTATTCTGTGACTTGTTAAGCAAATTGTTACTCCTGAACTAATTACGGCTTGCCATAACAAAGGGGTTAATACTTATTGACTCGACATTTCAGCTTTTCATTTTTTATGAATTTGTTAAATTATTAAATCATAATTCCACTTTGTCGTTATGAGGTATTATGTGTAGGCCAGTGACACTTGTTTTTCAATTTAAATTCAGGTTGTAAATTTTTTTTTTGTTGAAAAAGTCAAGGGGTGCGTGTACATTCTGAAGACACTGTATACAGTTACACATCATAGTAATAACCAGTAGAAACAGACAGGCAAGCTTATATTTTCACATACAAAGGAGTCATGGCAAACTTGCAGCGACTTGTGAACTTCTGGCAAAAAATCCTGGGAAATTGTGCAAAATTGCTGTAAACTCCTTATGAATATGCTAATGTTACTTTTTTAGTTACTTTGTGTTTAACGTTGAAATGCCATATCTACATAAACCAATTCATATATAACTTGGAATTATCTTGCTTCTCACCAAAAACTAAACTAAACATACAAAATGTACTAAACATTCAATGTCATAACAGAACAAAATAAATCCAATACAACTTAAAATCATCAGCATGCTAATGAAGAAAAGAGCAAAGACTGAATATTTCCCAAATAAATGGTTTATTTAATTCTCATGTAGCAACAACTTTTACATGAGAAAAATGTGAACACTATGAGGATGTTGACCTGGGGAAACTACAGAATTTACATGAGCCAAGTGATAACTGAGCAATTAGCCATTAACCAATTGAAGTTTAAAAGAGATGTGAATGTGAATTAAAACTAAAAATCTAACTTGGTTCAGAACAATTGCCTTTTTGAGTGAACTTTGTAGATGTGGAAGTGGAAGTCCGTCGTCCAAAGATTTTTTAATACATGCACTGAAACAATCAGAAAACACAAAACAAAAATCAACATTATGGTTATTGAAAGCATTTTCTATTTTGGCATCTTAAAAGGTACTCAGTGGCTAATGGTCAGGTTATGGCTTTGGAAAAATGGGGTCAACTGTTACAAAGTTACCTTGATGTTGCTATGCTTCTCACTGCTTTGATGTTGCTATGCTTCTCACTGCTTTGATGTTGCTATGCTTCTCACTGAAACTGGCATTATACAGTTGAAGACGGAAGTTAACATACACCTTAGCCAAATACATTTAAACTCAGTTTCACAATTCCTGACATTTAATCCTAGTAAAAATTCCCTGTCTTAGGTCAGTTAGGATCACCACTTTATTTTAAGAATGTGAAATGTCAGAATAATAGTAGAGAGAATTGATTTAATTCAGCTTTTATTTCTTTCATCACATTCCCTGTCGGTCAGAAGTTTACATACACTCAATTAGTATTTGGTAGCAATGCCTTTAAATTGTTTAACTTGGGTCAAACGCTCCAGGTAGCCTTCCACAAGCTTCCCACAATAAGTTGGGTGAATTTTGGCCCATTCCTCCTGACAGAGCTGGTGTAACTGAGTCAGGTTTGTAGGCCTCCTTGCTCACACACGCTTTTTCAGTTCTGCCCACAAATTATCTATAGGATTGGGGTCAGGGCTTTGTGATGGCCACTGAAATACATCGACTTTGTTGTCCTTAAGCCATTTTGCCACAACTTTGGAAGTATGCTTGGGGTCATTGTCCATTTGGAAGACCCATTTACGACCAAGCTTTAACTTCCTGACTGATGTCTTGAGATGTTGCTTCAATATATCCACAATTTCCCTTCCTCATGGTGCCATCTATTTTGTGAAGTACACCAGTCCCTCCTGCAGCAAAGCCACCCCACAACATGATGCTGCCACCCCCGTGCTTCATGGTTGGGATGGTGATCTTCGGCTTGCAAGCCTCCCCCTTTCTTCCTTCAAACATAACAATGGTCATTATGGCCAAACAGTTCTATTTTGTTTCATCAAACCAGAGGACATTTCTCTAAAAAGTACGATCTTTGTCCCCATGTGCAGTTGCAAACCGTAGTCTGGCTTTTTTATGGCGGTTTTGGAGCAGTGGCTTCTTCCTTGCTGAGCGGCCTTTCAGGTTATGTCGATATAGGACTCGTTTGACTGTGGATATAGATACTTTTGTACCTGTTTCCTCCAGCATCTTCACAAGGTCCTTTGCTGTTGTTCTGAGATTGATTTGTACTTTTCGCAACAATGTATGTTCATCTCTAGGAGACAGAAAGCGTCTCCTTCCTGAGCGGCATGATGGCTGTCTGTAAACAATTGTTGGAAAAATGACTTGTACAAAGTAGAACCAACTTGCCAAAACTATAGTTTGTTAACAAGAAATTTAAGGAGTGGTTGAAAAACTAGTTTTAATGACTCCAACCTACGTGTATGTAAACCTCTGACTTCAACTGTATATACAGTATTTTTCAGCAAGGAAACAATGTTTCTGCCAGTTATAAATGCTATATAAAAACAAATGATGTAGCTAGCATCAAGTGAATGTATGGCAAACTGTTCCGAGAGCAGGGGTTCCCCAACCCCACCCCCCCCCCCACCTTTTAACATTTGAAAAATGTCATGTTTTGAAGCCCATTTCCTGCAATTCTATTTAATAAAAAACAATACTAACAATAAGAAAGAAAGAAAATCTACACACGATTTCCCCAAATTAACTGTAATTCCACTACCAAATATGTTTTATTATGATAATTTATATGAACTCTCAATTTAATAATACATATTCTCTAACATAAAGTGAGTCAATGTGTGGCACCAGTTATTTGAGGTAATATGTACATGTAGGTAAAGTTATTAAAGCGACTAAACATAGATAACAACAAAGAGTGGCAGCACTGTAAAAGAGGAGGGGGGGGGGGGCAATGCAAATAGTCTGGGTAGCCATTTGATTAGATGTTCAGGAGTCTTATGGCTTGGGGGTAGAAGCTGTTTAGAAGCCTCTTGGACCTAGACTTGGCACTCCGGTAGTGCTTGACGTGCGGTAGCAGAGAGAACAGTCTATGACTAGGGTGGCTGGAGTCTGACAATTTTTAGGGCCTTCCTCTGACACCGCCTGGTATAGAGGTCCTGGATGGCAGGAAGCTTGGCCCCAGTGATGTACTGGGCCGTTCGCACTACCGTCTGTAGTGCCTTGCGGTTGGAGGCTGAGCAGTTGCTATACCAGGCAGTGATGCAACCAGTCAGGATGCTCTCGATGGTGCAGCTGTAGAACCTTTTCAGGATCTGAGGACCCATGCCAAATCTTTTCAGTCTCCTAAGGGGGAATAGGTTGTCGTGCCCTTTTCACGACTGTCTTGGTGTACTTGGACCATGTTAGTTTGTTGGTGATGTGGACACCAAGGAACTTGAAGCTCTCAACCTGCTCCACTGCAGCCCCGTCAATGAGAATGGTGGCGTGCTCGGTTCTCTTTTTCCTGTAGTCCACATTCATCTCCTTTGTCTTGATCACGTTGAGGGAGAGGTTGTTGTCCTGGCACCACACGGCCAGGTCTCTGACCTCCTCCCTACAGGCTCTCCTCATTGTCGGTGATCAGGCCTACCACTGTTGTGTCATCGGCAAAAGTAATGATGGTGTTGGAGTCATGCCTGGCCGTGCAGTCATGAGTGAAGAGGGAGTACACAGAAGGGGACTGAGCACGCACCCCTGAGGGGACCCTGTGTTAAGGAGCAGTATGGCAGATGTGTTGTTGCCTACCCTTACCACCTGGGGGCGGCCCGTCAGGAAGTCCAGGATCCAGTTGCAAAGGGAGGTGTTTAGTCCCAGGGTCCTTCAATTATTGATGAGCTTTGAGGGCACTATGGTGTTGAACACTGAGCTGTAGTCAATGAATAACATTCTCACATTGGTGTTCCTTTTGTCCAGGTGGGAGAGGGCAGTGTGGAGTGCAATAGAGATCGCATCATCTGTGGATCTGTTGGGACAGTATGCAAATTGGAGAGCCGTCTAGGGTTCTGGGATAATGATGTTGCTGTGAGCCATGATCAGCCTTTCAAAGCACTTCATGGCTACAGACGTGAATGCTACAGGTCGGTAGTCATTTAGGCAGGTTACCTTAGTGTATTTGGGCACAGGCACTATGGTGGTCTGCTTAAAACATGTTGGTATTACAGACTCGGACATGGAGAGGTTTAAAATGTCAGTGAAGACATTTGCTAGTTGGTCAGCACAGGCTCGCAGTACATGTTCCTGGCAATCTGTCTGGCCCTGCGGCCTTGTGAATGCTGACCTGTTTAAAAGGTCTTACATCAGCTGCGGAGAGTGTCATCACACAGTCTTCCGGAACAGCTGGTGCTCTCATGCATGTTTCAGTGTTATTTGCCTCGAAGCGAGCATAGAAGTAGTTTAGCTCATCTGGTAGGCTTGTGTCACTGGACAGCTGTTGGCTGTGCTTCCCTTTGTAGTCTGTCATGGTTTGCAAGCCCTGCCACATCCGATGAGCATCAGAGCCGGTGTAGTACGATTCAATCTTAGTCCTGTATTGAAGCCTTGCCTGTCTGATGGTTCGTCAGAGGGCATAGCGGGATTTCTTATAAGCTTCTGGGTTCGAGTCCTGCTCCTTGAAAGCGGCAGCTCTAGCCTTTAGCTCAGTGCGGATGTTGCCTGTAATCCATGGCTTCTGGTTGGGGTATGTACGTACGGTCACTGTGGGGATCACGTCATTGATGAAGCCAATGACTGATGTGGTGTACTTATTTTCGGTCATAAGAGATGGTAGCGGTAACATTACATACAAAATATGTTTTAAAAAGTTACAAACAACACAAATAAACGAACAAAAAACAAAATCGGTTGGGGACACGTAAAACGTCTGCCTTCTTCTCCAGTACCATGTTTAATACAGATCAATCAAACAATTGATAGCGACAGTCACACATTGTATAAGTACAATTTCCTTGACTCCTCGATTTCGGAAGGTCTTACCTCAGCTTCTGAATGTCAGAGACAAACCAAAGATATTCCCATGTGCAGAGTCACATCTTCCTCAGGCATTTAACCACTTGTTTTCAGCCTAAAGCATAGCGGATTTATGCATTGTTTTAAAAATCGGTATAACCAAAACGTAAATTATTCTTAAAAATTGTTCCCTCAAATCAGGGAAGGTCCCGCACCCTCCCACGAAACATTGGTGCCCCCTGTCTTAGAGAGCCACATACAATATTTTTCTACAGCCAAGCCTCAACACAATTGATTCAAACTAATCAACTAATTATGATCTTCAATCTAGACTTAATCATTAAGAGCCAGTCGTCTACTAGTATTCTCTTCTTCCTGACTAAGGTGTATGAGGCTTGGGCAGAATAAATAATATGGCAATTCATATTATTTTTCCAAAAAGAATTAAAGATGACTTACATCTAAAAGTGATGCATGCAAGAAACCTTGACCCGGTGCACACATATTTCTCTGTCCTCAGTTTGATTGAAGGCCTTAATCTGTATTTTTGACTTGTAACTGATGGCTTCTAGAAAGAAAGAAGGAACAACACATGATCAGGATGAGCTAGCTACTAGTTTAAAGCAATGAAAGATCCAGTTGTTACAAATTAATATATAGACTACATTTATGAGAATAATACATGCATTTCTACATAATAATACATATAATACATACATGCTTACCTTATCAACCTTGAAGATGATACTCATTAATCACTCAAAAACATGTTATGAGTGAGTGCACCCCAAACATCTTTCCAGGGTGTTGATGTATCCTTTTCCCACACCACGGGTAGTGAAAGGGTATCCATCTGCAAAAGTGAAGTTTTGCTTTGATGTCAAGTCAGCTCATATTGTTGTGCTAACATGCTTCTGAACAGTTACACTAGCATATTGACAGCATGTTATTGGTACAGCAACTTATTCACCCCAAAAATATAGCTAAGTGTTTAGGCAAATCATTAGTTAGCTAGCTAGTTAAAGTTATATCTCACTTTTCGACTTTAAGTTACTAGCTACATCAAACCAATGAGAATGCCGAAGTCATATCAGAAAATGTTTTGCCGGGGTGTGATGTAATATGGAGGACCCGGCAAGCCAGCCTATTCCCTATAATGTAAACAGAAATAACTTCAAAATGTATAACTTCAAATTAAACCAAATTGTCTGTACTCATGACTACTGGTTTCAATTACATTTTCTGCCAACTTATAAGCAAAGACTTTATGAATTTATTTACAAATCAACTTGCAAGGTTGCTAGCAACTAGCCTGCTAACGTTAGTCCTACTGACCTGCTAACGTTAGCCCTACCAGTCTGCTAATGTTACGTTACCACTGCATAAGTCAGCCAGTTAATATCAACAGCTAGCTTAAAGCTACATTAAAGTAAACCAAAGTTTTGGAAATACATAATGCCATTAACCAGTTATCAAAGAATGATCGCTATATGAAGTTATCTTAGCCAGCAAGCTATCCAGCCAGCTACCGTTAGCCATTTAGACAACTAGCTATTAGCCTAGCCAACCACCACGGTTTTGGTCGGCAAGCCAGGGCCCAACAACTGGAGACCAGCTGGAACACAACTAAAACATGACCGCAGATCAAAAGCAAAGAGAGAGCAGAGACTTACAGATTGATGGCTGGGTCCCATCCGATGGGGAAACTTTTTTTAAAAGAGTGCAGGACGAGTTAGCTACCAAAGCAAGGGGGAGGCGGCCAATTCACCGGGTTGAGGGAGAATGAGGAAAATCTAATAGCTATAGCGAGAAAAATCTAAAATAGATAGATTCCAGATGTCAGATATCTCGCATGCTAATACTAACTAAGCCAAGGTGGAAAAAGAAACAGTCCAGTAGCCTACCTCAGAGAAAATGCAGAAAAGTTGACAAAACAAAAAGGAGAACAGACGAGGTTCTACACAATTACAGCAAGCAGGTATGATTTTCTCCTTCATTTTGTGCCCACGGCAAGAAGGCCCCAGAGCCTGACGTGCTAACACAGACACAAAGTTTGATAAGCATGAGGATGCTGCATGTCTTTCCCCCCCCAAAAATTCTGCGTCATTGGTCAACAGCATTAGAGCGGTGACTGGATGGATTCAGAGAGCCTCAGCCTGTCAAAAGACAGGCGCTTGCGGTGAAGGTGCGTATCGGAAAAGCAGTTTGAAACTGCTAGTGAGTTGGGTGAAGAAAATAGCAGAGTGAGAGAATGAGTGTGTTACCATGGCGAAGAAAGGAAATGAGAAGTAAAGTTGTGGTGGAAACTAGGTAACCCCTACACTCGTTTTTAGTCGGGGGGTGAGGATGTTGGACCAATGCTACCTGAAAAATCTGTTTAATGTCTCGAGGAAAATCGGGAATGTGTTGGAAGAAAGTGTGGAGTCGATGAGAGTCAAAAGAAGTGGTCTTTAGATTTGTGTGTCTGCGGCGCAGAAGAAACATGTTTTAAGACAAAAAGATATCAGAGTGGAATGTTTACCGTTTGGATTTTCAAAGCATGGCGCCTATCAAAGGGGTTATTTCTGGGGTGGCGCAAGAAATATGTGGACACCCCTTCAAATTAGTGGATTTGGCTATTTCATCAACACCGTTGCTGACAGGTGTATAAAATCGAGTACACAGCCATTAATCTCCATAGACAAACAATGGCAGCAGAATGGCCTTACTGAAGAGTTCAGTGACCTTCAACGTGTTTCCGTCATGAAATGCCACCTTTTCAACAAGTTAGTTTGTCAAATTTCTGCCCTGCTAGAGCTGTCACGGTCAACTGTTAGTGCTGTTATTGGGAAGTGGAAACCTCTAGGCGAAACAACGGCTCAGCCGCGAAGTGGTAGGCCACACAAGCTCACAGAACGGGACCGTAGAGTGCTGAATAGTCTATCCTCGGTCGTAACACTCAATACCAAGTGGCCGAGCAACCGCACACAAGCCTAAGATTACCATGCGCGATGCCAAGTGTCGGCTGGAGTGTTGTAAAGCTCGCCACCATGATGAATCACGCTTCACCATCTGGCAGTCGGACGGACGGCAGGAGAACGGTACCTGCCCCAATGCATAGTGTCAACTGTAAAGTTTGGTGTAGGAGGGATAATGGTCTGGGGCTGTTTATGGTTCGGGCTAGGCCCCTTAGTTGGTAGTAGAGCCCAGTGGAGGCTCCTTAGAGGAGGAAGGGGAGGACCATCCTACTCAGTGAATTTCAGAAGAATAAAAATTGTGAAACATAAAAATAAAAAGTTATAATTTTAAGATAAAAACTATGGTAAGTATATTCAAATGTATTTTAAATTGATAAAACATTGTTTTGCAATGAAGGTCTACAGTAGTCTCAACAGCACTCTCTGGTGTAGCACCATGGTAAGCTACAGCTAGATAGCACTGTAGTGCATAAAACGTGGTGAGTAGTTGACTAAACTGCTTGCTGTACACTGTATTGCATGATTGTAGAGGGTTGACTAGCGCGTTAGTTCTAGTAGCTATGTTGACTATGACGTTAGCTAATATGGTGACAATTACATTTTTTTTTTGCCTGGTCACAGACAACTGTTGTATTGTGCACTGAACTCCACAAGCATAGGGAAAAAAGTGAGAGGGCGTAGATGCGAAAAGGAATTATATATACACACAATGAGCAAAGTGATCATTCTGTTTGTATGTGACTGCTAGTTCTGTGTTTGTGTGTGATCAGGGGTATATTCATTCCAACGATTCTGTTGAAAAATGTTTCTTAAAACAGAAGCAAACGGAAGGAAAGGGGATAAACATACCTGAATTTGTCCACTAGGAACTCTTGTTTGTAACTGTTGGACTAAGGATTACAACCTAGATCAGCTAGATGCAGGCAAGAGTGTGCAAGGCGCTATTTAATATGTCACTGTCTGTCACCTTGATTACTCAATTTTCTCAACCTGTGCACCTAAATTGTAAACTGTCATTCGTGGGATAGATTGTAGCAACCTCATGATGGGTATAGGGAAAATTTGAGTATCATGTAGTACCCTAAACATATTGACGTTACATTGAGCTGGGTGAATGGAATATGAATGACAGTCATCCAATAAGTTGTAATAGAAATAAGGCCAGGCTAAAAAAGAAAAAGTCCTTCTCATCTTAAAAGGGCACGGACCGCCACTGATAGAGCCACCACGACCAGTGAAGGTTTTTCATCAACCGAGGGACTGTGAAATGTTGCATGTTAACAAGGTGGACCTTGTATTATTCATTGCAATGGTGAAACTGTACAGCACAAGCAGAGAAATTAGAATAATTGTGAATGCAGCTGAACGTTTCTTGATTTCACAGCAGATGCCTTGCAAGAAATCCTGTCGCTGAATGTTCCGCCCTCACAGACCCCTTAACCTGTGTAGGGATGTATTTTGGAATGGACTGATTGAATAAGTGTGATGGGTTGTGTTTGCTAACATGTCTACTATTTTTGTATGATGTCGTTTTCCCTCTCTCCCACAATGGATTTTTATTTTCTTGTTCAATACTCCGTCCAGCTGGTGGCGGTAATGCACCATTAATATTTGATGCCAACTGCCATTAAACCCCATCAAAGAAGAAGGTGCGTGCTGAGACTGGCATCAAAATACTGGAGAAAATGCAATTTAACTAATTCAAGTACCCACATTTATGTTAGAGGTTTTAGCTTTTAATTTGGCTTATTATTGTTTGGAAATGTACAAACATAATGTGTGGTAACTTTATGACTGGCTTGAAAAACACACTGAGTGTGTTACATAGAGCCATCATCGTGCACAACATGAGTGCCATGCACAAACATAACATTAACTTCTAAAGGCTTTCCCCCAAAACTTCCCCAATTAAATGTTGACTGCAAAGAAAGCATACCTAGCAGAATGATATGATGGTTTATATCAATCGCGTGGGCGTTCGTTTGTTTTGCAAAGTCTCCCATCACATGTCTAGTAGCCTACAGAAACAACCTAGCCAAACACAATGGTTAATTGAGAGGTGGGAAGTTGAATTGAAGGGGAACTACACCAATTTTTATAAATGTTTTACTGATGTGGTTTAAGAATTGTTGTGGATACAGAACAACCAATGTTCTAGTTTTTAGATAAAAAATAGTGTGAGAGTGAAAACCTGAAAAAATAAATTGAACATTTTCTAAAATCTGCAGTTTTCCCTATAGGTCTACTCGTTGTCCTTTATGATGAATCTATATGACAACATTATTTTAAATAGCCTGACAGAAGTTACAGTTAGACAGCTCTAAAATACACTTTTTATTGCATTTGATGTAATTGTGTATGGTATTTACAATCAAATTTAATTTAGATTTTTACAGATTCAAAGTTCAAAAAGTTGCAGAATGGCCCCCTGAAAAATGCTGTACATGCTACACATAAGATGCAATAAGGTAGACGAACGAGTCCCATCCTCTCCGAAAATAAATAGTGGAACTAGAAAGCCAAGTTGGAGTACCAGCATGAAGATTAAAGACCCTAAAAATGTTGAAATATTAAACAAAGGACAAAACAGACATGAGATATCTCTTGCTGATAGTATCCTAAAAAAGAGGAACATTCATGCAAAGAAAGGGAGAAGGCAGAAAAGCCTTTCACAGAGAATGCGGAAGATGAGAGCAAAGCGAAGAGAGGAAGAGAAACCAGAAATGTGTTAAGAAAACTCTTAACAGAATAGCAGAAAAAGAAGATGCAAAGACGGCTTTAAAAAAAAATGTGAACAGAGAGCAGCTAGGTCAAAAGAGGAGCATGTAAGAGAAATCAAAAAGAGGAGAAATATGGTCAGAACAAAGAACAGGCAAAGCAGGTGAAAGCACAAGAGAAATTGGAGGCAGAGAGGATTCGTCTCAAGGAACTAGAGAATAAATTAGAAGAACAGAGAAAGCAACTTGAACATTCTAAAAGAGCCTTGCAGACAGCAGAGCAAGATGTACGGGGTCCATCTGCCAGAGGGATAAGCCTTCAAAAGGGCTAAAGCCTGTATGCCAAAACAGGCAGCACAGTATGTCACTACTCCATGGACCCTTATTGACAAAGCAGCTATTTTCTGTCAGAAAAACATCGGAACCACAACAGAGGGGAAGTTGGAAGTGGTAGTTGTTGAAGCAGTAGCCAATGGCCTATCAAAGTCCAGACAATCTCCAACTCGAAAGGCTTTGGCTTGTTCACTGAATATGATTTTGAAATACAAAACTACAGAGACAGTTTGCAAAATGATTTGGGGTCAGTAGAAAACTTTAAAAGGTAAGCTTAAAAAAACAAGAGATTGACATAGATTATCTCAATGTCGTCTCAGCAGTGGAACAATGATACGAAGCAGTTTCAAAGTGCCAGATAAGAAAAAGGTGAGCAAGAAGACTGGGGAGGCAGCCAGCTTTCTTGACCTCTCCACTGCACTAAAAATGTCTCAAAGCCAACCATGGTATCTCAATAGGAGCTGCTATATTTCACAGATTAGGACCAAGAACCATTAAGCCACAGAGAAGTGCAACACTTGTGGATTGCCTCTATGAATACTGTGAAAATATCCAAACTGAAATGACAGACAGCGAATGGCCACCTGGTGAGCAGACATTCATCAACCATAAAAGGGGTGTAAGCATTCAGCAGTGTCATTATGTGTGATTACTACAGGGAATGATTCCCACTATCCTAAGTGTATCAGTGCAAGGATTGTGGTGTCCATACAGCAGAGCCATTTATTGCCCCCTCCTAAAAAAGAAGGACACTGATGTAGAGTGGAAAAGATAGAAGATTGTCAGACAAAAAGTAACAAATGGAAACAAGAGTATACTATAAAAAAAGTGATATTTAGTATGAAAGTGTGGATCTATGAAGATGCTTATTGATTAACTGAAACAAGAGGCTCAAGCTTTTTCAGAACACTTGTTTATCAAGGACTGGCAGAACAACCAATTAGCAAAAGTGAAAGCCAACCTCCCAGAACACACAGTATTGGGTATCCTGAACTTTGCCAAGAACTACACTTGCAGATACCAGCAAGAGGCCCAGGGGGCTTACTGGACCCACGAGAGTGTTACACAACACCCAGTGAGGTCATTGAAAGAAACCAAAGTCACCATAGTCTGAAGCAAGTGCCTGACACCATGAAGTTGCTTTGCATCAAAACAGTCAAGGGCGGGGTAGTGGCAACCAGAAACCTCAGCTGCTTCTGGGATTCTTGTCTCCATGGGATTGGAGTCAGTGAGAATGGATTATGTGTTGATTAATGGAGAGGTAAAACGTCATAGTCTGCATTGTAAGTAACACAATGCTTACATAATGTAAATCATGTTTGATATTAAATGACATCTCAATAACCTCATGTGATTCTTCGTTTCCTTACCAGAACTTAGAAAGAGATGCCAGAGATGAGATGGATGACAGCATCACACACACACACACACACACACACACACACACACACACACACACACACACACACACACACACACACACACAGCTGGAGGAGTATTGATAATGGTGGTGTCAGAGATCTAATGATGTCATAAATCTAGAGAACGTGCTGTAAGTGAAAATAGGGTATACAGTATAACACACACACACACAATACGTGAAGCGTTTACTGATTATATTAATTTCACTTTTGATTATTATTGTCAATGATTTGACAGAACCCATTGTAATATTACAACTATTAAAAAATATTGAAATGCTGTTGTTTATCTTTTTCACTATTCAGGAAGGTTCAACATGGCTATAAATGATAGGGAAGTTGACAAAAGTATAAATAGATTTGGTTTCTATGCATGACAATTAAACATGCAGTGTCAATGTTTCCTGTGCCACTTTGAATGACATGTAGATGTTTTGTTGATGCTAGGTGGTTATGGTATCATTGTGCCTATCTAGACAAATGTAACTGTAATATTATGTAGAAAGGTTTACCAAACTTGTAGTTGTGTGTGATCAAACCTACCACAACGGTAGGTAGGAGTATAGAGGTAGGAGTATAGAGAGCAGCTGAGTCCACAATTGGAGAGACTGGTTTCAGACTAAGGCACAATCCAAAATGGACCCCCAGACCATATAAACTTGACAGGTGCAATCAATATGATAATGTTTCCCCCTTGCTGTCCTCTGATAGGCAAAGTTGAAGCTTCACCATATTGCTTATACCAATCAAAAACTCACAGAGCTCCACAAGTGCATAGGGTCTAGGTGTTCATTTGAGATTGGGCCTAGCTGGTCATGGGTGCACCTCAGCCACGCTCAAGGTCGTAAACCGCCATCGATAAAAGACAGTACTGTGCAGCCGTCTTCATCGACCTGGCCAATTCTTTCGACTCTGTCAATCATCGCATTCTTATCGGCAGACTCAACAGCCTTGGTTTCTCTAATGACTGCCTCTCCTGGTTCACCAACTACTTCTCAGACAGAGTTCAGTGTGTCAAATCAGAGGGCCTGTTGTCCGGACCTCTGGTAGTCTATGGGGGTGCCACAGGGTTCAATTCTTAGGCTGACTCTTTTCTCTGTATATATCAACGATGTCGCTCTTGCTGCTGGTGATTCTCTGATCCACCTCTACGCAGACGACACCATTCTGTATAATGGTGTTTGACCGCGGACCCATTACGGATGCAGGCAATGATCGCTGAGATCCTGGTTAAAGACAGCAGAGGTGTTTTTAGAGGGCAAGTTGGTCAGGATGATATCTATGAGGGTGCCCATGTTTACAGATTTAGGGTTGTACCTGGTAGGTTCCTTGATAATTTGTGTGAGATTGAGGGCATCAAGCTTAGATTGTAGGACGGCCGGGGTGTTAAGCATATCCCAGTTTAGGTCACCTAACAGAACAAACTCTGAAGAGGACGTTTGTACTGCTTCTGTGGTGTGGGCCAATGGGTGTCTTTCTAACAGCTTCCAACAACAAACGCAAGCTGCACTTGTGCAACTCCAACCGTGTCAGTTCGTAAACAGTGAGTGTGACAAACTAACAAAATAGGTCAGGGATCATCAACTAGATTCAGCCGTGGGACTATTTTTTTTTTCTTCAGAGGATAGTCAAGGGGCCGGAACAGAATTTAAAATAATTTGTATTCTACAAATTGACCACAAGATGATAATCAATAATTATTATTTTCAAACCTTGCTTATATTTGTACATAATCACATATACAGTGCCTTAAGAAAGTATTCATACCCCTTGACATATTCCACATTTTGCTGTTACAGCCTGAATTCAAAATCTACACACAATACCCCATAATGACAATAATTCACACCACTGAGTCAATACTTTGTAGAAGCACCTTTGGCAGCGATTACAGCTGTGAGTCTTTCTGGGTAAATTTCAAAGAGCTTTCCACACCTGGATTGTGCAACATTTGCCCAGGAACATTTACGGTCTTCTTGGCAAGCAAGTCCAGTGTAGATTTGGCCTTGTGTTTAAGGTTATTGTTCTGCTGAAAGGTAAATGAATCTCCCAATGTCTGCTGGAAAGCAGACTGAAGCACGTTTTCTTCTAGGATTTTACCTGTGCTCATTTTTTATCCTGGAAAACTCCCCAGTCCTTAACAATTACAAGCATACCCATAACATTATTCAGCCACCACTATTCTGGAAAATATGGCGAGTGGTACTCAGTAAAGTGTTGTATTGGATTTGCCGCAAACACAACACTGTGTATTCAGGACAAAAAGTTAATTGCTTTGCCACATTTTTTACATTATTACTTTAGTGCCTTGTTGCAAACAGGATGCATGTTTTTGAATATTGTTTATGTCTTCTTTTCACTCTGTCAATTAGGTCAGTATTGTGGAGTAATAACTACAATGTTGTTGATCCATCCTCAGTTCTCCTATCACAGCCATTAAACTCTGTTTTAAACTCACCATTGGCCTCACGGTGAAATCCCTGAGTGGTTTCCTTCCTCTCCGGCAAGAGTTGTATTTTTACTCATCTACCAATAGGTGTCCTTTGTGAAGCAATGGAAAACCTCCCTTGTCTTTGTGGTTAAAATTCACTGCTTGACTGAGGGACCTTACAGATAATTGTAAGTGTGAGGTCTAAAGATGAGGTACTCATTCAAAAAGTTAAGACTTTTTTTGCTGTAACAGCAAAATGTGGAATATGTCAAGGGGTATGACTACTTTCAAGACTTTTCAGCTTTTCATTTTTTTATTAAAATGTTAACCATTTCGAAAAACATAATTCTACTTTGACATTATTGGGTATTGTGTGTAGGCCAGTGACAAAAAATCAATATAATCCATTTTAAATTCAGGCTGTAACAACAAAATGTGGAAAAAGTCAAGGGGTGTGAACAGTTTCTGAAGGAACTGTATCTCTAATATGCGTGGGAATCATTTGGAACATATTTCCTCAATTAAAATCACTTAGAGCTGATTTGCTAGTGTTTTTACAGTATTTTATGTTCAACAATATAAAAACAAAAAATAAATAATTGTATATATTTTTTGCTCAGAATATTTGGAGGACCAAATAAAATCACTGTGGGCTGCTAGTTGGGGAACCCTGGTCTATAATCTAGATATGTAGAGATGATTAGATTATTAATCTGTTAACGAACCGTTTGCAAGGTCCTCTTGTTGAAGTCATTGCGTCACCTAAACTGTAGCTGTATATATTCAATAATAAATAAAACAAATGTTATACCTTATAATACTCTTTCATAATGCAAATAAGTAACATAGCTGTGGTAATGGTAAGGTAAAAAAGGACTGCATCAAACTTGTTACTACTTCAGTCACCAGCTGGGGTGTGACATCACCAAATTGTCCAGATGCTGATGAATTATTCAAATGGTGATATGAAACTCTTCAAACCAGTTGCATGTTTTCATTGTGAAACGCTTAAATAGATTAATAAATCAAATAATAAGATTACATTCTGTATTGTCACCTCATATGCATCATGGTGTCTGTGTTCTCACTCACCATCTAAAGACTGACTGAGCTGTCTCAGTGGCTGTTCTCACTCACTGACTGGGCTGTTCTCACCCTCTAGTGACTGACTGCGCTGTCTCAGTGGCTGCAGAAAATACAGAGGTATTACTGCTGTAAGAGATATTTAATCAACTTCAGCAATCTCAGCAAGCCTCCTCCCTAAGTTTGTTTTGTTCACTGCTTTAGCACACTCTACCAACCCGGATGTTTTAGCCGTGTCTGAATCCTGGCTTAGAAAGACCACCAAAAATTCAGACATTTTTATCCCCAATTACAATATTTTCAGACAAGATAGAACGGCCAAAGGGGGCGGTGTTGCAATCTACTGCAAAGACTGCCTGCAGAGTTCTGTTATACTATCCAGGTCTGTTCCCAAACAATTTGAACTTCTACTTTTAAAAATCCACCTCTCTAAAAACAAGTCTCTCACCGTTGCCGCCTGCTATAGACCACCCTCTGCCCCCAGCTGTGCTCTGGACACTATATGTGAACTGATTGCCCCCCATCTATCTTCAGAGCTCGTGCTGCTAGGCGACCTAAATTTGAACATGCTCAACACCCCAGCCACCCTACAATCTAAGCTTGATGCCCTCAATCTCACACAAATTATCAATGAACCTACCAGGTACCACCCCAATTCCGTAAACACGGGTACCCTCATAGATATCATCCTAACAAACTTGCCCTCCAAATACACCTCTGCTGTTTTCAACCAAGATCTCAGCGATCACTGCCTCATTGCCTGCATCCGTAATGGGTCAGCGGTCAAACGACCTCCACTCATCACTGTCAAACGCTCCCTGAAACACTTCAGCGAGCAGGCCTTCCTAATCGACCTGGCCGGGGTATCCTGGAAGGATATTGATCTCATCCCGTCAGTAGAGGATGCCTGGTCATTTTTTAAAAATGCCTTCCTCACCATCTTGAATAAGCATGCCCCATTCAAGAAATTTAGAACCAGGAACAGATATAGCCCTTGGTTCTCTCCTGACCTGACTGCCCTTAACCATCAGAAAAACATCCTATGGCGTTCTGCATTAGCATCGAACAGCCCCCGTGATATGCAACTTTTCAGGGAAGCCAGAAACCAATATACACAGGCAGTTAGAACAGCCAAGGCTAGCTTTTTCAAGCAGAAATTTGCTTCCTGCAACACAAATTCAAAAAAGTTCTGGGACACCGTAAAGTCCATGGAGAATAAGAACACCTCCTCCCAGCTTCCAACCGCTCTGAAGATAGGAAACACTGTCACCACCGACAAATCCACTATAATTGAGAATTTCAATAAGCATTTTTCTACGGCTGGCAATGCTTTCCACCTGGCTACCCCTACCCCGGACAACAGCACTGCCCTCCCCTCTGCTACTCGCCCAAGCCTTCCCCATTTCTCTTTCTCCCAAATACAGTCAGCTGATGTTCTTAATGAGCTGCAAAATCTGGACCCTTACAAATCAGCCGGGCTAGATAATCTGGACCCTTTCTTTCTAAAACTATCTGCTGAAATTGTTGCCACCCCTATTACTAGCCTCTTCAACCTCTCTTTCGTGTCGTCTGAGATCCCCAAAGATTGGAAAGCAGCTGCGGTTATCCCCCTCTTCAAAGGGGGGGACACCCTTGACCCTAACTGCTACAGACCTATATCTATCCTACCCTGCCTTTCTAAGGTCTTCGAAAGCCAAGTCAACAAACAGATTACCGACCATTTCGAATCACACCACACCTTCTCCGCTATGCAATCTGGTTTCAGAGCTGGTCATGGGTGCACCTCAGCCACGCTCAAGGTCATAAACGATATCGTAACCGCCATCGATAGGAAACAATACTGTGCAGCCGTATTCATTGACCTGGCCAAGGCTTTTGACTCTGTCAATCACCACATCCTCATTGGCAGACTCGACAGCCTTGGTTTCTCTAATGATTGCCTCGCCTGGTTCACCAACTACTTCTCTGATAGAGTTCAGTGTGTCAAATCGGAGGGTCTGTTGTCCGGGCCTCTGGTAGTCTCTATGGGGGTGCCACAGGGTTCAATTCTTGGACCGACTCTCTTCTCTGTTTACATCAATGATGTCGCTCTTGCTGCTGGTGATTCTCTGATCCACCTCTACGCAGACGACACTATTCTGTATACTTCTGGCCCTTCTTTTGACACTGTGTTAACAACCCTCCAGGCGAGCTTCAATGCCATACAACTCTCCTTCCGTGGCCTCCAACTGCTCTTAAATACAAGTAAAACCAAATGCATGCTCTTCAACCGATCGCTGCCTGCTCCTGCCCGCCTGTCCAACATCACTACTTTGGACGGCTCTGACTTAGAATATGTGGACAACTACAAATACCTAGGTGTCTGGTTAGACTGTAAACTCTCCTTCCAGACCCACATCAAACATCTCCAATCCAAAGTCAAATCTAGAATTGGCTTCCTATTCCGCAACAAAGCATCCTTTACTCATGCTGCCAAACATACCCTTGTAAAACTGACCATCCTACCAATCCTCGACTTCGGTGATGTCATTTACAAAATAGCCTCCAAAACCCTACTCAATAAATTGGATGCAGTCTATCACAGTGCCATCCGTTTTGTCACCAAAGCCCCATATACTACCCACCACTGCGACCTGTACACTCTCGTTGGCTGGCCCTCGCTTCATACTCGTCGCCAAACCCACTGGTTCCAGGTCATCTACAAGACCCTGCTAGGTAAAGTCCCCCCTTATCTCAGCTCGCTGGTCACCATAGCAGCACCTACCTGTAGCACGCGCTCCAGCAGGTATATCTCTCTAGTCACCCCCAAAACCAATTCTTCCTTTGGACGCCTCTCCTTCCAGTTCTCTGCTGCCAATGACTGGAACGAACTACAAAAATCTCTGAAACTGGAAACACCTATCTCCCTCACTAGCTTTAAGCACCAGCTGTCAGAGCAGCTCATAGATTACTGCACCTGTACATAACCCATCTACAATTTAGCCCAAACAACTACCTCTTTACCTACTGTATTTATTTATTAATTTATTTTGCTCCTTTGCACCCCATTATTTCTGTCTCTACTTTGCACTTTCTTCCAATGCAAACCAACCATTCCAGTGTTTTTTAGTTTTTATTTTACTTGCTGTGTTGTACTCACTTCGCCTCCATGGCCTTTTTATATTTTATTTATTTATACATATATCTGTTTGCCTTCACCTCCCTTATCTCACCTCACTTGCTCACATTGTATATAGACTTATTTTTTTTTCACTGTATTATTGACTATATGTTTGTTTTTACTCCATGTGTAACTATGTGTTGTTGTATGTGTCGAACTGCTTTGCTTTATCTTGGCCAGGTCGCAATTGTAAATGAGAACGTGTTCTCAATTTGCCTACCTGGTTAAATAAAGGTTAAATAAAATAAAATAAAATAAATAAAAATCTGCTTTGGTACATCAAATATTCACATGAAAATGATTGTGTAACCATAAACAACAATAAAATTGCCACCATTTTACCTCCTGTTGTCTTCAGCAACTCATCCCCCATCTCTAATGTTGTCAGGAGGAAGTTGCTGGACAGGCATTTGTATATCTGGACCACAGCAGCCTGGTGTCTGCATGGAGCTCCCGTGAGCCCTACTGGACAAATGCATGTCCACAGTATAGGTCTGGCCTGGTGTGGTGCCCTTCACCCTGTACTGCTTCTCCCCACACCTGACAGACATTAGGAGATAGAAGATAGACAACTTATAATAGACGATACAACAAATAATAAAAGACTACATAATATTTAAAAAATCTATTACAAACCTGTATTCATCACTATTTACCTGCTCGATGTCAGATGGGTTGATGCTACTATCCTGGGCCAGAAGATGTGAGTGCTGGAACGTTTCCCAGCGGCCAAGGACAACGTCAGTCATCCGTGCCTCAGAAAGCCTCCAGGCGCAGGGAGATTTAACACTTTTGGCCTCTGGAGGATTTTACCCTGAAGGTTTTGCATGCTGCCTTATTGGTGTCACTCCCTCAGGTTGGCAGATCCTCCCGATAGCTGACTGCCCAACACTCTAGACGACTGAACAGTTGATGGAAGTAGGTCGTGAATTTCTTGTACCTGTAATTTGAGTAAAATATGTACTTGAACTATCACATACTGGTTACAAACTATAAAAGGGAAAATGTATCCCAAATAACAACATATCCCAAACAAGGACTGGGTAAATTTCAATTAGAAAATACTAAAACTGAAAAGTTACTGAGAATAAAGCATAAGTTAATAGACTACACCTCATTATACTGTTATACTACACTAACCTAGCTACAAAAGTGTTTTGATCTGCCTGCTGATAGAGGGGCTCAACCATCTCTTCCCTGTCATACATGATGTCTTTGGGACAGCGAAGAGGGTCTGCCTGTCTCTCAGGTCTACTCCTCTCTCCACAGCCACACTGCCTGGAGTAGGTGGAAGGTGCAGAGGAGCAGTTTGAACCCTGGAAATGGCCTCCCTAATGCTCCCCTCTCTGCCTTGCAGTCATCTGTAATGAAGCGAGGATCAGCCTGACCACTCCCTGCAAATGCATTCTCCCTAAGGATGTCCTTCAACAGTTCAAGGCACTCCAGGAGGATTGTGGCCTCATCCTCAGACTGAATCAGGATAACCCCAAGGGGGAGACCGCCAGCACAGATGTGGGTAAGAGAAAAAAAGAAAAAAAACTCTGCAGTTCTCTTGTTCCATGTTCCCAGAGAAATCAATAAAGCAGAGCTTCTCACTGTGTCTGTCCTGATGAACACGCTTCATCAGTGGGGAGTAGATAGCCACGCGAGGGGTTCCTACAGAGCTTCTCACTGTGTCTGGCCTGATGAACACGCTTCATCAGTGGGGAGTAGATAGCCACGCGAGGGGTTCCTACAGAGCTTCTCACTGTGTCTGGCCTGATGAACACGCTTCATCAGTGGGGAGTAGATAGCCACGCGAGGGGTTCCTACAGAGCTTCTCACTGTGTCTGGCCTGATGAACACGCTTCATCAGTGGGGAGTAGATAGCCACGCGAGGGGTTCCTACAGAGCTTCTCACTGTGTCTGGCCTGATGAACACGCTTCATCAGTGGGGAGTAGATAGCCACGCGAGGGGTTCCTACAGAGCTTCTCACTGTGTCTGGCCTGATGAACACGCTTCATCAGTGGGGAGTAGATAGCCACGCGAGGGGTTCCTACAGAGCTTCTCACTGTGTCTGGCCTGATGAACACGCTTCATCAGTGGGGAGTAGATAGCCACGCGAGGGGTTCCTACAGAGCTTCTCACTATGTCTGGCCTGATGAACACGCTTCATCAGTGGGGAGTAGATAGCCACGCGAGGGGTTCCTACAGAGCTTCTCACTGTGTCTGGCCTGATGAACACGCTTCATCAGTGGGGAGTAGATAGCCACGCGAGGGGTTCCTACAGAGCTTCTCACTATGTCTGGCCTGATGAACACGCTTCATCAGTGGGGAGTAGATAGCCACGCGAGGGGTTCCTACAGAGCTTCTCACTGTGTCTGGCCTGATGAACACGCTTCATCAGTGGGGAGTAGATAGCCACGCAAGGGGTTCCTACAGAGCTTCTCACTATGTCTGGCCTGATGAACACGCTTCATCAGTGGGGAGTAGATAGCCACGCGAGGGGTTCCTACAGAGCTTCTCACTATGTCTGGCCTGATGAACACGCTTCATCAGTGGGGAGTAGATAGCCACGCGAGGGGTTCCTACAGAGCTTCTCACTATGTCTGGCCTGATGAACACGCTTCATCAGTGGGGAGTAGATAGCCACGCGAGGGGTTCCTACAGAGCTTCTCACTGTGTCTGGCCTGATGAACACGCTTCATCAGTGGGGAGTAGATAGCCACGCGAGGGGTTCCTACAGAGCTTCTCACTATGTCTGGCCTGATGAACACGCTTCATCAGTGGGGAGTAGATAGCCACGCGAGGGGTTCCTACAGAGGTTCTCACTATGTCTGGCCTGATGAACACGCTTCATCAGTGGGGAGTAGATAGCCACGCGAGGGGTTCCTACAGAGGTTCTCAATCTTGGCGCAGATATCGCCAGCACCTAAGATTATACTCCTCAACATGCCTCTCAGGCCCATTCTGTTCCCCATATGCCTGCCTGAACACACTGTGGTACAATCTGTGCAAAAGCTAAAAGTAGCACAACGATGTGTCCATAACTTCCTACACCGGTTCACTACTAATACTGTAAAACTTACCACGATACAAAAGGAAATTATGATAATCATCATAACACAACTGTCCTGAATTCTAAAAATATCACCCAGTTTCTTAGGCACCTTCCCTAACTTACCGGTAACAGAACTGAAGGTCTGGACAGAGGGATCTGTTTGCCGTGGTGAAGATGTAGTCCTCTCTGTCGTTCGTCAGGACTGTCAGGGCAGACCCCGATTGTAATTTACTGTATTGGCTGATGTAACTGGATGAAGTTGATGATCTGCTCAGATGCCGTCTGTCCTTTTGCAGGCCCCCCCCACCACACACATATACACACACATTATCAGCATTGACTGTAGCTAACTGGATATAGTTGTATTGAATGTGTAAGAAATAGCTATGCAAAGGGCCAGATGGGTAACCATTCACAATAACTGCAGTTCATTATTAGTCTACTCAGTCAATAAGCACCAGCCAGACAGACTATCTAGCTAAATTAGCTACAGAAAGTACTGTAGAAATCTCACCTTTCTGCAGCAGGTACCTCTGGCCGGGCAGTTTCATCTTGTAGCTGGTCGAGAGACTAACTTACTTCCACTAGCTACTACTAGCGAGCATGACTATAGCCAGTAGCCAGGTAGGGCTAGCTAGCCAGCCTGCTACTAGTCAGCAGTAACGTTAGCCGGCTAACGCTAGCTATCCAGGTGGTGCAAGCCAACTATGTTCAGTTGTTGTGGAGTTCATCCTATTGGCATGCTAACTTCATGATAAGTTAAGCATCTTAGCTACCATTCCAAGTTGTATCTTCCTGGCTGTCACAAAATTGTTTAATCCTTTCTCTGTCCTGCCCGAAACGTCTTCTACGGCATTTTGGCGACCACACAATTTAATGTGCAATCCCGACACCAACTACACGGGATGGAAACAGGATTCCCCCCCCAAATAATAAAATATAACAACTTTTCTGTTAAAAATAAATTAATGAAACAGATCTGATCCCTACACAGGCTCAAGGGGAACAGGTCTTCCCGCGCCAGTACCAGGGCAGGTCTTCCCGCGCCAGTACCTCTTGCAAGTCTTCAATGTAAAATCCTTGAGTCCCAAAAACTTTTCTGCCACAGCCACAATAATGTCCAGTTTTTTTGAGTTCTTTATGACTTGTGCTCTACAGTTTCTAACTGTGACAATGAATGCCAAAAAAAATCTCCTTTTTAAAGACACACAGGTTTTATTCTGTCTGGCAGCAAACATTTACTTCAGGCTGTGGTGTATCCACTACTATATCTTCACTAGCATCACTTGTTTCTCAATTATTTTAATCGCCTCCGCATAAGCGATTTGACTGCTTTAACTTCGTTGGGACTGGGGGGCCAGTATTGAGTAGCTTGGATAATAAGGTGCCCAGAGTAAACTGCCTGCTACTCAGGCCCAAAAGCTAGAATATGCATATAATTAGTAGATTTTGATAGAAAACACTCAGAAGTTTCTAAAACTGTTTGAATGATGTCTGTGAGTATAACTGAACTCATATGGCAGGCAAAAACCTGAGAAGAAATCCAACCAGGAAGTGGGAAATCTGAGGTTTGTAGTTTTTCAAGTCATTGCCTATCGAATATACAGTGTCTATGGGGTCCTATTGCACTTCCTAAGGCTTCCACTAGATGTCAAGAGTCTTTAGAACCTTGTTTCAGGCTTCTACTGTGACGGGGGAGAGAATAAGAGCTGTTTGAGTCAGGTGTCTGGCAGAATGCCATGAGCTCAGTCAGGCGCCCGCCCGTGAGAGTTAGCTGCGTTCCTTTTCCTTTCTAAAGACAGAGGAATTGTCCGGTTGAAACATTATTGAAGATTTATGATAAAAACATCCTAAAGATTGATTCTATACATCGTTTGACATGTTTCTACGAACTGTTATATAACTTTTTTAACTTTGTCTGAACTAAGCGATCGTGCATTGAGCATTTGGATTACTGGGCTAAATGCACGAACAAAAAGGAGGTATTTGGACATAAATGATGGACTTTATTGAACAAAACAAACATTTATTGTGGAACTGGGATTCCTGGGAGTGCATTCCGATGAAGATCATCAAAGGTAAGTGAATATTTATAACGCTATTTCTGACTTTTGTGACACCTCTCCTTCTTTGGAAAATGGCTGTATGTTTTTCTGTGGCTAGGTGCTGACCTAAAATAATCGCAAGGTGTGCTTTCGCCGTAAAGCCTATTTGAAATCTGACACAGCGGTTGCATTAAGGAGAAGTTTATCTATAATTCCATGCATAACACTTGTATCTTTTATCAATGTTCATTTTGAGTATTTCTGTAATTTGATGTGGCTCTCTGCACTTTCACCAGATGTTTGTTTGAGACAATGCATTTCTGAACATAACACACCAATTTCAAATGAGGTTTTTGGACATAAAGATTAACTTTATTAAACAAAACACACATGTATTGTGTAACATGAAGTCCTGTGAGTGCCATCTGATGAAGATCATCAAAGGTTAGTGATTCATTTAATCGCTATTTCTGACTTTTGTGAGCCCTCTCCTTGGCTGGAAAATGGCTGTATGGTTTTCTGTGACTAGGTGCTGACCTAACATAATCGTTTGGTGTGTTTTCGCCGTAAAGCCTATTTGAAATTGGACACTGTGGTTGGATTTACAAAAAGTTTATCTTTAAAATGGTGTATAATACTTGTATGTTTGATTTTAATTATGGTATTTCTGTTGTTTTGAATTTGGCGCCCTGCAATTTCACTGGCTGTTGTTGAGGTGGGACGCTAGCATCCCACATATCTCAGAGTTTTAACATTTGCCACCTCAATTTCCTTCACCCTTACAGGGCACTCCAGGAACATGATCCCTACCACAATTGCAACACCGTTCTCCTTCTACACACCGTTCTTCACTATACTCTGTTCGTCTGCACACACTTGAAACATGGCCAAATCCTTTACAATTCTTACACCACAGTGGTTTTTGGACGAAAGTTCTTACGGCGTATCTTACATAATCAAGCTTCACATGCGTAGGTATTTGCTCTTTATCAAAAAAACAACAGGACCGACAGACTTCCTTCTTTTTCCCCATTCACCCAGCAGGTCAGACACCGGGCACCAACCACACCAGGAATTCTCTTCATGTATTCAACATCCGTCGTCACCCTTGAGCTGACTCCTTTGACGAGCGCTCTACTCCTGCTTCTTCTTCTGTGGATTTTATATGGCGGTTGGCAACAAACTTTCAGGTGCATTAGCGCCACCCAATTGACTGGAGTGTGGACCAGAGACAGTGAAGGTCTAAATCATACCCAATAATCTCATCTCCCTAAGGAAATTAAATACTACAGCCCCTGAAGAGTTCCCCAGTTCACTTAACCCTGTTATACCTCAAATCTAATAACAATCACTCCCTTTCCCTCACATATTCCTTGCACTGAAACTGAACATGTTCAACTGTCTCCATCTCCTCCTGACAATGATCACACACCCCAGTCGAATGTTTCCCTGCGAATTTCAATGTACTATTTAGCCTTGTGTGTCCCAGTCTCAGCCTTGTGACTATACTTTCCTCCCTTCTCTCTCGGCCTGAGGACCTACCTGTCCACACCTTGTCCTGGATCTTATACAGGTGTCTTCCCTTTCTCTCCCTGTTCCTGGATCTTATACAGGGGTCTTCCCTTACTCTCCCTGTTCCTGGATCTTATACAGGGGTCTTCCCTTACTCTCCCTGTTCCTGGATCTTATACAGGGGTCTTCCCTTACTCTCCCTGTTCCTGGATCTTATACAGGTATCTTCCCTTTCTCTCCCTGTTCCTGGATCTTATACAGGGGTCTTCCCTTACTCTCCCTGTTCCTGGATCTTATACAGGTGTCTTCCCTTTCTCTCCATGTTCCTGGATCTTATACAGGGGTCTTCCCTTACTCTCCCTGTTCCTGGATCTTATACAGGGGTCTTCCCCTTTCTCTCCCTGTTCCTGGGTCTTATACAGGGGTCTTCCCTTACTCTCCCTGTTCCTGGATCTTATACAGGTATCTTCCCTTTCTCTCCCTGTTCCTGGATCTTATACAGGGGTCTTCCCTTACTCTCCCTGTTCCTGGATCTTATACAGGTGTCCTCCCTTTCTCTCCCTGTTCCTGGATCTTATACAGGGGTCTTCCCTTTCTCTCCCTGTTCCTGGATCTTATACAGGGGTCTTCCCTTACTCTCCCTGTTCCTGGATCTTATACAGGTGTCCTCCCTTTCTCTCCCTGTTCCTGGATCTTATACAGGTGTCCTCCCTTTCTCTCCCTGTTCCTGGATCTTATACAGGTGTCCTCCCTTTCTCTCCCTGTTCCTGGATCTTATACAGGTGTCCTCCCTTTCTCTCCCTGTTCCTGGATCTTATACAGGTGTCCTCCCTTTCTCTCCCTGTTCCTGGATCTTATACAGGGGTCTTCCCTTACTCTCCCTGTTCCTGGATCTTATACAGGTGTCTTCCCTTTCTCTCCCTGTTCCTGGATCTTATACAGGTGTCCTCCCTTTCTCTCCCTGTTCCTGGATCTTATACAGGTGTCCTCCCTTTCTCTCCCTGTTCCTGGATCTTATACAGGGGTCTTCCCTTACTCTCCCTGTTCCTGGATCTTATACAGGTGTCTTCCCTTTCTCTCCCTGTTCCTGGATCTTATACAGGTGTCTTCCCTTTCTCTCCCTGTTCCTGGATCTTATACAGGTGTCTTCCCTTTCTCTCCCTGTTCCTGGATCTTATACAGGGGTCTTCCCCTTTCTCTCCCTGTTCCTGGATCTTATACAGGGGTCTTCCCTTTCTCTCCCTGTTCCTGGATCTTATACAGGTGTCTTCCCTTTCTCTCTCTGTTCCTGGATCTTATACAGGGGTCTTCCCTTTCTCTCCCTGTTCCTGGATCTTATACAGGGGTCTTCCCTTACTCTCCCTGTTCCTGGATCTTATACAGGTGTCCTCCCTTTCTCTCCCTGTTCCTGGATCTTATACAGGGGTCTTCCCTTTCTCTCCCTGATTCCACAACTCTTGCCATTTGTTTTTAACCACTGTTC
The DNA here is from genome assembly GCF_029448725.1 of Salvelinus fontinalis. Taxonomy (NCBI): domain Eukaryota; kingdom Metazoa; phylum Chordata; class Actinopteri; order Salmoniformes; family Salmonidae; genus Salvelinus; species Salvelinus fontinalis. The sequence goes on along the minus strand of NC_074666.1, from coordinate 11,396,068 downwards.
TTATTAACCTTTTGGCTTCTGCTTTACTGATTGACAATTCCATCTCAACATTAGGATCTTTAAGAGCCTACTTAGTGATAACATCCACCTCCTCATTCCCCTCTACTCCCATATGAGCTGGTACCCAGAGGAACATCACAAATACCACGATCTGTCTCACCCTATACAAGCACTGCAAAACCTCATACAACACATCCTGTCTGCTCTGAGACACAAATTAATTTATGCTCATCAGTGCTGCACAGGAGTCAGAGCAGATGACTACCCTGTCTGGCCTCACCTCCTCCACCCACTCTGCAGCCAATAGTATGGCCAACAACTCCAATGTGTAAACAGATAAATGATCCGTGGCTCTTTTTGTCACTGCCACCTTAAACTCAGGAACACTACAAGCTGCACCTGTCCTCCCTGTTTTAGGGTCCTTAGATCCATCTGTGAATATATTCAAGAAAGCATAGTACTGTGTTCTTAAATGTTCACTTACAACTGAATCTACTCCTTCCTCAACAGCTCTTAGCCTCTCAAGCAACCCTAGATATATCACAGGCTGAGGGAGAAACCAAGGTAGAATAGCAGGAAGAACCACTGAGAGGATAAACTCCCTCCCAAACAACCCCAATCTCTCTTGCCATGCCATTGCCTATCCACCCAAAGCTTGTATTCAGATTTTGTTCGTCCCCAGCACTCTGCTGCCGACACTGCAGCTCAACCCAGACTAAGCAAACACCTGCTATGCACTGTGAATATTATATTAGGCAGCGTGTACTTCCAGGTATGAATTAAATGAAAAATTGGATAAATGTTGTTATTTGTTTTCTGTTACTCGATGACGAATTTGGACACCATAAACGAGAAAATAAGCTGATATCCGATTTCAACTAGAAGGATTAATTTCCTTGTTTGGCCTTGACAATCTCAAGCCTTGACAAGATAAAAATAAATAGGAATGATCCATTAGCACATGGACCTTACAGATGTACTATCTTCATTAGATCACTCTTTTGTTGCTGAAAACTTGTAGTGTATTTTAGCTTTAAAAAAGGTTCTAAAGTTTTAATTTCCACTTTCAAAATTTCAGAATTGATTTTCCCTGACGAAAAATTTATCAACACCTACAAAAATATACATTAATTATATTCCACATAATAATTCACATTTCTTGTTGCTGCAGGACAATTTTATTGCTGTAGCAAATTTCCTCAAATTAAGATCCTACACTGTAAGTCACAACATGTAGTGTAGGAGACAGTAGTCAAATAGAAGCAGACAGTTACACAGTTGCATCTTATCGTCAAATCATGGAAGAAACACCGGCCTTACATATAAATCGCTTTCACTTAGTCATTCACCTCATGCTGTATCAGTCAAAACCAATTTACTGTATTTTCTAATTAAATTGTGGATGTTTTCTTGCACAGATTAGATGTACCACTGCTAAATGCATGAACAGGCTGGTAACCATGGCTGAGGCTAAATCTGCTCTGTGAGTGACTGTACCTTTGGAGGAGTGATCGTAACCAATCTTCTTAACGGTGTTCCTGACCACCTCCACGAGGTCCACTACACCCTTGGAGGTGACCTCTCCACACAGCATGATCATACCCGTCTTCGTAACAGTTTCTAGTGCAGAAAGAGTTCAGTAATGTTGAGGTGAAAGGTCATTTAGATATGAAACAATGAAAAACAACGATTGTTAAAGTCTTGTTTGTCTATTAACATATAAGAGCTTTAGAGAATGTAAAACTGGACAAACTTACCACAAGCCACTTTGGAGTCAGGGTCCAGAGTTAGGTATGCATCAAGGACAGCATCACTTATTTGATCACACATTTTGTCTGGGGAAAAATTATATGGTTTAATAAATATTGATATCATAAGTGCTAAAAATATATATATATATATTCTGTGTGACAGTAATTAATGTAAAGTCATTTGCAATCATACAAAGCTACTTGAGAGCTCGCCAGTTTGTAGTCCTAAAAAACAGAAATTAGTTACCTCTGGTTCGTTCAGCCATTCCTCTGGGGGAAATTAATGGGGCAAGAATGGGATAAATGCCGAAAATTAGGTCTGAGGTTCACACAGGCTTATGAGATCTACATTTTGTTCTATGAGATCATATCAGTCAGTTAACACGACCTTAATAAACTATGAAGCCTTTATGTGCTTGTTTTGATTGAATAAATGCTTCAAAATGCACAAAAAAGGGACATTAGCTGATGAAGATTAGCTCATGGAACAAAACGTATAAGATCTCCTAAGCCTGTGCTTACCACAGACCTTATTTTGGGAGTTTATCCCAAAATCCCATTAATTTCTCCATAGGCTTTGGGCAACAAGACGTGAAGGAGTTAGTGCCTACAAAAATACACCATTACTATGGCTCTCTATAGCAGGGCCGGCTCCAGGCGTAAGCGCCATAAGCAGTCGCTTAGGGCCCTAGGCCATTAGGGGGGCCCTCTAACCAAAAAACAAATCACATATTTGTTTGTTTTTTAGGAACTCAGTCAGGGTCTCAACTTACTGTTGAGAGTTAGAATAGTAGAATACACAAGGTGCAAGTTCGAAATGTAGTTGTGCATCAGCAATTTTTCTCTTGTTATTTTAGTCACTGACATTCACTCAATTAGCATCGTCAGCTAAGCAATTTTTTTATTTATTGGTAAATTTGTCTAGCCAGCTATCTAAACTTGTAGTAATCATGGCCAAATACCAACCAGGCAAGCAGGACAGGTGCCCAGGGGCCCTGACCTCCATGGGGCCCCCATTGATTTTGCTAGTCACTCTCACTCTGGCATAAGTCATGACAAAATGTGTAGAATTGCAGGAAGTTAGCTTTAAAACTATTGTGAATCCACCCAAAACTGAAGGGTCCATGCTATCTGGGAACCTTAGGACAGCCCTACCCCATTGAAGTTGACATTTAAAATGGTTAAGGTTGGGTAAGGGTAGGGTTAAGGTTAGGATTTAGGGTAGGGACGTCCCAAGGTTCCCGGATAGTATGGACCTAGAATGAGGTGGGTGGACAGACATTTTTCCAAAGCCCTGCAGATGATGTAACATAGTACAATCATCTGAAAGTCTTGCGAGCTTACTACTGCAGATGCGCATGTAGAAGTGAAAGTTTACACGAGAAACACTCGCTTCACGACACTTCGATACAGCTACGACCGGAAGTGACTTTTTCGTAGCAGGTTAGGTGAATTTACACAGCAGGTTAGGGTTATTAGGTTCAAGGTTAGCAATAATCCTCCATAACCTCCAACGAAAATCACGTCCGGTCGTAGCTGTATCGAGGTGGCGTGGAAAGAGTGTGTCCCAGTTTAAACAGTAAGCACGATCGGACAATAAAAACAGACACTACTATCCATGCTTAACAGTATGCAATGCTGGTATTAGCCCTCAAACTGACATCCATAACAGAGAAAGAGCACATGTCATGCACGAGTAAAGCTACGTGTGATAGTTCAGTAGGCTAAAGGTGCTACACTCGTACAACATCAGATACAATATAGACTATAAACCCATGGAAAGTAACCACCAACCAGAATGTCCCTCTCCAACTGACTCCGATGTAAAAAGGAATGTTTTCCCACTGGGTCTGTTGCCGCTGGGATTCATCTTCAGTTGGTCGGTTGAACAAGTGCTACAATCAAAAGCTTGTTGAATTTGAAGTTAGAACTGAAACAGATGCTATATATATAGGCTACTTACTATCGTATCGACTAATGATTAATCTACAGTAGGCGACAATATTTTAAGTTTTGCTTCTGATTTAGCGCCGCCTACTGGAAATGTATAGTGATGCACGACTCCAGGATTGTTAGAGTCGATTCCGACTCCTGTGGTTGGAGTCGAAGGAATCGACTCTTGCCCGACTCCCAAAACACGCTGAAACGGTTGTGCAAACACGTACACACCACTTCATTATTGCTGAGTCCTACTAGGAAGACTACATATTTGAGTTCTAGAGGACTGACATGTGCATAATGCTGCCCATTTGCTCATCAATTTAGTCTATAAAAGGCCTATCCTGTTTGAATATAGAAGGTGATGTGTAAGAACTACAATATCTCAGTTATATTCCTGCTGTTCAGCCTTGACTGATCCCACGGCGCACTCCACGCTGCCTATTGTGTGCCATGTTATAGCCCTATTGGAAGGGTAATACTAGAGATGTTGGTTATGTAATAATTATAAACTGGGTGGTTCAAGTCCTGAATGCTGATTGGCCGACAGCGTGGTATATCAGACCATATAACATGTGTATGACAAAACATGTATTTTTACTGCTTTGATGGGGGGGGGGGGGGGGATTGTGGTATATTTTATTTATTTAACATTTATGGCCAATATACCACTGCTAATGGCTGTATCCAGACACTCCGTGTCATGCAGAAGAACAGCCCTCAGCCATGGTATATTGGCCATATACCACACCCCCTCGGGCCTTATCGCTTAATTATCCAAGCGTGTGCGTTATTCCAGAAGATGATTCACACATGAATAGTTTTTCCAAGTTGCTCCCTGTAATTCGGATTTTAAAAAATTGAATTGACTATTATGATGGACGCCTGGAGGTTTTATTCTAGGCGTTAAGATATTTCACGGTTTGACGATAATAGCCTATACTGACAACTCGTGCTTGGCTGCCAAACGTATAGGTGTCCCCATAATATTTAAATTGATGAAGTGTGATCAAAATAATTATTGTAGTGTGGTAGACGTCCTTCTTAATAACAATGTCCGCATTCTGCTGATTTGAGCTGCTGAACCGTATTTGCACTTGAGATGCATTTATGGATGAGAAAGTGAACTAGCCGTTTTCAAAAAGTTTAGCTGGTATGCCCTGCTTTGCATCAACTCTGTTTGTGTAGAGCCACAATCCTGTAGGTTTTCACTCCAACTCTAATCTAGTGCATCTGGTTAGATAATTAGCCGGTTGATAAACTGAGTCAGGTTAGTTACAACTGGGGTTGGAGCCGAAAACCTACAGGAAGGTATTTCTCCCGGAAAAGGATTTGAGAACCCTGACTGACCTAAGACATCAACAGCCAGCCAGGGTTTAACGGCCTAGCCATTTTGCTAGCTAACACAATGTAGGCTACAATAATGTTTTAAAACTGTTTATAAATAGCTTTTCTAATCCAACATAGGTCTAGATGTATTGAGTTGTCACAAAGTAGCAGTGACAGGCACAGTTGTTCAAGGTAGGGGCAACATTGTATCAGATGGACAAAGATAACTGCAGTGACAGTGAAATGAGTGAACTGGCTGCAAACTGATGCTACATAATACGAGGTTAGTTCATCATCTCACAAAGCAAGCAATAATTCCCCTCGAAAATGGACAGTTATCCAAACAAGAAGAACACTACAGCACAGATTAAGAATTTATTTTATTCAATCAATCAAATGTATTTATAAAGCCCTTCTTACATCAACTGATGTCACAAAATGCTGTACAGAAACCCAGCCTAAAACCCCAAACAGCAAGCAATACAGGTGTAGAAGCACGGTGGCTTGGAAAAATTCCCTAGAAAGGCCAGAACCTAGGAAGAAACTTAGAGAGGAACCAGGCTATAGGGGGTGGCCAGTCCTCTTCTAGCTGTGCCGGGTGGAGATTATAACAGAACATGGCCAAGATGTTCAAATGTTCATAGATGACCAGTAGGGTCAAATATTAATAATAACAGGTCAGCACCTCAGGAGTAAATGTTAGTTGGCTTTTCATAGCCGATCATTCAGAGTTTCTCTACCGCTCCTGCTGTCTCCAGAGAGTTGAAAACAGCAGGTCTGGGACAGGTAGCACGTCCGGTGAACAGGTCAGGGTTCTATAGCCGCAGGCAGACAGTTGAAACTGGAGCAGCAGCACGACCAGGTGGACTGGGGACAGCAAGGAGTCATCAGGCCAGGTAGTCCTGAGGCATGGTCCTAGGGCTCAGGTCCTCCGAGAGAGAGAGAAAGAAAGAAAGAGAGACATATTTAGAGAGTATACTTAAATTCACACAGGACACCGGATAGACAGGAGAAATACTCCAGATATAACAGACTGACCCTTGCCCCCCGAAACAAACTATTGCAGCATAAATACGGCAGTTTTAACTTGTTGTAGCCTATCAACCAAGACCATGCCAATAGTGTACTACATTGTAGCAAGAAGCTAGATCATCCTTGCTGACCTTGCTGTCAGAGGTGCAAGATTTCATGTAGGCTAGTGTATGTGTGTGTGTGTGTGTGTGTGTGTGTGTGTGTGTGTGTGAGAGAGAGAGGGGGGGGGGGGGGGGGCAGGGGTAAATTATTCTGAACCCAACTGCCGTTTGGAGCTCTGTATCGAAGAATCATTCCATTGGATGGATGAGCAAACTATTACTACACTACAGTATGTGTAATTCCATGTGCTGGCATTCAGGTTCAGATACCACATCCTGTCAGAGGATGGGGTGTCCTAAATCTGTGTCACAGAGCTCAGCTACAGTATGAGTCCAGTAGGCCCATCAATTCCTTAACAATATCCATTTACAACCTTATACTGTACTGGATTAGATGGAGTTACAAGGACAGATTTCACCACAAATAAAGGGGATATCATATGGGTTACACATACCTACAGTAGTCTTTTCCTACTGTTTGATGGCCAAAGAAAGGGGAACGTTTCATATGAAATTGTTTCTTTATTTTTTTTCAAGTTATACCCTATTTAGAGAAGAAAAGTGACTAAGTTTTACTATGAAATAGAGTAACACTCAAACATGTCAAAACAATTAGACTGCTTTGAGTGAGGAAATATCTGTCTCTTTAGAATAACAAGAGTAGAGCTTATTTCCATAAATAAAGTGTATGCCCTCCTCTTCCTGGTACTAGCCTCATGTTTGGAACAGAGAGATCTGAACAACATGGCCAGCCATGGAAATCAAATCAAATTGTATTAGTCACATGCTTCATAAATAACAAGTGTGGACTAACAGTGAAATGCTTACTGACGGGCCCTTCCCAACATTGCAGAGAGAAAGAAAATAATCAAATAAAACACGTAATAATACAAGTAATAATAGATACACAATGAGGAACGATAACGTGGCTATACAGTACAGGGGATACCAGTACCGAGTCAATGTGCAAGGGTACAAGGTACATCATTGAGGTAGATATGTGCATATGAATAGGAATAAAGTAACAGATAGTAGACAGTAGCAGCAGAGTATGTGATTAATCAAAAAAGTTAGAGCAAAAAGAGTCCATGCAGATAGTCCGGGTAACTATTTAACTAACTATTTAGCATTCTTATGAAATCAGATGTAGCTTATGTAGCAAGCAAGTGACTTCACTTTTTATTGCCTTCCAGATCTGCAGTTCCTTTGCTAACAGCCCCTTGAAAAATAAAGTGACCTTTGCCCAGCGCTGACCTGCATCAGGTGCTAGGACAGCTGATGGTATGTCCCAAAGACACATAGAATCAGAATAGGTAGAATGGGCATTCAAATTCAGAAGATCAGCTTGTCACGTAATTTCTCCAAATCTTGTTTCTATCTCAAGTGCTATACGTGCACTATGGGGTGGACCATGGACATCTGGGGGGTTTCAGAGCAATCTCAATTCTACTAATCCTAGTTCTATGTAAAGAGATGAGTGACTAACGTCGGGCCAATGGTAGAGCTCCAGTGCAGCAGAAGTAGTTAATGTGTAACTACAGGGAGGGGCAGCGCTGTGTGGAACCTGTGTCTGTACCTGCCTGTTCGTCTGTGTCTCAACCTACAGCTGTCTGAAGCAGACTTTACTTGTCTCTACTTTATTTACTATGCTAGTAATTTGTCTGGATAATACATCTTTGTGAAACATTTACCCTCTGAAGTGGAGTAGTTCTTTGTTTTGTGGATAAATTAATTTGTTCTGACATGGTAAGTGTATTTACTTTTGTCATGTGGAAGCTGTGAATGTGAGGCAGTCATATGCCTTAAGGGCACACTAATGATCTGAACTATAAGCACTAAGGTGAGTAGAGCAGTGGTATTAAAGGAACAAAGACTATAAACAACAGGGTCAGGCAGGCTAGGCTGTGAATATAGTTATTTACATGCGACTTCCGTGTAAGTAAATGTCTGACAGTCCAATAACTTTGGGACTAAAGAAAGCAGTGACCTAGCTGTTTTGTAGGAAGTGAAAAAAACTGTCTAGTCGGGAGAGTGTCAATACAGGAATGGCTGAGGCTGAGCGATAGAGCAATATTTGCTTGGCCTGCTTTCAGATATGTTCAAATTATACTGTATATCCCAGTGTTATTGAATTGCATTCTGCCCTGTGTATTGGCTCCTGTATTTGTGTGAATTGATATGGATGAGTCTTGTTTTTTTTGCGAAGTCAGATTAACATTTCACCACTGGACAACACAGGTTTTCCATTCTCTTCATCTGTGTGATGATCTGTGGTGAAATGGATCATAAAAATGTCTATCATACAGTAGCAAAGTGTCATGTTATTCTGAAAACTATGGTTACAGTATGTCATACCTAATATATTGATAATATTCAGAGCAGATTCTCTCCTCTTCCTCTCTGTAGGCTGACTACAGTTCTCAACAGCCAGCCTCCTCTAAGATGGACTCGGTGCAGGGCCAAGTCAATGAAGTTAAAGTTATACTCAAAGACAACATCAACAAAGTACTGGAGAGGGGAGAGAGGTTAGATGACTTGGTTGACAAGACACATGACCTACAAGCAACCGTAAGTATTGTAAGAGAAAGACAATAGTATTTTTTTAATCCTTTATCCTGGTGAGGTGATAAGTAGTGGTTCCTCTAGTCTAGAGAAAGGTGTTGAACAGCCAATATGATTCTGGTTCGCCTGTCTGTTTCTGCTTAAACTTGCTTGAAACCCAATTATATTTGACTTAACCTTCCATAATTCCTTGAATTTTCAGGCAGACTCCTTTCAGAGGACATCTACACGGGTAGCCCGGAAGTACTGGTGGAAGAACGCCAAGATGATGATCATCATTGGAGTGATAGTTCTGATCATCCTCATCCTCATCATCCTGTTTGCTACAGGTGTCATCCCCAGTTAAATTGCCTCACAGACTCCTACAGTACTACATTCTCGCTAAAAGGAATAGGATGAACCACGATCACCAACAGTCATGTTTTGAATTTGATGAAACTGTGGTTTCATTCTGGTCTTCTCCCCAAGGCTCAAGGTGGATTGTGTATAGTAACGTGACGAAATATAACATTTCACATTATGACTTCTGTAAATAAGCATCCTGGAATGTGTTTGATTGTTTTTAGATTATATCTGTTAATTTGATGTTTAATAACATACATTTCATAATTTTTGTAGATACATTTGATTGTGTATTTTTGTCACGAGAAATAATACAGGTAAGGGGCCTCTTCCCACAGCATTAGGGTGCATTGAATGCTTTATATTTTTGCTTAAATGGGCAATCTGCAGTTGCTACATACATTTTTCTGATTTATACCCATTGAGTCTTGAAGAATATAACTTATAAATGCCTCATGAGCTTAGTTCAACCATCAGAACCCAAGATATAAGCTTGTTTTACTTCAATGTTTGTAAACAAAGTAAATGTAAACAAACACTATATCCTCAAACCATGGTTAAAACTACAAATGCTATATCATGGAAAGTCAGTCCTTTCATCAATCGCACTGTCTATGAATTTGAGTAGTTACATTTCTCCAACCCCATCCCTCAACTTTTAACCGAAACAGGGGCGGGGAGTCGCTTTGTTATTGTTTCAACTGGTGATTGCTGCTTTAGAAATGGTGGCCACAATAGTTCACTTCATTGCAGTATACAGTTACACTCCACTAGCAATATAATACTGTCCACGGGTAAAGCTTAATGTAACAAACAGTTCACACTGTAAAAAAACAATCCATTTCAATTTCAGATACGTTTTTTTATTTAAATGTTTTGATGATTTCTGAATGTTCTATATTTCTGTGTACCATGTCAAATATATATTAACAAAATGTTTACTTGTGATAACTACGATAAAGGATATAGATTTATTTAAGGGCCCATTTGCATTTGCTTTTGACCGCAATATAAATCATTTATTTTCTGGCCCTGACCAATCCAATTTTATTTATCGAAGACAAATTTCCACTTCGGGAACAATTAAGTATCCTAATCCTATTTGGGTTTCAATAAAGGTAATTTATGCCTTAACAAAAAGCAATTTACATAGAATATTATACACATTTAACAAAAGGGATAACACTGAGCGTAAGTGAATAATCAACTCTTAAATATAATTCTGCATATATTCCTTTCACACAGTGTAACTCAATACAAGACGAATAGGAAACTTTTAAAAGCTTTGCAAGAAGAAACAACGAAATACAACACTGAACATAAATTCAATGTGCGTAGATCAACTGAATACTCTGACTGTGTCCTGTCTCAAGCCGTCCATAATAAAGGAAACTCTTGACTGAAACCTGTCACTTCGTCTGCCAACGCTCCTTCACAAGATATCCTTCAATCTTCCATCCTGGAAAAGACAAAACAAGTCAAACTGTTAATGATGAAGGTTACTGCACACTAGTAGGGCTACAACTAAATGTCAAAGGAATCCCGTCTTTACCATTTCCATTAAGAAAACACAATACAATAGATAAAAATATGTCTTACAATTAAGAATTAAAAACAAGTTAGTCCATAAGCTAGAAATCCTGAAGTGTGACAAATTAAAGAGTTCAAAGCCCAAATACAAAACCAATGAGTAAAGCCTTCAATTGGTCAAAAAGATACACATTAAAGAAATCATTACATGCAAATTTCCAGGAAACGTAGATACTTTGATACTTTCTCAAAAGGTTAAAAAGAGAATTTTGTTAGAGGAAAATTAACGTTTAAAGGAGAAGTTTTCCCACCGCTGTCAGTAACACAAGCAAACAATACAAGTACAAAAATAACGCACTTCTCCAACGCAGTAGCATCCAAGTACAAACCAGGTTTTAGCTCATGGACTACTGGCTATTACTGCTACAAGAGCTAAATAAAGAAAAGCAAGAATTACAGGTATGATTAGGAATGAAAAAGACACTGGAAAGTCCAGAGAAAGCCGTGTCCTTTGAAAAGTAAATAGTTATTTTCTCAGTATCATGTTGTAATTTACCATTACTTGACGGGGGAGTAAGGGCCTGTAAAAAATGGCATTAAAATTACATAATTTGTATTTAAGTTTTACATTACAAAAAAACACATTACAGAAATTAAACAAATGAAAATTAAAAAAGTGGACAAAGCCGGACATGTCCCACTTAGTTTTTATTTACAATGCTGAGACAGGATGTTGGAAGACCATACCAAATGGCAGCATTCGAGAGCGTACGCCTCTCGTACCCGGTCCGCATTGAGCGGGCCAGAGAGTACCGGGGAGGTCAGCTCATGGCCTGCAAGGAAGCTCCGCTGGCAGGTACAAACAAGGTATATGTCAGAGTTAGGAGACAACATTATTATTTTCTCTCTTTCACTCTCTTTTCCCTTGTAAATCCTTAACTCTTGGTATCCATTTTACTGTAGTAATAGTAGTACTATACCTGTTAACTTTACAGTTACAAAATGGCTCATAAGAGGCAGCAGAAATAATTCACCAAAAAAAGACTGTAGCCTCTATGTTAAGACTACTGTAAAGCACTTTTCAGGTGCTGTGAAAAATTATAAAGAGAAAAACATTATGAGGGTTTATTATTATTATTATACAGAGGTAGATACATTGCACTTTTTCTAGGTTTGTTGTAGCTGATTTATAAAACATACCTGTCTGCGTGTGTGGAACTTATGTTACATCAATACGGCTTGTAATTGTTTTGGTGACCACCTCGCCTGGGGGACTTCCCATAACCACCCTGCTGGTCTGCTGATTGGACACAAACACACACAGAAAAAAACATAATTATATGAGTAAATGATAGTTCTAGCTCTTAGATAAGATAGTAGTACATATTCAAGCTCTTAGATAAGATAGTAGTACATATTCAAAATCTGTGATTTTCATGACATATTTCCTTTGTTGTGTTGAATATTTAGTAATTTAGGAAACGGAAAACAATGAATAAAAGTAATGCGTTTTTAACAATATTGTTGGTTTTAATGTCATTTTTTTATATTTATTTACAGCATGTACAGCATGATGGAATTTCACTCAAATATAACCCATACAGTTAATCAATAAGATTAAAGAGAAAAAAAGTCCATTGTCAAATTATCCATACATACACATTATTTACATACTTAATAAGTACATTGTTTTCTTAGTGTGTCTTCACCAAAAAGATTACATACTGCTGTAGTCACCATATCCGCCGTAATAGTTGTTGTAACCAGAGTAATCATAGCCACCGTAGCCTTGGTTGTTGTAGCCATAATTGCCGTAGTTGTTGCCGTAACCTTGGTTCCAGTAGTTGCCATATCCCTGGTTCCAATTCTGATTGGGTCCTGAAATACAACAAATTGTCCATTTGGTATTATTGAATTGACCAAAAACATATGATTTAACAAACAACATCATACATATCATTACTCAAATGTAATACAGTACTACTAAATATATGCAAAGTATTGGTGCAGGAAACGACCTATTCTATCCAGCCAACTTACCCTGTCTGCCGGGAGGCCTGGAGGGGTATCCCCCCCTGCCTCCTCCCCCCCAGTGCTGCTGCTGGTACTGCTCCTTGGACATGGCCACCTTAATCTCACACTGAAGACAGGAATGAAACATTTCAATAACCATGCTTTAAAGCGTCAAACTCTGACTGACATTACACTGCAGTGTATTCTCATTAATAATACTAATAGATCACCAACTGGACCTGGCAAGGAAATGCCATCGAAAAACATGCATTGAAGGCAATGTAAAACTTGTTTTGAGCTACCAAACATATTCTGTGGGTAGTATTAGCAGGGTAAGCCATGATGTTCTGTACCTTGCTTAATCCTATATTATGGTACTTTTTCTCCATGATCTTCTTCACTCTCTCCTCCTCTTTGAAGGTGATGAAGCAGAAGCCTCGTCTCTTGTTGGTTTTGGTTTCCATGGGGAGCTCAATGGACTCCACCTGTTCACACAGACAACACAGGAATATAATAACTTCTTATTCAGCAAGGTTTCAATGTTTAGAAGGCTTGTCAACTCGTGAGGAAACGAACACTCAATATCAGCTCGTTCCGCTAACTAGTTTGATCTGATCCGATCATTCAAAATGGCACCCAGGCTAGAAAACTCTACAGAACATCTGACAACGTAATATTAAACATTTTTAAAAAATGTAAGTCTACTGTAGTAGCCTACCTCTCCAAAGGCACCGAAATATTCTCTGATCTTCTCCTCTGGAGTGTCTGGAGAAAGACCTCCTACAAAGACCTTTCTGATGGGCTCCTTGTTCTTCATGGCCTTGGCCTTCTTAGGGTCGATCACCTTCCCATTCAGCTTGTGGTCCTTCTGTAAAACCACCTACCAGAGCCAAGCCAGAGATAAAACATCATTATAATAAAGAAACTGATAGGATGATTCCCATCCCATTGCTGCCATGCTATAGAGGTTAAGAGCGCTGGGACAGTAACCAGAACATTGCTAGTTCGAATCCGCGAGCATACTAGGTGAAAAATCTGTTGATGTGCCCTTGAGCACTTAATCCTAATTGCTCCTGTAAATCGCTCTGGATAACAGCTTCTGCTATTTGACTAAAATGTAAATGTAATACCATATTCACACTATATAAGAGAGATAGATATAAAATAATCTATCACAATCATCCAGCATGATCAATACCATTGAACACAATCAGGAATACCTTATCAACGCTGTTAGCTGCTTTAAACAGAACAAAGCCGAACCCTCGGGACCGGCCTGTCATGGGGTCAAGCTTCAGGGTGCAGTCTACCACCTCCCCAAACTTGGAGAAGTAATCCTTCAAATCCTTCTTTGTTGTGTCCCAGCTCAGACCACCAACAAACATTTTCCTGCATTTTGAGACAGATACGGATATTTCCATTCTGCATACAAATTCTCAGACTGCAGCTGTGTTCCAATTCTCTCTAATAATTTCCTTTTCTCATATGCTTTCCTTTCACCCATCAGTAGGAAAGAAGGAAAGGAAAGAAAGTGTTAAAGCCTTTAGAGAGGGAACATAGCCAAAGTCCTGGTTTAGGGTCAACGTTATCATTATAGCTATGATTATGACAATTAGCAAATACATCATCTGATAATGCAGTAGCTTTTACAAGCTGTATGTTTGTAGTCGATGATTTAACTAACATCTCCCAGGTCGTCACTAAAACGTACCTAGAGACAGCATCCCTAGGCCACCCCAGTATCTGCCTAGCAGTATCATATTTCTACATCCATTTCTCACATACACAACTCTAAATCCCGCAAGCACCGTCTGTCTATGTAAGCAAAATGGAAGGTTCTGGTCGCCTGAGAACTGAAGGATGACAGCCACAACAGGGAGACAGTGATGCTGCTGACCTGACTGACCTGCCCTGAAGGGATCATCCATCCCTCCATCATCAGCATTCTGTAATATTTAGGTATTGGCATTCAACTCAAGTTATTTCTCATTTAAGTTTGCCAACGATTCGAGGAAATGTCAAAATTATAACAATTAGCTACTTGTCCCTTCTTCAAAACTGAGCTAACTAGCTAGCCATATAGGGAACGACAGTTATCTAACGTTAGGCTAGTTAGTTAGCAGTCTCACTCACCCCTCATCCTCTTCGTTTTTGCTGGCATCAATCTTTGATCCCTCGGATTCTCCTGCCTGGCCGCCCTCTGCAACAGTTGGCGTCTGCTCTTCGGTGCTAGCCTCTCCGTCCTCCTCCATTTTCACCACAGTTGGATCTTCGCTGGTTTCAAGGTCCGACATTTTTTTTTATGTTGCACAAATTGCTAAAGGTAGCTAGCTAATCAGCTGCTGTCGAGGTTGCGTGCTAACGCGAGCGTACTACAGCTGCTGACTGTCTCTCGCCTGTCTTGTTTGTGTTCGAAATGGGACTCGTTCTATTTTGCCCCAGGTTAGTAGGTTGCTAAAGACTAGACTCTAGGCATAAAACAAATAGTCACAACAGATAACCACTCACTCTGCTTTTGCTGACAATTACCAACTGTACTACTTTATCTAGTATATGTTTGCAAGATACCAGCTGTTGGCAGCTTGCTATTTTGCTAGCCACCTACGTAAACATAATGGCGTCATGTATAAAACGGTGGGACTAGCTTCAGGGAGGTGTATTTCTAGACTATTAAAAGCAATTCTCAAATAGAACAACTTTTGCTATGCTTTGAAACGTATTGCACTGCAGTATGTTATATAACCGTCTGGTTTGTATGACAACAGGTTGATCTTTTTCGCACTGACTGAATTTGACAGGTTCCATACGCAATAATATCTCTAAACAGATCTATAAAATATGGCAGGGTTTATTCTCATGTCACGATAAACAAACTCTTAGTGTTGTGTGAATCAAGTTGTGTAACGATTACTGCACCTAGGCTGAAGTTGTACCTACAGGCCTAAATGTTCAAGTCAATGAATGACGCGGAAGCTATTGTTCGGTGTAATGAAATGCAAAACAGAATATCAAGTACTACAAAGTCAAGCTCTTGAGTTTTGTACCCTCTTTAATAATCCCTTTATCAAACAAAACGGCAGAAAATCCAAGTTTAAAAGAAAGGCAGGACAAATTGAAAATCAAGGTAATAAGAACACATTAAATCACGATGAAATGAACCCTAGACCTACAAGATAAAGGGAAGGGGGGGACTGGAACCAAAAAGCAGCAATCTCGCTATTTACAAAGTCAGACACGCTGCATGCCAGCTTCAACTCAGGGAGAGGACAACGGAATAAGGGCCTGGTGTTTAAAACATGAGCTGATCTGAGGACAGGACAGGATTCAGCCCCCAACGCTTCCATCTGGGTACAGGGTCATTCTCCAGCCAGCCCGTCTGCAAACAAGGACACAACACAACACAGATGTTACCAACTTTGGAGCTCTGCAGGGCACAGTGAACCTTGCACTTTTCACAGTTTAACTTCTGCTTGTGTCGTCAACTTAAACTATTAGTTTATTTTTCTCCATTCCGTTTTAAAGATCACGTGTAGAACTCAGCTTCACCAAGGTTCTGTAACCAGTCCTGTAACAGCTCACCGGCCAGCAAAAGCTTCAGCTCCAATGAATTGGTGGGTAAATTTCACCATTAAGGAGCCAGCCCAAATGTGACCCTAACTAAAAGATAACAAATTTGATGGACATTTAAAGCCAGATACACAAATAGCTCATAATATATTTTGAGTTGGCAGCTTTTTATGGCATCATAAAGCTGGTTTACATATGATCTTTAACACCTAAGTTAAAAAAAAAAAAAAAAAGTTTGAGTGTTTATCAAGTGAAGTTCTCTAAGGGCTATAAAGAAAAAGAAATCATTATGAGTTTTAGCAATTTAAGAAAGGGGTTAATTATAGAAAAAACACTGAAGGTCCAGAACTGAAAAGACCACTAAAATTAAGAGAATACACAAATACAAGTCAAAGTACATTTTTACACTTTCATATTAATATCCTGTAAAAAATCAATTTCAGACAAATCGTTATAGCAAACACTTTAAAAACTGAAAAGAGATTAATTTCCTTTCTCTTATGTTTCTTTTTGTTTATCGCTGGTTACAGGAAGTGTGAAGAGACCATACCACAGGACAGCGTTTTCTTGTGCATGCCGTGCTCTCTGCCCGCTATGTGCGTCGCCCAGAGATTGTCGTGATCAGGCGACACACGGCCTGCAATGAAGTCCCCGCTGGCAGGTACAAACAAGGTACAACATCAGAGTTAGGAAAAGGAAAACTAAGGATAGGTCCTTACTCTGTACCCTTAGCAGTACTTTACCTGTTAACAATGCTATCAAGTCTCTTTATGTTATTTCCTTATGAACACCTGTTAAAAAGCAAGGGAAAAAAAGGAGAATCTACAGAAAAAAAGCTTACGTTTTTTTCTGGAGAGCTTAATAAAAATAAAACGCTGCACAAGCATTTTTGCAATTAAAGATCTATAGACATTACTTTTTAGTTTTGTCAAAATGGGGGTGTGCATCGTAATAGTAACCACTTGCTTTCTCTCATGATAGGTTTTAGAGTAATTATTTAGTGTCTATTGATCTTTAAATTTTGAAGTTTAAATGTCAAGCCTTAGGTGGGAGTGTGGTCTTACCAGAATTCTAAGCAGGTCCTGTTGGATCAGATCAGCTCAGTAAGGCTGGTAGTTGTTCTGGTGGGTTGTGACCTCTCGAGAGACCTTCCCATAGCTGCTCTGCTGGCCTATGGGAAGGTCAAGGGTTAGAGGTCAGGAAGATGAGTGTCACAGGCTAACTAAACAAAAACGTAACAAAACGAAATCCTATCAAGGTTTTATCAATGGAGTTTAGTTGACATGGGAGTTTTTAAATTCACTTTAATTTTGGGGGGTAAATGGCAGCAGTAATCACATATCAGTAGGATGTAGTCTGCAGTGTTTGTTTACCCAGTTGTGTTATTTTTGCTTGGACTTTCAAATTGAATGTTATTGTATCAGTATTGATATGCAATCATGTGTCAAGACATATGTACCAAAAACTCTATACAGCTCAGCTGTGTTTTACTTTATATACCCAGGAATTGAACTACAAGTACTCTCAGAAGTGTGTGCAATACAAATGTAATCTTAGAACTTTACATGGGCTGAATGATTATTAATGTTGCAAGTGTTCCCCGTAAAATAAAAGTGCATTGCCTGGATATGGAGGACCCCTCACAAACATGCACCAGAGCAAAGAGACCCAAGGCAGGCAGCATTACAGACATCTGTTTTATTTTTTTCCAGAGCTATTGATTACATACAAGGATACTTTTTTCCACCTGTTGTCTTAGCTAGAAGTACATGAGTTGTTGTTGGGGGCTGAAAGGCACTGCTTGTTTCGATAGTTGGCATCAATAGTGTAGCTTACCATTGTAGTCGTCGTATCCCTGTCCATAACCATAACTATTATAGTTGTAGCCAGAGTAGTCATAGCCTGCGTAGCCATTGTAGCCCTGGTTGTATCCATTGCCGTAGCTACCATAGTTCTGGCTGTAGTAGCCGTTGTAACCTTGGTTGTAGTTACTCTGACCTGCACAGAGACAATGGAGAGGTTCAGTGTGACAAGCCTATATTGTAGTTTCAAAGACAATTGTATGTCTTGATTTTCTTTTCAATGTACTGTAATGCATGTTTTTTTTCAGGTGTCAGTACTGTTATTGTTGCATGTGTCAAATGCCACACAAGAAATTTCTTATTGGAAGAATAAATAATGATAGAGGGAAAAAAAGATTTGCATTCTTCAGTGTCATAGGGTAGATGTACCTCCTCGTCCCCGGCCCCTGTATCCTCCACCTCCTCTCCCTCCTTCGTAGCCTCCCCTCTCTCCTCTGTGTTGTTGCTGCTGTCTATACACTTCTTTGGGCTGGGCCACTTTGATTTCACACTGCAGAGAAATCAGCCCATTAACCAAGACACTTGTGGAAAACAGTGATGACACTTTCTTCAAGTACCTACAGTCACATGTTATTTGACTACCAACATTCTTCAAAATGGCTGTCTAAACTAAGTTGGTTCAATAGCATAGAAATAATAGCTTTGCCTATCAGCGCAAGATGTGTAACAACGTTCAAATGGTCATTGTGAATAAGCGGAATCCAGCTACCTTTCCACTCCCAACTTGGTGGTATCTGCACTCCAACAGCTTTTGAACAGGAGTCTCCTCACAGTAGGTCACGAAGCAAAACCCACGTCGCTCGTTGGTTTTGGTGTCCATGGGAAGCTCGATGCTGTCAATCTGGAAACAAAGTTTCTCTCAGTGGCTAATGAAGACAGTAATCATACAATTCTGCATATCTCTCAGTCTTTGTACCATGTGAAGGCGGTAAATTATACAATAGCATCAGCTCTAGCTCCATTGCCACACTCGCTCAGTGGACTTACAGCTTCCTAAAAGTGTGGGTTTACCATATCTAAAAACGTAGAATAAAACATACGAATACGTTGACAGTGCACTCATTCTGTCACTCTCTTACATCTCCAAAAGCGCCAAAGTAATCCCTGATTTCCTCTTCTGGGGTGTCTGGGCTGAGGCCTCCGACAAACACCTTCTTGGGCGGTTCCTTCCCCTTCATGGCTTTGGCCCTCTTTGGATCGATTAGCTTCCCGTCCAGCTTGTGCTCCTTCAGCTCCAACACCTGCATACAGAATAATGTGTCAGTGAAACAGGGTGTGTGTGAGATCGAGTGGATGCCAACTATGTATGTCTTGAAACTATTTTGTTCAGAATTAAGAGCGCAAGACAAGAAGAGACAGCCTGTCCTGTTCTCTGCTCAGTGAGTCTGTTCTAGTGCTTACCCGGTCTACACTCTCTGAGTCTCTGAAGAGAACAAAGCCGAAGCCTCGGGACCGGCCAGTCATCAGGTCTGTTTTGATGGTGCAGTCCAGAACCTCTCCAAACTTCGACAGGTAATCCGTGAGGTCTGTTTTGCTGGTGTCCCAACTGAGCCCTCCAATGAACATCTTGCTGTGAATGGAGAATCAAGGAGACAAATGCAGTCTATCAAACAGTCATAACTACATCCTTATTATACATCCCTAACAACCTGAGTCACTAGCTATGACTTTGTTCTTAACTGACTTGCCTAGTTATATAAATGACTCATTTACTTTAGGTCAAGCTGTTGTCACCAGCAAGCTGATTAGGCCTAACGATTCAAACTGTCTAGAACGGTTAGCTATAAATGGCAACAGCTAGATCAGTGAACTGTATCTAACTAGCTACTACACACCTGATTCTAGCTTGGGTGGCCACCGAGGACATGTACAGGACATGTGTAGCTATTGTTCTATCTGTCAGAATTCGAAAAACCATCAATAACGTTAACGTAGTGCAAGAGAAAAAAAGAGCGCCAATAACAAACACGACATCAATCTGATTTATAAACTAGTTAGCTACAAATAACGCGGTGACAACATGTTTCACAGCACATAGCCAACCCCGTTTGCCCACTTAGGGAACTTGGCCTGAATGACATGACGCCAGTTAGTTTGCTAACGTTAGCTAGCCATGCATGATCACAACAGGGACTGGCTAACATTGGCTAGTAACCTAATACACATTAGCGTGTTCCCACTCCAATAACACGCTACGTTTGAATCAAAGATGATGTAAGTTGTCTCCAGCTGGTAGAAATAACACTAGCTGGTTAGCTACACCTACTAGCTAGCTACTCTTGCTGAAAGTAGCTAGCTAGGCTAACGTCAAGCCGCTTACCCGTCATCCTGCAGGTTTTTGCTTGCATTTATCTTGGAGCCCTCTGGAAACTCGTCTGTACTGAAGTCAACCTGGCCTTCGGTCTCCATTTTCGAATGTTACCCGGTTGTTAAATAGAAATGTGTATTTAATGTTAGGCCTGATTGCTAAATACTTTTTGGGACGAATTCAGTCGCGATTGCTATGTAAAATGGCTGACATCAAGGGTGGACTGGGTGGCGGGGAGTGACGCAGATGATGTGGTTTGGTTGCGGCGGCTCAGTGCCCCCCACTGGGCGCTGTTGTCTTTCCTACAAGCACTTTTGACGTAAATTGCTGATTGGTAATGTTAAAGCTGATCACAGATTATCATCATTACAAAACAACTTCCTGGGTTTAATATTTTTTTTACCAATGGCATTTTATTCTAAAATCTCTGATTTTACTTTCTTCATTCTTGTTCGAAAATTAAAAGCAACACAGTAAATTACCTTTTTGTTGCCTCAAAACAAAATACTGCATATGATTTCCATTATTATCAACAAACACCAAAGAGACTGAACAGAGGTTTCAAACATCTCTGCAAACACTTCTGTTAGATACTGTAATATTTACCCAGGAGAGTATGATATCTGCTCAAACGCATGTGGCTCTGTCGCCATCTAGGTTTACTTTTCAGACAATGGCACTCGAAGCATCGTTGCCTATGGCTCCACCAAAGCCGCAAGGGAAACTACTTCAAGGTCTCAAGAGTGAGTGACGTCACCGATTTAAACGCTACTAACGAAGTTTTTTTATTTTTATAACGTATTACTAGCGCGCACCACTAACTAGCTAGCCATGCCACACCTGTCATACTCATACAGTACCAGCCAAAGATATCGAAAGCACTGTACACATGTTGTGCCCAAACACTGGCCTTATAATTAGCTACGACAGAGCAGAGAATCTCTTGATATGGTTATACAACGCTTCACACATTCTAGAATATGTGGAATGACTCATTCGACTGCGCATGGCCCATGCCTGTGCCCCACCCACCAGTAAATACAACTATTGTAGCGAAATTAGCAATGTTATGATATTTCAGCACACAGTGTCCTTTTTTTATTTTTCCTAACCTAGCTAAATGTTTGGTTTTGTCATTTAATATTTTATGTGTAGCATTCCATGGTGCTTTACCCTCGTGGTCGTCATTATCACGCCTTCCTGGAAACAGAAGACTTTCTTTGCTCTTATGCACGCTCTTCTTGAGCACGTTCAATGGGTCTGGCTGCTTTATGTGTGCTGACGAGTCTGCTCTACCCAACAATAGCTAATTGAAAAGTAACCTAAGAAATATATATTTGGAAAGGAATTGGTAGTCCCCTGTTAGGGTTTGCTCGCGTTTCTCCAGCCTGGGTAGCGTTAGATAGCTAAGCTAACAGTTAGCTACTAACTACAGTAGACGGCTTCAGACAGGAAAATGGCCAGTGTTTCAATCCCTGAAAACACTACCGCACTTTTGCTGGATATTGAAGGAACTACGACACCAATAACGTTTGTAAAGGTAGCTAGGACAACAAACCGAGACAAATGCATGGCTTTTGTGGTAGACTGATGGTTTGACTGCTAGTTAGCTACATGCTAACGGTGCTATTTCTCTACTATAGGACATTTTATTCCCATACATCAAAGATCATCTCGAGGAGTATCTGTCGGCGCACTGGGAAGAAGATGAATGCAAACAAGACGTGCATCTCCTTAAGAAACAGGTAACTGGTTTGCTGCAAACTGTGGACAATGATGACCAGTCAGCAGTGACTGACGGCACACAATCTCAGACAGAATATGCAACTCCCATGCATTAATTTAGGTTGAAAACCTGTACATTTTGATTTGTTGAACCAGTTAATGATTGCTTTTGTGGTATGATTAGTACAGATTAGTACATTAAACGACTCTGCTGTTCAGAGTTTGGTGTCAACAGCCATAGCAACCTCATCTCGTGTAGCTAACTATTATTGCCATCTGTTTTAACTGCATGGATTTACAGTGGAAAATATTTAAACAATGTTTTTATTTTCTTCTGAAGAGCTAGGCCTACATGGATTTTAGATTTCCTGTGTTTTCATTGTTTGCTGTAATCCAGTGGGTTTGGGTTTAGCACAAATATATATGTAGGTCACAGATAATGGGTGTATTTGATTAGCTACCGACCATAGAAGTCATATGGGATGATGTGAGTGCAGGAGACAAGCTTTTAGAGCTGCACTCATATTCACTGGATGCTGCTTTCTTTTCACCAGGGACTGGCAAACTAAGGTGGTTTAACTCCTTTTGAGGACAACTTGCCTAAAATCAAAACTTGCACTTGAAAGCTGACTAGATCGGTCATCTAAGGGACCAGAACCAGGGGGTTGATGGACACTGACATAGTTCATGGCACACTATCTACATTCATAGACAAACCGATTACAGTAAATTAGTTAACATTATTAGGTTCCTCAATAAGATATGAAGCCAGGAAGTCTGTGAATTGAGCTATGAGATCTTTTCTCCAATGAGCTTACTGAATTGTAGAAGGCCGAACAATAATCAGTTCTCATTATAGCATGGTGATTTCCATATGTAATTGACTGGAATGAACAGTTTCCTGTCTGCCAGGAGCTGCCTGTCTCCATCCTTGATGGGGGTGGTTTATGGAGGGCAGAGGCCAGCCTTGAAATATCAATGCACCAAACAAGCCCCGTAAATGTCAGTTAATATATCTATGTTGGACAACCCCAAGCGTTGTCAATGTGTAATCGAACCCTGCTTCCTAATGAACATGACCTGATTGACCATGTCCTGTGACGGTCATCATGTTAGGTTGAAGAGGACCTGCGTCTGCACCGAGCGTGTGCGCAGCACTCCCTGGACCAGTCTGGGCACACGGACGAGGAGAAAGCCATCAGGGAGGTGGTGGACAACGTGCTGTGGCAGATGGCTTCGGACAGGAAGTCCACGGCTCTGAAACAGCTGCAGGGACACATGTGGAGGGCGGCCTACGCTGCCGGGAGAATCAAAGGCGAGTAAGTAGCTGGGACTGTTCCTTCTATTGGACGGATGGGGCTGTGTGAGGGATGTAGGAGGTTACTGGCGGCAGGTAGCCTAGCGGTTAAGAGCGTTGGGCCTGTAACTTAAAGGTCGGTGGTTCGAAGCCCTGAGCCAACTAGGTGAAAAATCTGTCTGTGCCCTTGAGCAAGGCACTTAACCTAAGAGCGTCTGCTGAAAATGACTTAAGGTTACTACTGTCTAAGGGTACTATTGTAGGAGGGATGAATCCTTAATCGATCTTAGTGCAAATCTCCCATAGACCTCACTTCATGGTTAACATAAGTCAGAGATATGTGTGCACAGATTGCAAGATTAGATTCTTCCCTGCATGAATGTAGGCCTACAGGCTGTGAAGCCCTATGTTATTGTGCTCAAGGTGATGGCTTCTAAACCGCCTATGGGAGGATCAAGTCCTATTGTACTGTTGCATTTCTTCCAAATGTCACCTTCAAACCCGATGACTCATCCCGATGAAAAGACAGGATTACTAAGGTGTGTGTGTGTGTGTGTGAACCAGGGTGTACCAGGACGTGGTACCGTCCATCAGGAGGTGGAGACGGCAGGGCCTGAAGGTCTATATCTACTCCTCTGGCAGTGTGGAGGCTCAGAAACTACTGTTTGGATACTCTGTAGAGGGAGACGTACTAGATGTAAGGAAGTCTTCTCTTTTATACACCTGTTTAGAACACACACACACTAATCTACATTGTAATACACTCCCAGCTAAATTCAGATTTTCTCTATCCTTTCAGCTATTTGATGGCCACTTCGACACCAACATGGGCACAAAAGTAGAAAGTAAAAGCTATGTGAGGATTGCAGAGAGAATGGGCTGCCCGCCTGAAGAAATCATGTTCCTGACAGATGTCACACGAGGTAAGTGTTGTAGCAGGCGGATTAGTTTAACACAATGTCATTTACATAAATCAGACTGAGCCAGAGCCTTTCTATTTAGCAGGATCACCCTCCGAAGCCTTGCCAGCCTTAGCTGTTACCCTGAATTCAACAGTGGATTTTTCCACTAGCTAGTCAAAGGGCTTGTCCTGAACTACAACAACCCAGCCAGCATTAAGCCATAGGCATATTTGAACTTTTATTTATTTGAGTATATTATGAACTGTTTTATGTACACACATGTTCTCAATAACCTACTGGTTAACATGAAGGAAGATAAATAATACATTGACCAGATGTTTATATCCAAAGCCATGTAGCTAGCCCTGCACTAATCCAGAATAGCATTTGGAAAGGCTGTTGTATCAGAGTTAAATCAGTACTGTATTAGTGGTGCACTGCACTGCAGCGAGGGCCTCCCCCTGAGGGAATGCAGATGCCATCATGTTAGTGTAGCGGTGCGCTAACGCATAGAGAGTCACACAGTTACCTCAGGGGCTGGGACCACAACCACCATGAGGCCTCCATGTCACATGTTCTGCTTTCCTTTGATGTGTAGAATGTTAACTTAAAACCAAGGGTTAGGGCCTCTGTTGTTACACCATGACTGGGACTTGAGTAAGCCTGCTGTTGTGGGATCCTATTGTAGCTCAGGGAACATGGATGACTGAGAGGAGGCTATTTACAGTAGTGTGTTTTGTTCCTCCCTGCAGAGGCCAAGGCAGCGGAGGATGCTGGTGTGAACGTGGCTGTAGTGGTACGGCCAGGGAACATGGAGTTGACAGAGGAAGAAAGGTCTCACTATAACCTCATCACAACCTTCAGCCAACTGGAAGTGACAGGCAGCGCTTAACACTGGAGAAGAGGGGGAGGGAGAAGAGGGTAGGGGGAGGGGGTAGAGATGCTGCTGTCCGATTTTCCCCTTCACCTCCCCAAAGTGTATGCTCATTGACTCCCCCTTGTGGATATAGAAAAACTGATTGGTCTTCACATGGGAGTTTTCACCATAAATCTTACACCTTTGCATTGTTTTTAAATCTGAGGGGGAGTAACGAATGCACACTTCAGGGAGAAGAGTAGAGAAACAGAACACAACCACAGAGTGGGAGAACACACTCACTCACTGGCCCTGTTCTATCAAGTTCCTGCTTCCCCTAGCACCTGCTGCCCTTAGGTCTAATGAAAGGACTGGAACGGTAAAAGCGACGTGATGGACTCTCCTCTAAACCTATTGGAGAGCCAGGTGGAGCCATTGTCTTATTGCTTTCACCTATCTAGTCCTTTCAGAGGCTAAGGGAATGAGCTACTAACCGAACTGGAACCGGGCCACACATGAGAACTGTTTGTGGGAGGGGAATGGGATAGATCAAAGGACTTTGGAAGTACACTAAGAGGGGAGCCTGGGTGCCAGTCTTTCTGCTCTGGCCAGTGTAGCGTTGTTGAACACAGGAACTGTCGGGTATCCAGGCTACGCACAGGGTGGGTGGTGGGGAACAAGCACTAAGAGCCGTACCAGTTTGCAGACTGCACGTTTAAGGGACATGACAGGGTTTCTTCTTTTTTTTTTAAGCATTTTAAATAAAAACTATTTAAGTTAATCACTTTGTATTTCTTTAACTGAAATATGGTTAAATAGGCTCTTGGAAGTTGAGTGCTACATTACTTCACAGTGTTTTTTTTGTACAGTGAGTCACTTTGAAACATGTACAGGATTGGGCTATACTCAACAAGTCCATCAATCAGAATGCAAAGGCAAGTTTTATTGTAAAATATAATTGTAATGTTCTAACAAACAGCAGTACAACACTAAGATGCATTTGTCAGTTATGCTTGAATGGTAATGATAAAGCCTAGTGTTGTACTAAGAAATGTGAAATAGAGGGAACACTGAAAAGGGTTCCCGTGACTTGTGGTTAATGGGTGCAACAGCGATATGGTTCAAAATGGCATCATTGTACCTGGATGATAATACTACTGTACTACTCATCTTCACAGAGAAGCTGAGATCGGCTTCATCACAAACTGTTGTCTGTCTTAATTCAGGTTGAAAATAGAGGGAGGTAGACAAGACGGACAGGAAATAGAGAACGCAGCAGAACACCTCTATGTCGGTAGAATGAGAAGAGTCAAAATGGGAGTGGTGATGACTCCCATCACACATTCTATTAGGGATTTGGCTGCATTCATTTGAAAGGAAGGTCAGTGGGGTAGTGTCACTATCAATCTGAGATATGAGTTATCTATCCTTCTACAACTCAGCTACATAATAAACAGCCATCTTCATGCACATCCATCTTCAATTAAACCATTTAGCAACTTTTAGTGAACATCCCTTTTACTGTTGATGAGATGACGAAGGTAATGATGCCTTCTTTGTGCTCATGGAAAGAGTTTGTTGCTTTTGAAAGATCACCTCAAGGTACAGTAGTACTAGAAAGACAGTCGTTCACAGCTTATTGTGTTCAAACAGGCAGACATGCAGTAGTGTTTGACTAACTCTTCTTCAGTAACTAACAAGAGACAAACTGGAGCCCTTGACCCTTACAAATATCATGTTCATTTGTAAATTACCCCCAACTGACAACGACAGGCAACCTAACTGTTTTGTAGTACACCAAAGCTCTATAGCTGGTTCTGTCCTCTGGAGCCGCCCTATAGCTGGTCCGACTGGTACTCTGACACCTCGGAGAAGGTTTCTGACAGGCTAAGAGGCGGATCGCGGTCGTCGGTGCAGACAATCTCGAAGTGGTAGTGTCTGAACTCGATGGCAAAGGTGGCAAGGAAGCCCAGGAAGAACATGACCAGCGCCCATTGCGCCCGTGCTGCGTGCATGTGAAGACGTTGCGCCATCAAAGCAAAGTCTGAACGGGGGGGGGGTTAAGGGTCAAACAAACACTTTACAAAATGTACTTTCAAAATGCGTACTTCCTAGCTTCCTCTTTCATGGTAAACACTGATTTAACATGGCTGAATAAGTGAAAGAAAGGTTTCCACCACTACAGCTGTATCCAGCCAACATACCCATAGTAATGCCCTCACTGTACCGTAAGTCTCTTTGTTTAAAAGCGTCTGCTAAGTGACAGAGTGAGTCCCTGGTGCAAGCCAGAGGAAGGATACAGAGCAGCATGCAGGCGGTGACAGCCCCTGACAGTAGGAAGCGTGGGATGCCCGCCCTCCGGCCCTCGTTCTTCAGGTTGACCTTCAGGGTGATGACAGATTGCACCCAGCAGAACAACGTCCCCAGGCCAAACGTCATGGACGTCCCAATGTTGTGGAGCTCCTCGTCATTTGACAGCTGGACCAGACACATTACAGACAGACGACAGACATGGCTCTTGTGTTTCATTCCATTACTGTGACCCTGCTACACTCTGACAAAAATCTGATTATCGCTGCAAACCAAGTTGAGGTTTTCGTAGATTTTGTCAGTGGTTCTCAAATGTTTTGGGTCTGGATGTAGGGGCTAAGGGTTGTGTAAGACTAGTGACTCCTACGAAGTACGCCAGGGACAGTCTGGGGCAGGGCTTTCCAACCCTGTTCCTGGAGAGCCTACCTCCTTCGTGCCAACCCAAATTTAGCGCACCCAATTCTAATAATTAGCTGGTTGAAAAGCTGAATCAGGTTAGTTACAACTGGGGTTGGAGCGAAAACCTACAGGGTGGTAGCTCTCCGGGAACAGGGTTGGAGCGAAAACCTACAGGGGGTAGCTCTCCGGGAACAGGGTTGGAGTGAAAACCTACAGGGGGGTAGCTCTCCGGGAACAGGGTTGGAGAGGAAACCTACAGGGGGGTAGCTCTCCGGGAACAGGGTTGGAGAGCCCTGGTCTAGCGGTTAAGGTAGCGTTTCCCAAACTTGGTCCTGGGGCATGTTTAGGTTTTTGCCCTAGTACTACACAGTTGATTAAAATAATCAAAGCTTGGTGATTAGTTGATTGATTGAATCAGCTGTGTAGTGCTAGGGCAAAAAACTAAACGTGCACCCCTTTGGGTCCCAAGAACCAAGTTTGGGAAGGGGGAAGTTAGGGACTAGTGGAAGTGTCTAGGGGCTGAAGGTTTATTTTCTGGACAGAGCCAGTGACTCCTACCTGGAAGTTTCCCACCAAGGTCATGCCGAAGCAGGCCAGGGACAGGGCCACCAGACTGCCAATATTGAGCCAGGGTTTATGGACCCGGGGCTTCAGCTGCAGGTATCTGAGGACACCAATGATGAACCCTGAAAGGAGAAGACCCATAAGGGATCTCTCTGGTCTGGTAGTCTCTCTAACCATTTCATTCCTGGTACTGGGGACCCACAGGGTGTGCAGGCTTTTGTTTCTGCTCAATACTAACCTCATCAATGACTGTTTGTAATGAGCATTACATGTTCTGCCGCTGGAACTGCTGACTGTAAATCCATCCAAATCAATACACGGTACTTTCCCATTTTATAATATGCATCCTGTTGTTTCTATTCTTGTCTCTATCCTCCATCTCATATCCTGCATATATTATGGTACAATGTCCAATGTTGACTGTGTTTTCATGTACATGTAAACTTTATATGATAGAAGATAGGAGAACATGCATCAGGCTTACCTACGAAGGCAGCCAGGTTCATGACCTGGCTAAAAACACAGCTGGCCGGGGGAGCATTGCCTGCAATGCTGAGAGAGAGACAATTGTATTGACAGGAAGCACGAATCCTAGGTAAAGATCTCTAACCAATTAGGTTGGTACTCATAGGCTGTGTACCTTATATATGGAGGGGATTTAGTTCCAGATCGCCTGTGAAAAATTGCATCTAATGTTTAGAAATAGTGCATGGTCATAATAACTGGAATAACATATTTCTACTTTCTTCATTTATATTCCACCTTACTTGTATTCTGAACTCAGGGGTGTTATCTTCTCATCTTCAACAGCTATAAAATACCTGTAACCAAAGTAATTTAAGTTAAAGTCACACACAGCTGTAAAGCCGAATAGTGCGTGAGATAACTGAAAAGATCAGGAAAAATAAGACACTTACACAACCCAGAGTCCAGCGGCTGTGAAGAGAGAGTACATGATAGGGAGAAACGCCCAGGGACTGCACTTCCTCATGGTGTCTCCTGTAAACAAATACCATTTTAAACATCTCCATTCTCAGGAAATGGAAGGAGGTAGAACTGTTTTAGAACCACCTGAGGCAGAACATGTAAAGCCTGTCCTGAGATGTTTGAGGGAATTACTGTAACTCAAAATAGAAGTACAGGAATGCTGTTCTGTTCCAAGGCCACACTTACGAATGATAAGACCAAGCCAAAGTTAGGTCCGGGGGTTAATCTACAGAAGAAAAACACAATATTATGTTACCTGTTTTTACAATTTGAGACTGCCTCTTCCGGATTAACCTAACATTGAATGGCTAGTATCCTGCTAGCTGTTACAACAATCAGTTAACGTAAGGCTGTCGTAAATAATTGCACTTATAAAAGCCTTGAATTAACTGACATGTAAACATAAAGGTGTATGTATCTAGAGCCAGAATAATTTCAGCACTGGATAGTGTCGAAAAGCCCGTTGGGCCAATGTACTGCAGCCGTTGATTTCAGAACCACTGCTACTGGACAGCTCCCGTGTCTACAAAGCTGGGGAATGCAAATTGCCAATATTTATTACAACCACTCAGTACAACAACAGCAATCACTCACTGACTCAGTCAATTTGCACGTGCATCAGATTGAGCCAAGAAAATGTATATATTTGTGATGACTGCATAGATAGATGGTGAATGTGTTTGCCTAGTGCATAGCCTTGAATACAAACGATGTAGCTAGCATGTAGGCCTACATTTTACATTTTACATTCTATCGCGGGCCGGTTGGGTATTTAACACCTACCCTGTCAATACGTTATGTCATTTCTACCATGATAATTTCACAACAGCGACAGATTGACATGTAGGTCACTGATAACAGCTAACTTTCCCAAACAGTGTTTTACTGTATTGTTCCCCACAACCTATAAAATGGAGGATTCCTCCCCTTCCCTAACTGGCTTCCCCAGTCCCAATACCCTCACTCTATCAGTCTCTGATCAATCGTCAGACAGAAAAATGAAATACCTCGTTGCCAGCCAGCGCCTGTTGAATTTAGATTCCGTCTTCTTCTAATTTCATAATTGACTGAAAGACGCAGTTTTGTTATCAGTCGTAGTCACAAATGGTCATATTAACATGTGCCTGAGAGCACTAAATCCGGAGATAGTGAAATGGAGTGTGCAGTCGCGAACATGCACTGTGGTCATGGGCGAACCTTCTCTTTGCAGCACTGAATATTTAGGCGAGCGAGGAAAGAGCCTTCTCCCGTAGGAAAGAGCAATAGCAGTAAGCCTCGTTTCCAGCATGTAAACTGTCCTATCCTACACTATAACCTATGTGACATGATAGTAGGCCACCTGTAGCTGCTCTGCTGTGGACACTTCACAGTTGTCTAAGAGGTAGGGTGCATTCAGAAAGTATTCAGACCCCTTCACTTTTTCCAAATGTTGTTACTTTACAGCCTTATTTAAATTGTTTTTTCTCCCCGCATCATACTACACACAATATCCCATAGTGACAAAGCAAAAACAGTTTTTTAGACACTTTTGCAAATATCACATTTACATAAGTATTCAGACCCTTTACTCAGTACTTTGTTGAAGCACCGTTGGCAGCGATTACAGCCTTGAGTCTTCTTGGGTATGACACTACAAGCTTGGCACACCTGTATTTGGGGAGTTTCTCCCATTCTTCTCTGCAGATCCTCTCAAGCTATGTCATGTCGTATGGGGAGTGCACAGCTATTTTCAGGTCTCTCCAGAGATGTTAGATTGGGTTCAAGTCCGGGCTCTGGCTGGTCCACTCAAGGATATTCATAGACTTTTCCCGAAGCCACTCCTGCGTTGTCTTGGCTGTGTGCTTAGGGTCGTTGTCCTGTTGGAAGGCGTGCAGGTTTTAATCAAGGATCTCTCTGTACTTTGCTCCATTCATCTTTCCCTCGATCCTGACTAGTCTCCCAGTCCCTGGCACTGAAAAATATCCCCACAGCATGATGCTCCCACCACCATGCTTCCCACCACCATGCTTCATTCAGGGTCTGAATACTTTCCGAATGCACTGTATGTGGATTTCTGGTTTATTCAATTATGCTAATAAAATAATGCTACTAAAATAGCATCATGTTATGTTGGCATGTTGTTCATAGAAGAAAAACATAATGGATCTTCTGTGATTCAACTGAAAAAGAAAATGTACCTCCACCCTCACAGGACTTGGGATGAAAATCTGCTTATTTTCCAGGCAATAAACATAAACACAGAACTTTCATATCCAACAGTTTATTATTGAAAAAGCCCTCTCTAATGAATGGCACAAAGTCAACTAACACACACATGAAGTATATCTATTAGATAATTTGTCTTAGCTATAATAATGATGATTATACATTTACATTACATTTAAGTCATTTAGCAGACGCTCTTATCCAGAGCGACTTACAAATTGGTGCATTCACCTTATGACATCCAGTGGAACAGCCACTTTACAATAGTGCATCTAAATCTTTTAAGGGGGGGGGGGGGGGGTCAGAAGGATTACTTTATCCTATCCTAGGTATTCCTTAAAGAGGTGGGGTTTCAGGTGTCTCCGGAAGGTGGTGATTGACTCCGCTGTCCTGGCGTCGTGAGGGAGTTTGTTCCACCATTGGGGTGCCAGAGCAGTGAACAGTTTTGACTGGGCTGAGCGGGAACTGTACTTCCTCAGTGGTAGGGAGGCGAGCAGGCCAGAGGTGGATGAACGCAGTGCCCTTGTTTGGGTGTAGGGCCTGATCAGAGCCTGAAGGTACTGAGGTGCCGTTCCCCTCACAGCTCCGTAGGCAAGCACCATGGTCTTGTAGCGGATGCGAGCTTCAACTGGAAGCCAGTGGAGAGAGCGGAGGAGCAGGGTGACGTGAGAGAACTATACACATACGTACATATAGTTGAAGTCGGAAGTTAGGTTAGAGTCATTAAAACTCGTTTTTCAACCACTCCACAAATTTCTTGTGAACAAACTATAGTTTTGGCAAGTCGGTTAGGACATCTACTTTGTGCATGACACAAGTAAGTTTTCCAACAATTGTTTACAGACAGATTATTTCACTTTCACTGTGTCACAATTCCAGTGGTGTCAATGTCGTGTGTATAGGTGGCAGGGAAGTCAGGCGCAGGAGAGTTAAATGAAGTGTAAATGGAGACTTTTAATAAATGTCCACAAGACATGCTCCAAACACGAGAATATACATACATCAAATAAACATGGGTACGAGGACCCGTCGCGCACCTATACACCAAGAATAAACACTTGACATAAAACAATCTCTGACAAACACATGAGGGGAAACAGAGGGTTAAATACACAACAGGTAATGAATGGGATTGACAACAGGTGTGTGGGAAGACAAGACAAAACCAATGGAAAATGAAAAATGGATCGATGATGGCTAGAAGGCCGGTGAAGTCGACCGCCGAACACCGCCCGGACAAGGAGAGGCACCGACTTCGGCAGAAGTCGTGACATTACCCCCCCCCCTGACGCGCGTCGACACCGGCCTCGGGGACGACCCGGAGGGCGAGGTGCAGGGCGATCCGGATGGAGGCGGTAGAATTCTTTTAACATGGAAGGATCTAAAACGTCCTCCACCGGAACCCAGCATCTCTCCTCCGGCCCGTACCCCTCCCAGTCCACGAGGTACTGAAGGCCCCTCGCCCGACGTCTCGAATCCAAAATGGATCGAACAGAGTACGCCGGGACCCCCTCGATGTCTAGAGGAGGCGGAGGAACTTCACGCACTTCAGCCTCCTGGAGCGGGCCAGCCACCACCGGCCTGAGGAGAGACACATGGAACGAGGGGTTAATACGGTAATCAGTGGGCAGTTGTAACCTATAACATACCTCGTTCACTCTCCTCAGGACTTTAAACGGCCCCACAAACCGCGGACACAGCTTCCGGCAGAGCAGGCGGAGGGGCAGGTTTCGGGTCGAGAGCCAGACCCTGTCCCCTGGTACGAACACCGGGGCCTCACTGCGGCGACGGTCTGCGCCAATTTTCTGGCGCCTTATGGCACGCTGAAGGTGGACGTGGGCTGCCTCCCAGGTTTCCTCAGTGTGCCGAAACCAATTGTCCACCGCAGTAGCTTCGGTCTGACTCTGATGCCAAGGAGCCAGAACCGGCTGATACCCTAATACACATTGAAAAGGGGTAAGGTTAGTGGAGGAGTGACGTAGCGAGTTCTGGGCCATCTCTGCCCAGGGCACGAACTTCGCCCACTCCCCCGGCCGGTCCTGGCAATAGGACCGCAGAAACCTGCCCACATCCTGGTTAACTCTCTCCACCTGCCCATTACTCTCGGGGTGAAAACCTGAGGTAAGACAACCGAGATCCCCAGACGTTCCATGAACGCCTTCCAGACCCTTGACGTGAACTGGGGACCCCGATCAGACACTATATCCTCAGGCACCCCATAGTGCCGGAAAACATGTGTAAACAGGGCCTCTGCAGTTTGTAAGGCCGTAGGGAGACCGGGCAAAGGGAGAAGACGACAGGACTTAGAGAACCGATCCACAACGACCAGGATCGTGGTGTAACCCTGTGAAGGTGGAAGATCAGTCAAAAAATCCACTGACAGGTGCGACCACGGCCGTTGAGGAACGGGTAACAGGGCTCCGGGCAGCCGAGCGGAAATGGAGGAAAACTCGCCTCCCTGCGGACCTGGCATCCTTTCACTCCCTCCTCTCTACATTTTCCTCTTCTGTCTCTGCTGCTAAAGCCACTTTCTACCACTCTAAATTCCAAGCATCTGCCTCTAACCCTAGGAAGCTCTTTGCCACCTTCTCCTCCCTCCTGAATCCTCCTCCCCCTCCCCCCCCCCTCCTCCCTCTCTGCAGACGACTTCGTCAACCATTTCGAAAAGAAGGTCGACGACATCCGATCCTCGTTTGCTAAGTCAAACGCCACCGCTGGTTCTGCTCACACTGCCCTACCCTGTGCTCTGACCTCTTTCTCCCCTCTCTCTCCAGATGAAATCTCGCGTCTTGTGATGGCCGGCCGCCCAACAACCTGCCCGCTTGACCCTATCCCCTCCTCTCTTCTCCAGACCATTTCCGGAGACCTTCTCCCTTACCTCACCTCGCTCATCAACTCATCCTTGACCGCTGGCTACGTCCCTTCCGTCTTCAAGAGAGCGAGAGTTGCACCCCTTCTGAAAAAACCTACACTCGATCCCTCCGATGTCAACAACTACAGACCAGTATCCCTTCTTTCTTTTCTCTCCAAAACTCTTGAACGTGCCGTCCTTGGCCAGCTCTCCTGCTATCTCTCTCAGAATGACCTTCTTGATCCAAATCAGTCAGGTTTCAAGACTAGTCACTCAACTGAGACTGCTCTTCTCTGTATCACGGAGGCGCTCCGCACTGCTAAAGCTAACTCTCTCTCCTCTGCTCTCATCCTTCTAGACCTATCGGCTGCCTTCGATACTGTGAACCATCAGATGCTCCTCTCCACCCTCTCCGAGCTGGGCATCTCCGGCGCGGCCCACGCTTGGATTGCGTCCTACCTGACAGGTCGCTCCTACCAGGTGGCGTGGCGAGAATCTGTCTCCTCACCACGCGCTCTCACCACTGGTGTCCCCCAGGGCTCTGTTCTAGGCCCTCTCCTATTCTCTCTATACACCAAGTCACTTGGCTCTGTCATAACCTCACATGGTCTCTCCTATCATTGCTATGCAGACGACACACAATTAATCTTCTCCTTTCCCCCTTCTGATGACCAGGTGGCGAATCGCATCTCTGCATGTCTGGCAGACATATCAGTGTGGATGACGGATCACCACCTCAAGCTGAACCTCGGCAAGACGGAGCTGCTCTTCCTCCCGGGGAAGGACTGCCCGTTCCATGATCTCGCCATCACGGTTGACAACTCCATTGTGTCCTCCTCCCAGAGCGCTAAGAACCTTGGCGTGATCCTGGACAACACCCTGTCGTTCTCAACTAACATCAAGGCGGTGGCCCGTTCCTGTAGGTTCATGCTCTACAACATCCGCAGAGTACGACCCTGCCTCACACAGGAAGCGGCGCAGGTCCTAATCCAGGCACTTGTCATCTCCCGTCTGGATTACTGCAACTCGCTGTTGGCTGGGCTCCCTGCCTGTGCCATTAAACCCCTACAACTCATCCAGAACGCCGCAGCCCGTCTGGTGTTCAACCTTCCCAAGTTCTCTCACGTCACCCCGCTCCTCCGCTCTCTCCACTGGCTTCCAGTTGAAGCTCGCATCCGCTACAAGACCATGGTGCTTGCCTACGGAGCTGTGAGGGGAACGGCACCTCAGTACCTTCAGGCTCTGATCAGGCCCTACACCCAAACAAGGGCACTGCGTTCATCCACCTCTGGCCTGCTCGCCTCCCTACCACTGAGGAAGTACAGTTCCCGCTCAGCCCAGTCAAAACTGTTCGCTGCTCTGGCACCCCAATGGTGGAACAAACTCCCTCATGACGCCAGGACAGCGGAGTCAATCACCACCTTCCGGAGACACCTGAAACCCCACCTCTTCAAGGAATACCTAGGATAGGATAAAGCAATCCTTCTGCCCCCCCCCCCCCCCCTAAAAGATTTAGATGTACTATTGTAAAGTGGCTGTTCCACTGGATGTCTTAAGGTGAATGCACCAATTTGTAAGTCGCTCTGGATAAGAGCGTCTGCTAAATGACTTAAATGTAAAATGTAAATGGGTAAAGGTAGAAGCTTACCTCTAGGCAGGTGTCTAGGAGCCTTGCACTGGGCGCACACCGAACAGGAGGAAACATAAATCCTCACGTCCTTAGCTAAAGTGGGCCACCAGTACCTCCCATCAAGACAGCGCATCGTCCGACCTATCCCAGGATGACAAGAGGAGGGTGATGTGTGAGCCCAATAAATCAATCGGTCGCGGACAGCAGACGGAACGTACAGACGACCAGCTGGACACTCAGGAGGAGAGGGCTCTGCACGTGACGCCCGCTCAATGTCCGCGTCCAGCTCCCACACTACTGGCGCCACCAAACACGACTCTGGGAGTATGGGAGTGGGATCCATGGGCCACTCCTCTGTGTCATACAGCCGAGACAATGCGTCTGCCTTGACGTTCTGGGAGCCTGGTCTGTAAGTAAGCGTAAACACAAAACGAGTGAAAAACATGGCCCACCTTGCCTGGCGAGGATTTAGTCTCTTCGCCTGCCGGATGTACTCCAGATTGCGGTGGTCAGTCCAGATGAGAAAAGGGTGATTAGCCCCCTCAAGCCAATGCCTCCACACCTTCAAGGCTTTTACGACAGCTAATAGCTCTCGGTCCCCCACATCATAGTTTCGCTCCGCCGGGCTGAGCTTCTTCGAAAAGAAAGCACAGGGGCGAAGCTTCAGTCGCACACCCGAACGCTGAGAGAGCACTGCTCCTATCCCAGCTTCGGATGCGTCCACCTCTACTATGAATGGCAAAGAGGGATCCGGATGAGCCAACACAGGCGCCGAGGTAAACAGAGCCTTTAGTTGTCCAAAAGCCCTATTCGCCTCGGCCGACCACTGCAAGCGCACCGGTCCCCCCTTTAGCAGTGAGGTAATGGGAGCTGCAACCTGACCAAAACCCCGGATAAATCTCCGGTAGTAATTGGCAAACCCTAAAAAACGCTGCACCTTCTTTACCGTGGTTGGAGTCGGCCAATTACGCACGGCTGTAATGCGGTCGCTCTCCATTTCCACTCCTGAAGTGGAAATCTGATGCCCTAGGAAGGAGATGGATTGTTGGAAGAACAAGCATTTCTCAGCCTTGACATATAGATCATGCTCCAACAGGCGACCAAGCATCCTGCGCACCAGAGACACATGCTCGGCGCGTGTAGCGGAGTATATCAAAATATCATCGATATACACCACTACACCCTGCCCGTGCAGGTCCCTGAAGATCTCATCTACAAATGATTGGAAGACTGATGTAGCATTCATCAACCCATATGGCATGACCAGGTACTCATAATGACCTGAGGTGGTGCTAAATGCCGTCTTCCACTCATCACCCCTCCTAATACGCACCAGATTGTACGCACTCCTGAGATCCAATTTTGTGAAGAAGCGGCCCCGCGCATTGACTCCATTACTGTATTGATCAAAGGTAGCGGGTAACTATATTTTACCGTGATTTTATTGAGATCTCGATAATCAATGCACGGGCGTAAACCGCCATCCTTCTTCTTCACAAAAAAGAAACTCGAAGAGGCGGGTGAAATGGATGGCTGAATGAACCCCTGACGCAGCGATTCAGAGATATATGTATCCATAGCCACTGTCTCCGCTTGCGACAGGGGATACACGTGACTCCTGGGATATGCAGCGTCTACCAGGAGATCTATCGCACAATCCCCCCGTCGATGGGGTGGTAATTGAGTCGCCTAGTGCCAAATCGGCATATTCTGGGGGAATGCGCACGGTGGAGACCTGGTCTGGACTTTCCACCGTAGTAGCACCAACGGAAACCCCTACACACCTACCTGAGCACTCTCGCGACCACCCCGTGAGAGCCCTCTGTGGCCAAGAAACAGTGGGGTTATGATAAGTTAACCAGGGTAGGCCTAGCACCACAGAATACGCAGGGGAATCAATAAGGAAAAGACTAATCTTCTCCTTGTGACCCTCCTGCGTTATCATAGACAAAGGTGCGGTGACCTCCCTGATAAACCCTGACCCTATTGGTCGACTATCTAAGGCATGAATAGGGAAAGGCATATCCACAGAAACAATAGGAATCCCTAAACTATGAGCTAAATTTTTATTAATGAAATTCCCAGCCGCGCCTGAATCTACTAGCGCCTTATACTGGGAATGCAGGGAAAAATCCGGAAAAGTGACAGAGACAAACATAAGGGCAGCAGAGGGCTCTGGATGAGTATGGTGCCTACTCACCTGGGGTGATGCCAGAGTGCCCTGCCTGCCTTCTCTATTCCCAGAGGAACCAACCCGGCACCGATCAGCAGTGTGATCTCTGCGATCATAGATGGTGCTCGAGCGGGTACCCCCTCCGGTCTCCCTGCGCACCATCCCTCCCAATTCCATAGGTTCGGGAGAGAGAGTGCGGGAGGATGGAACAACCAGACCCCGATCTAGACGTCCCCGAGTAGCCAGCATGTTATCCAGCCTGATGGACATATCCACCAGCTGGTCGAAGTTGAGGGTGGTGTCTCTACAGGCCAGCTCCAAACGGACGTCCTCGCGTAGACTACAACGGTAGTGGTCGATCAGGGCCCTGTCGCTCCATCCAGCGCCGGCAGCCAAAGTCCTAAACTCTAAAGCGAACTCCTGAGCACTCCTCGTCCCCTGCCTCAGATGATAGAGGAGCTCACCTGCTGCTCTGCCTTCGGATGGGTGGTCGAATACCTTCCGGAAATGGCAGATGAACTCCTCAAAATGGTCCAACGCCGTATCCTCTCCACACACAGCGTTGGCCCACTCCAGGGCTTTCCCGGTGAGGCATGAGACGAGGGCGGAACTTTTCTCACGGTCTGATGGTACTGGAGAGACCGTGGCCAGATACAAGTTCAGTTTTAGGAGAAAACCCTGGCAGCTGGCAGTATCTCCATTGTATCCCGTGGGTAGGGATAAATGGATCCTGTTCTGTTCAGGAGGAGGAAAAGCGTTCAAAGGAATTCCAGGTGGTGGTGGTGGAGGTGCTGGAAAAGCTCCCTGTCTCTCCCAGCGGTCCATATTCTGGACAATGCGATCCATGGCAGCGCTCAGACTGTCAATCTCCTCCGCTTGTTCCATGACGCGTTCCTCTACCTCCATTAGCGAAATGCCTCCTCCTGCTGACTTCATTTTTATGGTCAGAGATTCTGTCAACGTCGTGTGTATAGGTGGCAGGGAAGTCAGGCGCAGGAGAGTTAAATGAAGTGTAAATGGAGACTTTTAATAAATGTCCACATGACATGCTCCAAACACGAGAATATACATACATCAAATAAACATGGGTACGAGGACCCGTCGCGCACCTATACACCAAGAATAAACACTTGACATAAAACAATCTCTGACAAACACATGAGGGGAAACAGAGGGTTAAATACACAACAGGTAATGAATGGGATTGACAACAGGTGTGTGGGAAGACAAGACAAAACCAATGGAAAATGAAAAATGGATCGATGATGGCTAGAAGGCCGGTGAAGTCGACCGCCGAACACCGCCCGGACAAGGAGAGGCACCGACTTCGGCAGAAGTCGTGACAAGTGGGTCAGAAGTTTACATACACTAAGTTGACTGTGACTTTAAACAGCTTGGAAAATTCCAGAAAATTATGTCATGGCTTTAGAAGCTTCTGATAGGCTAATTGACATAATTTGAGTCAATTGGAGGTGTACCTGTGGATGTATTTCAATTTGTATTCGTAGACCTCCACAAGTCTGGTTCATCCTTGGGAGCAATTTCCAAGCCGAAAAACACCATCTCAACTGTGAAGCACGGGGGTGGCAGCATCATGTTGTGGGGGTGCTTTGCTGCAGGAGGGACTGGTGCACTTCACAAAATAGATGGCATCATGAGGAAGGGAAATTATGTGGATATATTGTAGCAACATCTCAAGACATCAGTCAGGAAGTTAAAGCTTGGTCAAAAATGGATCTTCCAAATGGACAATGACCCCAAGCATACTTCCAAAGCTGTGGCAAAATGGCTTAAGGATAACAAAGTCAAGGTATTGCAGTGGCCATCACAAAGCCCTGACCTCAATCCTATAGAACATTTGTGGGCAGAACAGAAAAGGCGTGTGCGAGCAAGAAGGCCTACACACCTGACTCAGTTACACCAGCTATGTCAGGGTGAATGGGCCAAAATTCACCCAACTTATTGTGGGAAGCTTGTGGGAGGCTACCCCAAAAGTATGACCCAAGTTAAACAATTTAAAGGCAATGCTACAGTCAGGGTTGTGCGCAGAGAAGTAGCGGAGTCAAGCGCAGGACACAGGTGTTGAGCGAAACTACAGTGTTTACTCAAAAATTCAGCAAAATTCCTCAAATGGAATAATAACAAACACACACGTAATAACAACAACCACTAACGCAACAAACAATCACGGACAAAACAGAAATGAATGCCAGAGGGTTAAATAGGGAACATGATAGGGGAATTGAAACCAGGTGTGTATAATACAGACAAAACAAAACGAAACTGAAAAATGGATCGATGGTGACTAGAAAGCTGGTGACGTCGACCGCCGAACACCACCCGAACAAGGAGAAGGGCCGACTTCGGCGGAAGTCGTGACAGCTACCAAATACTAATTGAGTGTATGTAAACTTCTGACCCACTGGGAATGTGATGAAAGAAATAAAAGCTGAAATAAATCATTTTCTCTACTATTATTCTGACATTTCACATTTTTAAAATAAAGAGGTGATCCTAACTGGATGAAATGTCAGGAATTGTGAAAAACTGAGTTAAAATGTATTTGGCTAAGGTGTATGTAAAGTTCCGACTTCAACTGTACGTACATTTAGTTACCTACACATCAGATTAATCATATGTATCATCTCAGCCAGATCCAATCATTACAAAGGAAACTCCACCATACTCTTTGTGTGTCCCCAATAAGACAGTGTATTAACAACTAAACCAGAAATATACAGTTTAGGCTATTGATATAGACCCAGTATAAAGCCGCACAAGACAGGTACAGAATACAACCAAAACAAATACAGTCCTTCCACAACTGAGAGAGGAAAACACAAGCATATAACACAAGCTCGACTGTCAACGATACTCTTATATTAACACAGCACGGTTGTAATAGCTAGAATCACTATGGCAACGCTAACTCTCACTATACATAACAGTAGAGCGAAATTAATATTTCCAATGAATCAAATGGATAGATTCAAAGTTTGGTAGATGCTCTCATATCTCATATAGCTTTTTGTCACATTCTGTCTTGCATTTAATTAAATCTGAATTACTCCCACTATAAAGTACATCATGACAAAGTGACAGACACGGCTTCCTGAGAGTAGTGGTGCGGTTTTGTGTTATTCAAACAGGGGGAACCAAACTGATTCAAACAGGGAAACCAAACTGATTCAAATAGGGAAACCGTATTAACATTCTATTATATCAGTATGCATCATGAAGAGTTGGATAAAAACTAATTTACTGAGAATATTCCAAGTACACATGTAGCTTTTCAATCTAGACCCATTATGGCTGCGTTTACACAGGCAGACAAATTCAGATATTTTTTCCACTTGAAACAGGTTGACAACTTCACATTCTTAAATTCTTTGCACTAATTGGTATTTTTTGCAATCAGTTCAGCAATAGATCTGATGTGAAAAGATCTAATGTTATTGGACAAAATACCAATTAGTGCAAAGAATTTAAGAATGTGAAGTTGTCAACCTGTTTGTTTGAAGCTGAAGTAAATATGGAGAATGAATTTTCAGCATACAGAGTAGATAAACTAACTTATTTTCCATAATGAGGAGTGAAAGTACAACATCTATAAGTACAAGGGCACCTGTTCAAAATATTCATTTGAAAAATTATTGTTGGAGATGAATTCATCACCATCGAAGCAACAGGTACTCAACTACCCCTGCACATTGTAATTTTGGTACTGACACTGAGCCTGTATATACAGTGGCAAGAAAAAGTATGTGAACCCTTTGGAATTACTTGGATTTCTGCATAACATTTTTTCTGATCTTCATCTAAGTCACAATAACAAACACAGTCTGCTTAAACTAACAACACACAAACAATTACACGTTTTTATGTCTTTATTGAACACACTGTGTAAACATTCACAGTGTAGTGTGGAAAGTGTATGTGAACCATTGGATTTAATAGCTGGTTGACCCTCCTTTGGCAGCATTAACCTCAACCAAACATTTTCTGGAAGTTGCAGATCAGACCAGTACAACGGTCAAGAGGAATTGTGGACCATTCCCCTTTACAAAACTGTTACAGTTCAGCAATATTCTTAGGATGTCTAGTGTGAACTGCTCTCTTGAGGTCATGCCACAGCATCTCAAATCGGGTTGATGTCAGGACTCTGACTGGGCCACTCCAGAAGGTGTATTTTCTTCTGTTGAAGCCATTCTGTTGTTGATTTACTTCTGTGTTTTGGGTCGTTGTCCTGTTGCATCACCCAACTTCTGTTTAGATTCAATTGGCGGACAGATAGCCTTACATTCTCCTGCAAAATGTCTCGATAAACTTGGGAATTCATTTTTCCGTCGATGATAGCAAGCTGTCCAGGCCCTGAGGCAGCAAAGCAGCCCGAATCCATGATGCTCCCTCCAACATACTTTACAATTGGGGTGAGGTTTTGATGTTGGTGTGCTGTGCCTTTTTTTCTCCACACATAGTGTTGTGTGTTCCTTCCAAACAACTCAACTGTAGTTTCATCTGTCCACAGAATATTTTGCCAGAAGCCCTGTGGAACATCCAGGTGCTCTTTTGCGAGCTTCAGACGTGCAGCAATGTTTTGTTTGGACAGCAGTGGCTTCTTCCGTTGTGTCCTCCCATGAACACCATTATTGTGTAGTGTTTTACATATTGTAGACTCGTCAACATAGATGTTAGCATGTTCCAGAGATTTCTGTAAGTCTTTAGCTGACACTCTAGGATTCTTCTTAACCTCATTGAACATTCTGCACTGTGCTCTTGCAGTCATCTTTGCAAGATGGCCACTCCTAGGGAGAGTAGCAACAGTGCTGAACTTTCTCCATTTATAAACATTTTGTCTTACTGTGGACTGATGAACATCAAGGCTTTTAGAGATACTTTTGTAACCCTTTCCAGCTTTATGCAAGTCAACAATTCATAATTTTCTGAGATCTCTTTTGTTCGAGGCATGGTTCATATCAGGCAATGCTTCTTGTGAATAGCAAACTCAAATTTTGTAAGTGTTTTTTATAGGCCAGGGCAGCTCTAACCAACATCTCCAATCTCGTCTCATTTATTGGACTCCAGGTTAGCTGACTACTGACTCCAATTAGCTTTTGGAAAAGTCATTAGCCAAGGGGTTCACATACTTTCTCCAACCTACACTGTGAATGTTTAAAGGATGTATTCGATATAGACAAGAAAAATACAATAATGTGTGTGTTATTAGTTTAAGCAGACTATGTTTGTCTATTGTTGTGACTAAGATGAAAATCCAGGTAATTCCGAAGTGTTCACATTTTTTTTCTTGCCACTGTAGCTTGCGTTCTCATGTTTACTTTATACTATTACTTTATATTATTACTTTATACTATTACTTTATATTTTTACTTTATATAATTTCCTCTCACCTTGTAATTGAGTACTGCATTCATTGTTGGGAAAAGCTTGCATCCTTTGCACGTGACAAAGAAACGTTGAAACTTGAGCAGGTTGACAATTATTGGGACGAGTCCTGTCCTTGAGGCAGAACTGAGCAATTTCCATTAGATGGGCTAGCTGTAAAGTCAAAATTGCCAAATCAATCAAAAATTGCTTTTTAATGTAATGTTAGGGTAGGGCAGGGTTAGGCATTAGGGTTAGCAGTGTGGTTAAGTTGAGAGTTAGGTTTTAAATCATATTTTATTACTTTGTGGCTGTCCCAGCTAGTGACGAAAAAAAGTTATCCTGCAAAACTTAAAACTACAGTATGTCCTTGCTCTGAAGTACATATTGAATATCTGCCTACCACCTCTTCCACAGTCTGTTAGAATCTCTGAAAGCATAGAGTTCAACTCCTCTTATCATTCAAGACTGAATCAGTTAAAGACTAGTATTACTCATCCACACAGTCATCAGTCAGTCAGTCATCAGTCAGTCAGTCATCAGTCATCCACACAGTCATCAGTCAGTCAGTCAGTCAGTCAGTCAGTCAGTCCTCAATCAGTCAGTCATCAGTCAGTCATTCAGTCAGTCCTCAATCAGTCAATCAGTCATTCAGTCAGTCCTCAATCAGTCAGTCAGTCATTCAGTCAGTCAATCAGTCAATCAGTCATCAGTCAGTCAGTCAGTCAGTCAGTCAGTCAATCAGTCAGTCAATCAGTCAGTCAGTCCTCAATCAGTCAGTCCTCAGTCAGTCCTCAGTCATCAGTCAGTCAGTCAGTCCTCAGTCAGTCCTCAGTCATCAGTCAGTCAGTTCTTCCTCAGTCAGTGAGTCAGTCACTCAGTCAGAGTGCTGACACTAGCAATAAACTTATTTAGACGTTCATGTATTCTGTATGTCTGGGTCACTGATAGGCTGTACCCGGAACACATTTTTCACACCACCTAAGTTGATCTCTAGGTGTGATGAAGGATTGGAGGGGGTGGGGTGACTTGGTACAGGTGACAGGAGTAAACTCCCACACACCATTACCTCTGCATGTGACATTTACTGTCCACGTTTCATTCTGTGACCTTTTTCCAAGACATGACAACCAAAATGTTGACAATAAACAGCACGTGTATC
Organism: Salvelinus fontinalis; assembly: GCF_029448725.1. Lineage (NCBI taxonomy): Eukaryota > Metazoa > Chordata > Actinopteri > Salmoniformes > Salmonidae > Salvelinus > Salvelinus fontinalis. The sequence continues at coordinate 11,351,290 of NC_074666.1, read as the reverse complement.
CTGAATGCAGGAGTGATCATGTCTCACCACCAGTCACCCTGCAGTAGAAACCCTTCTCCACAGGGTATTGCACTGTAGAACCTAGCTTGTGGCAGCTCTTACAACAGGTAAGTATCAATGCTAGGATTTGATATTCTGATTTCAAAAGGTGTCTGGTTGTCTTGGTTTCCACATCAAACCTTGGATTAACTAACCAGTGGGTCAAAAACTACACCTTTGTGTCAGAACATAATATGCAATTGTGGGGACCAAAAAGAACAACGTAGAAAATATAGCAGGCAAATCATGATTAGAAATCATAATGCATGGCGGCATAATAAAATATTGACGTCTTCATCATGGACTTCTGAACCACAACTTGGTTCAGTGAGAACCACCACTCATGTTTCTTTCTCTTGTCTAGTGTTGACTGCCCCGTAGCTCCCCTCCCCTGTCCTTAGTTTCCTGGCCTGTATTATTTCCACGGATGCCTTCTTGCGGTTGCTGGCCAGGCCCATCCAGCACATGAGATCGATGAAGCATGTGGTGGGGTTGAAACGCAGCCCGAACTCACTGGTAGAGTAGTCAAAGGGGAATGTGTGATGAAAGTTATGGAAACCTTCACCTAGGGGGATGTGGATGGGGGATAGGTAGGGAGTGAAAGTACAAATGTTATATGCATTCTTTTGCATACAATTCCAATCATTTCAATCCATTAATTTGAATCTTACAATATCAGACAATACAAAGTAGAAGCAGTAAAGGAAGGACCTTAGATATAACAACATTATGAGACACTACAGTAGAATAAATTGTTTATGAGTTAATAACATGTTATAACAGGTCATAGCCAGACTCACCGATGGCTCCGAAGGTGACCCAGCGGTTCTCCCGGGGGCTGATGTTCTGGTCGTACGGTCGGTTCCCGTACATGTGGGCGGCGCTGTTCACCAGCCAGGTGACATTGAGCGAGACGGTGTAACGCAAGATGGACGCCAGGAAGTAGGAGTTCCATAGCGTCTCGCCCCAGAAGTACCAGGGAACCACGGTGGGAACCAGGAAGCACATTATCAGGACCGTGGTCTTATAGTACCTGGGATAGAATAGAGTCCAAAGAAAGGTAGAGGAGAGGAGAAGAGAGGAAAGAGAAGAAAGGAGAGTTGATGGAAGACAGGAGAGGAGAAGAGCAGAGATGAGCAGAGAGGAGAGGAGAGTATCTTATAGGGCTTATCCAGAGTCATTTATGACTTACAGAAGGGATCATCAATCAGATTCAGCCGTGGGATGATTTTTTCTTGAGCGGACAATCAGATGGCCGGAACATAATTACAAATCATTTGTAGACTGCAAATTGTCCGCAAGAAGCCCAAACAAATTTAATGTTTGACTAAAACATAATCATTTCAAACCTTGATTACATATGTATACAATCACGTCATGTCACTCTATTATGCGTGGGAATACTTGGAAACAGATTTCTTAAAGGAAAATCACCTGGTGATTTTTTTTGTCTTTTATGTCCAACAATGAAAATTCCACAAAAAACAACAACATTGGGGGGCCAAATAAAACCACCTGCGGGCCAGATGGGGAACCCTGACTTACAGGAAGACAAGTGCAAAGCTAGGGTGGTGTTGTATTCTGATCAATCAAACAGGGCTAGAGCTAGGGGTCAATGTGAAATGGGGCAGGGGACCCACTTTCTCTGAAACTGGACGACGGGATCAGCCAAGAGATCAGTGACGTCCAGCTCCCTTCTCGATGACATCACGGTGTTTACGCACAAATAGCCAGCCAATGTGAGCAAAGAAGAAGCCTCGTGTTGCATTGTGGGGGTCTGCATCTGTCTCTGAGAACTTGTGGTGCACACGGTGGTCTCTCGCCCACTCATAGATGTCATTCTGGGGAGGAGAGAGGAGGAAAAAGATATGTGGAAATGTGTGATGTGAATTTTTTAAATCCTGCAATCAGGCAAATTTACCATAAAGAGGACATTCATGATTTATTTGTGAAGAGAAGTCTCTCACAGTGCCCCTTGGTAGTCATGACAACACTACTATTCTTTCTGTCCAGCAGACTCCCCACAGCGGCCATCGTCTACCTGCGTTAGATGGCCCTATTGCTCTGTCATAATTAGAAACCAGTGGTGTAATATAGTTCAGGTCCTGGGACGAGACTGAGAGCACAGTGGTCAGCCACTTAATTAGAATCATTAACCTGAAACTCAAATCAAATGTTCCAGAGGGGTGGTTTGTCTATAGTTGTTGGTTTACAGGAATAGCCATAGTAGTATGGTGCCCCTGGAGCAAATGATGGTTAAGTACCTTGCTCAAGGGCACATCGACAGATTTTTCACCTTGTCGGCTCAGGTATTCGAACCCGCAACCTTTGGGTTACTGACCCAACGCTCGAACCACTAGGCTACCTGCCACCTCTCAGAGAGATTTTGGAAGAAATAGCTTTTGATTTGTAGAAGTACAAGTAAATAATTAATATCCACCTGTTTCTTTTATGTCTTTTATGTGTCTGAAAGGGCAGAAAGACCAGCGATACTACATTGAAGCTGTATCTTCATCCCTGTGCTTTATGAAGGTTCTCTATAGTGATTCCCACCTGGACTAATTAACAAATATCTTCAGAGGTTGTCAACAGCTGAGGGAGAGAGGGAAGGAGGACATTTCAACAGCTGAGGGAGAGAGGGATGGAGGACATTTCAACAGCTGAGGGAGAGAGGGATGGAGGACATTTCAACAGCTGAGGGAGAGAGGGATGGAGGACATTTCAACAGCTGAGGGAGAGAGGGATGGAGGACATTTCAACAGCTGAGGGAGAGAGGGATGGAGGACATTTCAACAGCTGAGGGAGAGAGGGATGGAGGACACTTCAACAGCTGAGGGAGAGAGGGATGGAGGACATTTCAACAGCTGAGGGAGAGAGGGATGGAGGACATTTCAACAGCTGAGGGAGAGAGGGACGGAGGACATTTCAACAGCTGAGGGAGAGAGGGACGGAGGACATTTCAACAGCTGAGGGAGAGAGGGATGGAGGACACTTCAACAGCTGAGGGAGAGAGGGATGGAGGACATTTCAACAGCTGAGGGAGAGAGGGATGGAGGACATTTCAACAGCTGAGGGAGAGAGGGATAGAGGACACTTCAACAGCTGAGGGAGAGAGGGATGGAGGACATTTCAACAGCTGAGGGAGAGAGGGATGGAGGACATTTCAACAGCTGAGGGAGAGAGGGATGGAGGACATTTCAACAGCTGAGGGAGAGAGGGATGGAGGACACTTCAACAGCTTAGGGAGAGAGGGATAGAGGACATTTCTACAGCTGAGGGAGAGAGGGATGGAGGACATTTCTACAGCTGAGGGAGAGAGGGATGGAGGACACTTCAACAGCTGAGGGAGAGAGGGATGGAGGACATTTCTACAGCTGAGGGAGAGAGGGATGGAGGACATTTCAACAGCTGAGGGAGAGAGGGATGGATGACATTTCAACAGCTGAGGGAGAGAGGGATGGAGGACATTTCAACAGCTGAGGGAGAGAGGGATGGAGGACATTTCAACAGCTGAGGGAGAGAGGGATGGAGGACATTTCAACAGCTGAGGGAGAGAGGGATGGATGACATTTCAACAGCTGAGGGAGAGAGGGATGGAGGACATTTCAACAGCTGAGGGAGAGAGGGATGGAGGACACTTCAACAGCTGAGGGAGAGAGGGATGGATGACACTTCAACAGCGGAGGGAGAGAGGGATGGAGGACATTTCAACAGCTGAGGGAGAGAGGGATAGAGGACATTTCAACAGCTGAGGGAGAGAGGGATGGAGGACATTTCAACAGCTGAGGGAGAGAGGGATGGAGGACATTTCAACAGCTGAGGGAGAGAGGGATGGATGACACTTCAACAGCGGAGGGAGAGAGGGATGGAGGACACTTCAACAGCTGAGGGAGAGAGGGATGGAGGACACTTCAACAGCTGAGGGAGAGAGGGATGGAGGACACTTCAACAGCTGAGGGAGAGAGGGATAGAGGACACTTCAACAGCTGAGGGAGAGAGGGATGGAGGACATTTCAACAGCTTAGGGAGAGAGGGATGGAGGACACTTCAACAGCTGAGGGAGAGAGGGATGGAGGACACTTCAACAGCTGAGGGAGAGAGGGATAGAGGACACTTCAACAGCGGAGGGAGAGAGGGATGGAGGACACTTCAACAGCTTAGGGAGAGAGGGATGGAGGACATTTCAACAGCTGAGGGAGAGAGGGATGGAGGACATTTCAACAGCTGAGGGAGAGAGGGATGGAGGACATTTCAACAGCTGAGGGAGAGAGGGATGGAGGACACTTCAACAGCTTAGGGAGAGAGGGATGGAGGACATTTCAACAGCTGAGGGAGAGAGGGATGGAGGACATTTCAACAGCTGAGGGAGAGAGGGATGGAGGACACTTCAACAGCTGAGGGAGAGAGGGATGGAGGACATTTCAACAGCTGAGGGAGAGAGGGATGGAGGACATTTCAACAGCTGAGGGAGAGAGGGATGGAGGACATTTCAACAGCTGAGGGAGAGAGGGATGGAGGACATTTCAACAGCTGAGGGAGAGAGGGATGGAGGACATTTCAACAGCTGAGGGAGAGAGGGATGGAGGACATTTCAACAGCTGAGGGAGAGAGGGATAGAGGACATTTCTACAGCTGAGAGAGAGGGATGGAGGACACTGCAACAGCTGAGGGAGAGGGATGGAGGACATTTCAACAGCTGAGGGAGAGGGATGGAGGACATTTCAACAGCTGAGGGAGAGAGGGATGGAGGACATTTCAACAGCTGAGGGAGAGAGGGATAGAGGACATTTCAACAGCTGAGGGAGAGAGGGATGGAGGACATTTCAACAGCTGAGGGAGAGAGGGATAGAGGACATTTCAACAGCTGAGGGAGAGAGGGATGGAGGACATTTCAACAGCTGAGGGAGAGAGGGATGGAGGACATTTCAACAGCTGAGGGAGAGAGGGATGGAGGACACTTCAACAGCTGAGGGAGAGAGGGATGGACATTTCAACAGCTGAGGGAGAGAGGGATGGAGGACATTTCAACAGCTGAGGGAGAGAGGGATGGAGGACATTTCAACAGCTGAGGGAGAGAGGGATGGACATTTCAACAGCTGAGGGAGAGAGGGATGGAGGACATTTCAACAGCTGAGGGAGAGAGGGATGGAGGACATTTCAACAGCTGAGGGAGAGAGGGATGGACATTTCAACAGCTGAGGGAGAGAGGGATGGAGGACATTTCAACAGCGGAGGGAGAGAGGGATGGAGAACATTTCAACAGCTGAGGGAGAGAGGGATGGAGGACATTTCTACAGCTGAGGGAGAGAGGGATGGAGGACATTTCAACAGCTGAGGGAGAGAGGGATGGAGGACATTTCAACAGCTGAGGGAGAGAGGGATGGAGGACATTTCAACAGCTGAGGGAGAGAGGGATGGACATTTCAACAGCTGAGGGAGAGAGGGATGGAGGACATTTCAACAGCGGAGGGAGAGAGGGATGGAGAACATTTCAACAGCTGAGGGAGAGAGGGATGGAGGACATTTCAACAGCTGAGGGAGAGAGGGATGGAGGACATTTCAACAGCTGAGGGAGAGAGGGATGGAGAACATTTCAACAGCTGAGGGAGAGAGGGATGGAGAACATTTCAACAGCTGAGGGAGAGAGGGATGGAGGACATTTCAACAGCTGAGGGAGAGAGGGATGGAGGACATTTCAACAGCTGAGGGAGAGAGGGATGGACATTTCAACAGCTGAGGGAGAGAGGGATGGAGGACATTTCAACAGCGGAGGGAGAGAGGGATGGAGAACATTTCAACAGCTGAGGGAGAGAGGGATGGAGGACATTTCTACAGCTGAGGGAGAGAGGGATGGAAGACATTTCAACAGCTGAGGGAGAGAGGGATGGAGGACATTTCAACAGCTGAGGGAGAGAGGGATGGAGGACACTTCAACAGCTGAGGGAGAGAGGGATGGAGGACATTTCAACAGCTGAGGGAGAGAGGGATAGAGGACATTTCAACAGCTGAGGGAGAGAGGGATAGAGGACATTTCAACAGCTGAGGGAGAGAGGGATGGAGGACATTTCAACAGCTGAGGGAGAGAGGGATGGACATTTCAACAGCTGAGGGAGAGAGGGATGGAGGACATTTCAACAGCTGAGGGAGAGAGGGATGGAGGACATTTCAACAGCTGAGGGAGAGAGGGATAGAGGACATTTCAACAGCTGAGGGAGAGAGGGATGGAGGACATTTCAACAGCTGAGGGAGAGAGGGATGGACATTTCAACAGCTGAGGGAGAGAGGGATGGAGGACATTTCAACAGCTGAGGGAGAGAGGGATGGAGGACATTTCAACAGCTGAGGGAGAGAGGGATGGAGGACATTTCAACAGCTGAGGGAGAGAGGGATGGAGGACATTTCAACAGCTGAGGGAGAGAGGGATGGAGGACATTTCAACAGCTGAGGGAGAGAGGGATGGAGGACATTTCAACAGCGGAGGGAGAGAGGGATGGAGGACATTTCAACAGCTGAGGGAGAGAGGGATGGAGGACATTTCAACAGCGGAGGGAGAGAGGGATGGAGGACATTTCAACAGCTGAGGGAGAGAGGGATGGAGGACACTTCAACAGCTGAGGGAGAGAGGGATGGAGGACACTTCAACAGCTGAGGGAGAGAGGGAAGGAGGACACTGCAACAGCTGAGGGAGAGAGGGATGGAGGACATTTCAACAGCTGAGGGAGAGAGGGACAGAGGACATTTCAACAGCTGAAGGAGAGAGGGATGGAGGACACTTCAACAGCTGAGGGAGAGAGGGAAGGAGGACACTGCAACAGCTGAGGGAGAGAGGGATGGAGGACATTTCAACAGCTGAGGGAGAGAGGGATAGAGGACACTTGAGAAAAGAGGAAGAGTAGAATAAAGGAGGAGGAGAGGTACTTTGACAGTATTTGATTTGGAAAACAATTGTCGATTAAGCCGATAAACCCTGTTGTTACATCCTGTTGTTATGGTTGGATGCTGAAGGGTTGCTAGGTTGCTGTTGTAGTTTTATTATTGTATGCATTCATCACTTAATGTGAATAAAAAATAACAATCAAATGAACTTGAACTAACCTGGAAGGACATGGAGTTGGCGGCTGCGAGGAAGACTCTGAGAGGGAGCTTGGCTCTGTAGGAGCGGTGGCTCCACAGCCGATGGGCCCCGGCTGTCACTCCCAGGGCTGTCACGATGAAACACACATAGGCTGTAACACACACACCAGAAAGCACAACAGAGCCATTTAAAAACTGAAAGGGTGAATACCAGCCTGTTACACACCAGAGGAAAAAATATATAAATATTCAGAAACATGGTTATGTATACAACAAGGCACTAAAGTAATACTGCAACAAAAAAAACACGGCTAGGGAATACACTTTTTGCCCTAAATAAAAAGCCTTATGTTTTGGGCAAGTCGAACACTACACGTCACTGAGTAATTTTCGAGCATGGTGGTGGCTGCATCATGGTATGGGTATACTTGACATCGGCAAAGACTGGGGAATTTTTCAGGAGGAAAAGAAACAGGATGGAGCTAAACACAAGCAGAATCCTAGAGGATAACCTGCTTCAGTCTGCTTTATACCAGACACTGGGAGAGGAATTCACCTTTCAGAAAGACAACAACCCACAACACATCTACACTGGATTCAGATTGACACTGTTTAATAGTCACATGTACAGTGAACATCTTAGGCTCTGAGCTCGAACATGCAGGACTAAGTGAAATAAAACAATTCAAATGTTAATTAAAAAACAACAATAGAAATAGCAGTATATACAGTACATAAGACAGTGAATCCTCCTGAGTTACCTAATTACATTTTTTATAAAATCTGCTTGAAAATCTATGGCAAGACTTGAAAATGGCTGTCTAGCCATGATCCCCAACACCTTGCCAGAGCTTTTTTACATAACACTATTTTTCTTTTTTTTCTTAACGGTAAAGCATTGTTCGTTAAGGTCTTGTAAGTAAGCATTTCCCTGTAAGGTCTACCTACACCTGTTGTATTCGGCGCATGTAACAAATAAAATGACATTTGATTTGATATGAATAATTTAGAAAATAATAATTGAGGAAACATTGAACAATCCAGGTGAGCAAAACAATTAGAGACTTACCCAGAAAGACTCAGCTATGATCGCTGTCAAACACTTACCCAGAAAGACTCAGCTATGATCGCTGTCAAACACTTACCCAGAAAGACTCAGCTATGATTGCTGTCAAACACTTACCCAGAAAGACTCAGCTATGATCGCTGTCAAACACTTACCCAGAAAGACTCAGCTATGATCGCTGTCAAAGACTTACCCAGAAAGACTTAGCTATGATCGCTGTCAAACACTTACCCAGAAAGACTCAGCTATGATCGCTGTCAAACACTTACCCAGAAAGACTCAGCTATGATCGCTGTCAAAGACTTACCCAGAAAGACTCAGCTATGATCGCTGTCAAACACTTACCCAGAAAGACTCAGCTATGATCGCTGTCAAAGACTTACCCAGAAAGACTCAGCAATGATCGTTGTCAAAGACTTACCCAGAAAGACTCAGCTATGATCGCTGTCAAAGACTTACCCAGAAAGACTCAGCTATGATCGCTGTCAAAGACTTACCCAGAAAGACTCAGCTATGATCGCTGTCAAACACTTACCCAGAAAGACTCAGCTATGATCGCTGTCAAACACTTACCCAGAAAGACTCAGCTATGATTGCTGTCAAACACTTACCCAGAAAGACTCAGCTATGATCGCTGTCAAACACTTACCCAGAAAGACTCAGCTATGATCGCTGTCAAAGACTTACCCAGAAAGACTTAGCTATGATCGCTGTCAAACACTTACCCAGAAAGACTCAGCTATGATCGCTGTCAAACACTTACCCAGAAAGACTCAGCTATGATCGCTGTCAAAGACTTACCCAGAAAGACTCAGCTATGATCGCTGTCAAACACTTACCCAGAAAGACTCAGCTATGATCGCTGTCAAAGACTTACCCAGAAAGACTCAGCAATGATCGTTGTCAAAGACTTACCCAGAAAGACTCAGCTATGATCGCTGTCAAAGACTTACCCAGAAAGACTCAGCTATGATCGCTGTCAAAGACTTACCCAGAAAGACTCAGCTATGATCGCTGTCAAACACTTACCCAGAAAGACTCAGCTATGATCGCTGTCAAAGACTTACCCAGAAAGACTCAGCTATGATCGCTGTCAAAGACTTACCCAGAAAGACTCAGCTATGATCGCTGTCAAAGACTTACCCAGAAAGACTCAGCTATGATCGCTGTCAAAGATTTACCCAGAAAGACTCAGCTATGATCGCTGTCAAAGACTTACCCAGAAAGACTCAGCTATGATCGCTGTCAAAGACTTACCCAGAAAGACTCAGCTATGATCGCTGTCAAAGACTTACCCAGAAAGACTCAGCTATGATCGCTGTCAAACACTTACCCAGAAAGACTCAGCTATGATCGCTGTCAAAGACTTACCCAGAAAGACTTAGCTATGATCGCTGTCAAAGACTTACCCAGAAAGACTCAGCTATGATCGCTGTCAAACACTTACCCAGAAAGACTCAGCTATGATCGCTGTCAAAGACTTACCCAGAAAGACTCAGCTATGATCGCTGTCAAACACTTACCCAGAAAGACTCAGCTATGATCGCTGTCAAAGACTTACCCAGAAAGACTCAGCTATGATCGCTGTCAAACACTTACCCAGAAAGACTCAGCTATGATCCCTGTCAAAGACTTACCCAGAAAGACTCAGCTATGATCGCTGTCAAACACTTACCCAGAAAGACTCAGCTATGATCGCTGTCAAAGACTTACCCAGAAAGACTCAGCTATGATCGCTGTCAAAGACTTACCCAGAAAGACTCAGCTATGATCGCTGTCAAAGACTTACCCAGAAAGACTCAGCTATGATCGCTGTCAAACACTTACCCAGAAAGACTCAGCTATGATCGCTGTCAAACACTTACCCAGAAAGACTCAGCTATGATTGCTGTCAAACACTTACCCAGAAAGACTCAGCTATGATCGCTGTCAAACACTTACCCAGAAAGACTCAGCTATGATCGCTGTCAAAGACTTACCCAGAAAGACTTAGCTATGATCGCTGTCAAACACTTACCCAGAAAGACTCAGCTATGATCGCTGTCAAACACTTACCCAGAAAGACTCAGCTATGATCGCTGTCAAAGACTTACCCAGAAAGACTCAGCTATGATCGCTGTCAAACACTTACCCAGAAAGACTCAGCTATGATCGCTGTCAAAGACTTACCCAGAAAGACTCAGCAATGATCGTTGTCAAAGACTTACCCAGAAAGACTCAGCTATGATCGCTGTCAAAGACTTACCCAGAAAGACTCAGCTATGATCGCTGTCAAAGACTTACCCAGAAAGACTCAGCTATGATCGCTGTCAAAGACTTACCCAGAAAGACTCAGCTATGATCGCTGTCAAAGACTT